>NC_057812.1:280049704-280396327 GCF_018294505.1 Triticum aestivum | reverse complement strand
CCACGGGCGCGGGTGCGGTCAGGGGGGGCGCGTGCGGGCGTGGATGGGTACCGATGCGGCGCGGGAGCGCAGAGGCGGCCGCGGCGTGCACGGGGAGGTGCCGCGGTGCGGGCAGCGGAGAAGCAACGGCAGGATCGGCCGGGCGCGGCCGGCAGCGCGCGACGGCAAGCAGCGTGGCCACGACGGCTGGTACGAGCGGCGAGGCAAGGCTGTGGCCGGAGCGGGGCGTGAGGCACGGGAGAGAGGGGGGTGGAGGCCGAGCCTCACCATAGATGTAGGGAGCATGGCAGTGGGGCACGGGGGGAGGTTGGAGACGATGCGCCGAAGAGGAGGCAGTCCAGTGGGGGAGCTCCGGGCGGCGGCGATGGCGGGGTTCGATCCGGGCGGCGGCGACGGGGACGGGATCGAGCCCTCCCGATCCAGATCCAGCGAGAGAGGGGAAGGGGAATGAGAGGGAGTCATGGGGCGAGTGGGGCGACGGGGGAAACAACTAGGGTTTCGGGGGGTTATGGAGAGAGTAGGGGGGGCGGCCGGCTGGGCCTGGGGGGTTGGCCCAGTGGGGCTGTGGCCTGCTGGGCCGGAGCCCAGTGGGGGGGGAGTTCTTTTTTTTCTATTTGTTTTCTATTTTGTATTTTCTTTTCTTTTACTTATTTACTTTTCTGTTTTATTCCATTTAAAATATTTATGCATTTTATAAAACTGTATCTTCTACACCATAATTATCTATGTAATATTTAGTACAAACCGAACATTTTAGTTTAAATTTTGAAAACTTTTATTGTCGACTTTAATTTTAAGTTTGAATTTGACGCGGTTTCGAATCATCCCGAGATTAGTAACAGTAATCGCAGATGACATGGCATCATTAGGAGAGTTTTACTGTAGCTTGATTACCCGGGCGTTACAAAACTCCTCCACTACAAGAAATCTCGTCCCGAGATTTAGGAGGTAGAAGGAAACAGTGCGGGGTATTCATCACGCAGGCGGTCCTCGCGTTCCCAAGTGGCTTCGTCTTCAGAGTGATTCGACCACTGGACTTTGAGGAATTTGATCGCCTTCTGACGTGTGCGGCGTTCAGCTTGGTCAAGAATGCGGACCGGATGCTCTTTATAAGAGAGGTCCTGTTGCAATTCGAGCACTTCATGATCCACCGCTCGGATTGGATCCTTGAAGCAATGGCGGAGTTCTGAGAAAGGTTCGGCGGAAGCTCCAGTTGATATGCCACCTTTCCACGCCTTTCGAGAATAGTGAAGGGACCGATATAGCGAGGAGCTAGCTTGCCCTTGATCCCAAAGTGGTGAGCACCCTTCATTGGTGTAACTCGAAGATAAGCCTTTTCGCCAGGTTGATAGACCATGTCTTGGTGATGACGGTCATACTGACATTTCTGACGTGACTGAGCAGTCTTGAGATTCTCGCGAATAATGCGAACTTGTTCTTCGGCCTGTTGGATAATATCCGGACCAAAGAGTGGACGTTCCCCCGTTTCTGACCAGTTCAGAGGGGTTCAACACTTTCGTCCATATAGCACTTCGAAGGGGGACATCTTCAGACTAGCTTGATAGCTATTATTATAAGAGAACTCGGCATATGGAAGAGATTTCTCCCATTTCTTGCCGAATGATATTACACAAGCTCGAAGCATGTCTTCGAGAACTTGGTTGACACGTTCAACCTGTCCTTGCGACTGAGGATGAAACGCAGTACTGAACGACAGATGAGTTCCCATAGCTTCTTGGAAACTCGCCCAAAACCTTGAAGTGAATAAGCTGCCATGGTCTGAACTGATAACTAGTGGAATACCGTGAAGTGAAACAATTCTGGCCATGTAGAGAGTAGCAAGCTGACTAGCAGTGATTGTCTCTTTGACCGCCAGAAAATGGGCAACTTTGGAAAGCCGGTCAATGACGACAAGAATAGCATCATTACCTTTCTGCGATTTGGGAAATCCAGTGACGAAGTCCATTTCAACATGGTCCCATTTCCATTCAGGAATAGAGATAGGTTGCAGAGTTCCAGCAGGCCTTTGATGCTCTGCTTTGATTCGGCGACAAACGTCACACTCAGCAACATAACGAGCAATGTCCTGCTTCATATTAGACCACCAGAATCTTTGACGAATATCCTGGTACATCTTTGTACTACCAGGATGGATGGACAGAGGCGTATCATGAGCTTCTTGCATAACCCTTTTAGTCTTATCCAGGTTTTTCTTCGAACATGGTACCACTAGGCGGCCTTTGAAATACAAGGCGCCATCGTCGGCGATAGTGAAGAATGAGGGCTTTCCTTCTGCTAGATGGCGTTTAATCTTATGGACTTCAGAGTCATAACCTTGAATAGTCTTTATACCAGCTACGAGATCTGGTACGACAGCCAGGGTATTTAGAGAACCCTTAGTAACAACAAGAAGATTCATCTTGCGGAACTCCGGGGGAGGGGGAGCGAGTGCTCCAGGAGGAACAATATGGAGGTTCAGCTTTCTAAATTCTTCGACAAGCGAGGGCTGAACTTTGTGAACCTGGAGGTGGTTGCAGTAAGACTTGCGGCTCAAGGCATCAGCCATTACATTAGCCTTGCCGGGGGTATATGATATACCCACGTCAAAGTCTGCAACAGTCTCCATCCATCTTTGCTGACGGAGGTTCAGATCTGGCTGAGTAAACAGATACTTCAGACTTTGGTGGTCGGTGAAGATCTCGCAACGATTACCGAGAAGGTAATGTCGCCACTATTTCAGTGCATGGATGACAACAGCAAGCTCGAGGTCGTGAACTGGGTAGTTTTCTTTGTGAGGGCGCAGTTGACGAGAGGCATAAGCAATCACTCTGCGCTCTTGCATTAGGACACAACCTAATCCTTGACGGGAAGCGTCGCAGTAAATGACGAAGTCCTTCTTAGTATCAGGTGGAGCAAGCACGGGGGCAGAAGTCAACTTGTCTTTGAGCGCCTGGAAACTTTCCTGACACTTGTCTGTCCATTCGAACTTGACACCCTTATGCAACAGATTAGTCAGAGGCCTGGCAATCTTGGAGAAGTTCTCGACGAATCGACGGCAATAGCTGGCGAGACCGAGAAAACTTCGGACTTGCTTGACATTCTTCGGAGGAGTCCAATCGAGAATAGCCTGAACTCGTTCAGGGTTGACGGCAATACCATCCTTGGAGATGACATGCCCAAGATAGGTTACTTCGGGGAGCCAGAATTCACACTTGGAATACTTAGCATACAGTTGATGCTCTCGAAGCTTTTCCAGCACAAGACGAAGATGTGCAGCATGTTCTTCTTCGTTCTTGGAAAATACAAGGATATCGTCTAGATAAACCACGACAAACTTGTCGAGGTAATCCATGAATATATAGTTCATCAGAAGAGAGAAGGTGGCGGGAGCATTCGTTAAGCCGAATGACATGACGGTGTACTCGTATGATCCATACCGAGTCACGAAGGCGGTTTTTGGGATGTCCTCCTCACGAACACGGATCTGGTGGTAACCCAACCTCAAGTCGAGTTTGGAGAACACTGATGAGCCAGCCAGTTGATCATAAAGATCATTGATCCGAGGAAGAGGATATTTATTCTGAATGGTAGCTTGGTTTATAGGACGGTAGTCTTGGACTAATCGGTTTGTCCCATCCTTCTTCTTAACAAAGGGAGAAGGTGCTCCCCAAGGAGAGCAACTTGGGCGAATGAAACCTTTGACAAGAGATTTGTCGATTTCCTCCTTAAGCTCAATGAGTTCATGCGGCGGCATCTTGTAGGGTCGTTTAGCTATAGGGGTAGTGCCGGGTTTCAAGTCGATGATGAATTCGACAGCTCTAGCAGGGGGAATCCCTGGAAGTTCTTCCGGGAAGACATCTTGGAATTCACGAACGACGGGAATGTTTCCAATGCCCTCGAGTGGTGCAGTGTTCAACGCATTAAAGGCATAAAGACGTGCCTCGGCGTTCTGAACTAGATGAGCTTGGTAAGCAATTATTTCATCAGTAGGGTGTAGCAGATGGACGACCTTAGTGGCGCAAACTATAGAAGTAGTATGCGCTTTCAACCAATCCATTCCCAGAATGAGGTCGATGCTATAGGACTTCAGTACGATGGGAGAGGCAAGGAATTCCAGTCCTTCAATTTCAACAGGAACATCGTGACTAACCATAGAGGTTTGACACTGGCCCGCAGGAGTGTGTACCACAATCACAGTGTTCATCTCTTCGTATTTAATGCCATGCATGAATGCAAACTCAGCTGATATGAATGAATGCGATGCTCCCGTATCAAATAAAACAGATGCTGGTACTGAATTTACAAGGAGTGTACCCATCACGGTAGCAGGCTGGTCTAGAACTTCATTGAGATCAACATGGTTGGCATGAACACGACCATAAGACTTGGCACTGTTGTTGCGAGGCTGGTTGCTTCCATGGCCAGTTGCTGGGAGGGCCAGTTGATTCTGGTTCTGATTGCAATCCCTAGCACGGTGACCTGGCTGACCACACTTGTAGCAGAGACCATTATTGGGAGTGGGAACAGGAGCTTGTGGTGGTGGAGCTAGAAGTCTTGGCTGCCTAGTTGGAGGAACAGGCAGACGAGGTGCAGCATAGGTCTGCCTTGGGGCAGGTGCATTCGGCTGGTACATACTGTTGGGAATCCATATCTTACGCTTCTGTGAAGACGGGCCCGAAGATGAGCCCGTGTCACGGTTGCGCCTGTGAGAGCCCTGGTATTCCTGCAGACCAGTTTCGACATTGATGGCCTTGTTCACCAGGAGTGGCGAAATCAGCAAAGTCATGCACTAGAAGTGCGAGCTTGATGTCAGCTTGAAGGCCATCACGGAACTTCTCCTGTCTGCGTGCATCAGTTGCAATGTCTTCTTCAGCATAGCGGGACAAGTCAAGAAACTCCCGCTGATAAGCTTCCACAGTTTTGTTGCCTTGGGTGAGGTTGCGGAACTCACGCTTCTTACGGTCCATGACTCCCTGAGGAATGAAGCGAGCACGGAAGGCAGCTTGGAAGTCTGGCCAGGTGATGATTGTTCCAGCTGGCAGAGTACGCCTGTGGCTGTCCCACCATTGAGCTGCGGGTCCTTTCAGGAAGAAGGAAGCAAAGGTGACATAGCTGGCAGGGGCTACATCAGCAGACTCCATCTCATAGGTGATGTCACGGAGCCAGTCATCAGCATCCAGAGGCTGAGTTGAGCTGCGGTACACGGTTGGGTTGAGGCGCATGAAATCTTGCAGAGTCACTTGGGTTGGCTGCTGGTTCATATTGGGGCGAGGAAACTGAGCCATAATATTCTCCATGAACTGACGATTCAGCTCAAACTGTTGCATCATCCCAGCCATGTACTCAGGCGGTGGTGGGGCGTTGCCACCACGACCACGACCACCTGGTCTAACCATCCTGCTAATATTTAACAGGGGTAGTTCAGCATTGAGAAATTTGCAAAAACAAGAATCATTCATGATGAAACATGCACAACGAAAGCAGCACGATAGATACTACATAGTAGTCGGCATATCTTACAAAAGAGATCATGCATAGAGTTCGTTACACAGTGTTCAGTACATAGGCTAAGACATCATAGGCGGCACACAGGCTCGCGGCGAATGCATCTAACACTAATAAGCAAGTCTACGTCAGTCCCATGCGGTACTGCGGAGGTAGGTGTAGCCCGACAGCTGGTAGTGACGCGAAGGGAAGACCTCCACGCGAGTAGCCTGGGGTCCGCGGATACTCTGGTGCGGAACCCGATGCGCAGGTGGCAGGAGAGGACCCAATGCAGGAGAGTAGCCTCCCACATCTGGCCAGCCGACGCCCTGGGGCATCACGGTCCGGGCAGGGTAGATCGCAGAACGCGACAGATCACCAGAGCGGACAGAGGGGTGCAACAGCGTCAGAGCACGATACAGGTGCTGACGGGTGGTGTACAACTCGTGGCGAAGAGCTCGGTTAGCTCTATCCAGCCCATCAGCATGCAGAACCAGGTTCTGATGGTAGAAGGGCTCTCGGGTGACAGTGGAGTAGGCAGCAGTGTAGTATCCCTCCGCACCAACATCGGATGCGATAGCAATGTGCCTGAAGGGGGAGGTGTCCAACTCCTGATACTCTCCACGAAGACGTGTCAGAGCAGCATAAGCAGCATCGTGGACCGCCATATCGATAGTCACTCCAACACCATGAGCAGTGTGCAGCACGGTAGTGGAGTCATACTCCCGAGAGTAGAGGTGGACGATGGCACGGTACTGCTCCTGGTTGAAGTCCTGATACTCCTCATAGACGGTGTACTCAGGGTGCCAGCGATAACCCAGATAGGTCATCATCTCAACCAACACAGCAGGTGATCCTGAGGCACCAATGGCCGTCGTGTGGCGCACGACCTGCCTCGTGGGTTCCATCTGAAAACAAAGATGTTTTCACAGGAGTCAAATGACAATGTGGATAATGTTCAAATACTACTCTAAAGAATAACTAGGGCTTATCCAACTTTGGGGTGAACGTGGTCACGGGATCCTAGTGTTAGAGTTAGTAAAATCGTTTAACCCGAGTAGGAGAGAGTTCAGAGTCCCAGAGTAAGGATCGAGGAGTAAAAGATCCTAATACCACCCAGATGGCGACGTGGGCCCGTAAGGCACACAACCATGTTAGTAAAAGTTTTTGTAATGTCTAGACTCAACTTCGGCCAAGGAGTGTGGAAGGGGGATTCCTGTAGGCAGTCGGCTCTGATACCAACTTGTGACGCCCCTGATTCAATCGTACACTAATCATACACGCAAACGTGTACGATCAAGATCAGGGACTCACGGGAAGATATCACAACACAACTCTACAAATAAAATAAGTCATACAAGCATCATATTACAAGCCAGGGGCCTCGAGGGCTCGAATACAAGAGCTCGATCATAGACGAGTCAGCGGAAGCAACAATATCTGAGTACAGACATAAGTTAAACAAGTTTGCCTTAAGAAGGCTAGCACAAACTGGGATACGGATCAAAAGAGGCGCAGGCCTCCTGCCTGGGATCCTCCTAAACTACTCCTGGTCGTCGTCAGTGGGCAGCACGTAGTAGTAGGCACCTCCGGTGTAGTAGGAGTCGTCGTCGAAGGTGGCGTCTGGCTCCTGGGCTCCAACATCTGGTTGCGACAACCAGGTAGAAGGGATAGGGGGAAAAGAGGGAGAAAGCAACCGTGAGTACTCATCCAAAGTACTCGCAAGCAAGGAGCTACACTACATATGTATGCATTGGTATCAACTGGAATAAGGCTATTATATGTGGACTGAACTGCAGAAAGCCGAAATAAGGGGGGATAGCTAGTCCTTTCGAAGACTACGCTTCTGGCAGCCTCATCTTGCAGCATGTAGAAGAGAGTAGACTGAAGACCTCCAAGTAGCATCGTATAGCATAATCCTAACCGATGATCCTCCCCTCGTCGCCCTGTGAGAGAGCGATCACCGGTTGTATCTGGCACTTGGAAGGGTGTGTTTTATTAAGTATCCGGTTCTAGTTGTCATAAGGTCAAGGTACAACTCCAAGTCGTCCTGTTACCGAAGATCACGGCTATTCGAATAGATTAACTTCCCTGCAGGGGTGCACCACATAACCCAACACGCTCGATCCCATTTGGCCGGACACACTTTTCCTGGGTCATGCCCGGCCTCGAAGATCAACACGTCGCAGCCCTACCTAGGCACAACAGAGAGGTCAGCACGCCGGTCTAAATCCTATGGCGCAGGGGTCTGGGCCCATCGCCCTTTGCACACCTGCACGTTGCGAACGCGGCCGGAAGCAGAACTAGCCCCCTTAATACAAGAGCAGGCTTACGGTCCAATCCGGCGCGCGCCACTCAGTCGCTGACATCACGAAGGCTTCGGCTGATACCATGACGTCGAGTGCCCATAACTGTCCCCGCGTAGATGGTTAGTGCGTATAGGCCAGTAGCCAGACTCAGATCAAATACCAAGATCTCGTTAAACGTGTTTAAGTATCCGCGAACACCGACCAGGGCCAGGCCCACCTCTCTCCTAGGTGGTCACAACCTGCCCTGTCGCTTCGCCACAAAGATCCACACAGAGGGCCGTTGGGACAAAGGTCCTTTCAGCCCCCAATCCGTGAATCACTCGCGGGTGCTCCACAAGCCGACCCGACTTTAGTCACCACATGTATCATGTATAAAGTATATAGTATATACCCGTGATCACCTCCCGAGTGATCACGGCCCGATAATATAGCATGGCAGACGGACAAGAATGTATGGCCACTGATGATAATCTAGCATCCTATACTAAGCATTAGGATTGCAGGTAAAGGTAACAACAGTAGTAGCAAGGACAGGCTATGCATCAGAATAGGATTAACGGAAAGCAGTAACATGCTACACTACTCTAATGCAAGCAGTAGAGAAAGAGTAGGCGATATCTGGTGATCAAAGGGGGGGCTTGCCTGGTTGCTCTGGCAAGAGAGAGGGGTCGTCAACACTGTAGTCGTACCGGGGAGCAACGGCGTCGGTCTCGGTGTCTAGCGAGAGAAGAGGGGGAAGAAACAATAAATATAATGCAAACAGCTGCATAATGATGCATGACATGACAAAACGTGATGCTATGTGTGCCCTAACGCGGTACGAGGTGGTACCGGTGAAGGGGGAAAACATCCGGAAAGTATTCCCGGTGTTTCGCGTTTTCGGACAGATGAGCCGGAGGGGGAAAGTTGCGTGTTCGCTATGCTAGGGATGCGTGGCGGACGAATGGGCTGCGTATCCGGATTCGTCTCGTCGTTCTGAGCAACTTTCATGTTGAAAATAATTTAATCCGAGTTACGGATTAAAAGATATGATTTTCTAAAGATTTTACTAATTTCTGGAATTTAATTAATTATTTAATTTAATTCGAAATTTGGATTTATGACATCAACATGATGTCATGCTGACGTCACCAGTCAACAGGGGTTGACTGGGTCAACTGATGCGTGGGTCCAGTGGGACCCACCTGTCATACTCTGTTAGGTTAAAAAGGGTTTAATTATCTAATCAGGATTAATTAATTTAATTAATTCTTTAATTAATTAATCAAGATTAATTAGGTTAATTAATTAATAAATTTATTCACTTATTTTTTTTAAAATCCGTTCTGGGGGGTGGGGGCCCCCTTCGTCATAGACACAAAGGGGGTTTGGGGCCCAGCTGTCAAAAGGCCCCTGTGGCCTTAGCGGGCACGGGCGTGGGGCGCAGCCCTAGCGGGCGGGCAAGCCCGGCAGGGCACCGGAGCAGGGAGAGGCCGGTGGCCACGGCGAGCTAGGCAGGGCGCGGGGAGCAGGGGCATGCGGTGGGGCGCACCCAGGCGGGCGCTGCCAGGCGGCGGCGTGCAAGCACAGCAAGCAGCCACAGGAGCAGCACGTGAGGCTGCAAGCGAGGCTGGGGAGCGGTGCGGGCACCGGCAGGACGCAGGGGGCCGGCGATAGTGAGAGGAGCCGGAGCAGGGGGGTCCACGGGCGCGGGTGCGGTCAGGGGGGGCGCGTGCGGGCGTGGATGGGTACCGATGCGGCGCAGGAGCGCAGAGGCGGCCGCGGCGTGCATGGGGAGGTGCCGCGGTGCGGGCAGCGGAGAAGCAACGGCAGGATCGGCCGGGCGTGGCCGACAGCGCGCGACGGCAAGCAGCGTGGCCACGGCGGCTGGTACGAGCGGCGAGGCAAGGCTATGGCCGGAGCGGGGCGTGAGGCACGGGAGAGAGGGGGGTGGAGGCCGAGCCTCACCATAGATGTGGGGAGCGTGGCAGTGGGGCACGGGGGGGAGGTTGGAGACGATGCGCCGAAGAGGAGGCAGTCCAGTGGGGGAGCTCCGGGCGGCGGCGATGGCGGGGTTCGATCCGGGCGGCGGCGACGGGGACGGGATCGAGCCCTCCCGATCCAGATCCAGCGAGAGAGGGGAAGGGGAACGAGAGGGAGTCGTGGGGCGAGTGGGGCGATGGGGGAGACGACTAGGGTTTCGGGGGGTTATGGAGAGAGTAGGGGGGGCGGCCGGCTGGGCCTGGGGGGTTGGCCCAGTGGGGCTGTGGCCTGCTGGGCCGGAGCCCAGTGGGGGGGAGTTCTTCTTTTTTTTTCTATTTGTTTTCTGTTTTGTATTTTCTTTTCTTTTACTTATTTACTTTTCTGTTTTATTCCATTTAAAATATTTATGCATTTTATAAAACTGTATCTTCTACACCATAATTATCTATGTAATATTTAGTACAAACCGAACATTTTAGTTTAAATTTTGAAAACTTTTATTGTCGACTTCAATTTTAAGTTTGAATTTGATGCGGTTTCGAATCATCCCGAGATTAGTAACAGTAATCGCAGATGACATGGCATCATTAGGAGAGTTTTACTGTAGCTTGATTACCCGGGCGTTACACTGGGCGTGGACGGCCTCAACATAGTAGTGGGCGGCCTCCATTAGGGCTAAGGCGGCCGCTACGGAACGGACAACTGTTGTGCTGCTCTCGCCAGTTGTTATCCCCGAGGCAGATGCTGCTGTCACCGCCTGAGAAGCAACAACGACCGTTTGGGCTGCCTTGGCCGCCCGGACGCAGACTGCGGTCGCCCTCACGAAGCTGGTTAGCACGCGCTTGGTGGCTGCGTCTGCGCTCTCGCCGGAGTGGGCCGCCAAAGTTGCCCTCGCGACGTGGGTCCACGTCCCCATCTTTCACCCGCGATGAATGAACAATGAAATGATATTTGGGGAGTGAGCTAGTGTGCTTGACACGCCGGCTGTGGACTATAGCCGACGCACCTTCTCGCGTAAGCCATAGGCGTACTATACACTGACGGTGCTCCAAGATATTTTGTGCTGCATCTCACACGGTTGGTGATAATAAACTGTGTGCGATCTATTTGATCTATCGTCTTGATTTGAATTACGTAATGGGGCCACAGCTACAAAGGATGGTGTTTGAATTGCTAGAACTTTTATCTGCAGTGAACATGCAACTATAGGTGTGTCGTCAAAAAAATGGAGTTATTCAGGGTTCATTCGAACGTTTTTATACATTAACTTGGTTTTGTAGGCATTTCAGGTGCATAATTTTAATTTGAACTACATGCACATGCTCCAATGCATATAAATGGGTTGAAAAATTAAATATGTGTCCTTGGTTGCGTGCTTAGGTCCCATGCAAGAAACGGGAATGAATGTCACACATCCTGCCACCGTCACTCGGCCGCAAACATTGAGATACCTGGTTTTTAAATTCTAGTAAATCCAAAAATCGTTTGAAATTCATGAAACTTGGCATGCTATCATGGAGCGGCATCAACATGTCGTGGTAAATTTTTTGTCCCATTTGGGGCAGGTTTGGGTATAAGCTTCGCACAAAGCAGAGCTTCTCACAACAAGCGTGATGGTTTCGGCAGGGAACGTGCCACCTTTGGGGACGAAACGATATCTGTTGCCTCTTATTGCTTTCAAAAAATTTCGAGTGTCAACATAGAACAACAGGAGTGTTCTATTTAATTTTGGAATTTTTCGGTGTTCGTTTGGAAACTTTTATACATTAATTGGGTTTCCCAGGCATTTTATGTGCATAATTCAAATTTGAACTACATGCACATTCTCTAGTGCATATAAACTAGTTGAAAAATCAAATCTGTGTCCTTGGTTGCATGCTTAGGTCCCATGCAAGAAATGTGAATGAATTCCAAACACCCTGCCACCGTCACTCGGCCGCAAACATTGAGATACCTGGTTTTTAAATTCTAGTAAATCCAAAACTCGTCTGAAATTCATGAAACTTGGCATGCTATTATGGAGCGGCATTAACATGCCGTGGTAAAATTTTTGTCCCATTTGGGACAAGTTTGGGTATAAGCTTCTCACAAACCTTAGCTTCTCACAACAAGCGTGATGATTTCGTAGGGAACGTGCCACCTTTGCGGATGAAACTATATCCGTTGCATCTTATTGCTTTCAAAAAAATTCGAGTGTCAACATAGAACGACGGGAGTGGTGTGTTCAATTTTGGAATTTTTCAGGGTTCGTTTGGACATTTTTATACATTAACTAGGTTTTCTAGACATTTTATGTGCATAATTCAAATTTGAACTACATGCACATTCTCTAGTGCATATAAACTGGTTGAAAAATCAAATATGTGTCCTTGGTTGCATGCTTAGGTCCCATGCAAGAAATGGCAATAAATTTCAAACACCCTGCCACCGTCACTTAATCGCAAACATTGAGATACCTGGTTTTTAAATTCTAGTAAATCCAAAACTCGTCTGAAATTCATGAAACTTGGCATGCTATCATGGAGCGGCATCAACATGCTGTGGTAAAATTTTTGTCTCATTTGGGGAAGGTTTGGGTATAAGCTTCTCACAAACCTTAGCTTCTCACAACAAGTGTGATGGTTTCGGTAGGGAACGTGCCACCTTTGGGGATGAAACGATATCCGTTGCCTCTTATTGCTTTCAATTTTTTTCTAGTGTCAACATAGAACAACAGGAGTGTCATGTTTACTTTTGGATTTTTTCGGGGTTCGTTTGGACATTTTTATAAATTAACTCGGTTTTCTAGGCATTTCATGTGCATAATTCAAATTTGAACTACATGCACAAGCTCCAATGCATATGAATTGGTTGAAAATCAAATCTGTGTCCTTCGGGGCATGCTTAGGTCCCATGCAAGAAATGGGAATGAATTTCAAACACTAGGGCACTGTTGATTGCTAGCAAAACATTGAGATACGTGGTTTTTAAATTCTAGTAAATCCAAAACTCGTCTGAAATTCATGAAACTTGGCATTCTATCATGGAGCGGCATCAACATGTCGTGGTAGAAATTTTGTCCCATTTGGGGCAGGTTTGGGTATAAGCTTCTCACAAACCTTAGCTTCTCACAACAAGCGTGATGGTTTCGGTAGGGAACGTGCCACCTTTGAGGACGAAACGATATCCGTTGCCTCTTATTGCTTTTGAATTTGTTCTAGTGTCAACATAGAGCAACAGGAGTGTTGTGTTTACTTTTGGAATTTTTCGGGGTTCGTTTGGACATTTTTATACATTAACTGGGTTTTCTAGGCATTTCATGCGCATAATTCAAATTTGAACCACATGCACAAGCTCCAATGCATATAAATTGGTTAAAAAATCAAATATGTGTCCTTCGGGGCATGCTTAGGTCCCATGCAAGAAATGGGAATGAATTTCAAACACCAGGGCACTGTTGATTGCCGGCAAAACGTTGAGATACTTTGTTTTTAAATTCTAGTAAATCCAAAACTTGTCTGAAATTCATGAAACTTGGCATGCTATAATGGAATGGCACCCAACATGCTGTGGTATTTTTCGTGTGCATTTTGAGAGAAGGCGCACTCGAATAACAACCAACAAAGGCATTTTGAAACAAATAGCTGCCACTATAACATCTCAAACGTTTTGTATAATTTAAATTGTGTGCGTTCTGTTAACCATTCACGTGACACCATGCCTCACTCTTTTAATGGCTAGGAGGTGCCGTGCGGACAGGTGCTTGAGTGCTTGACTAAACTTGAAGGCGTGCCGACAGCTTCCTCGGGAAGCCAAGAGAAAATGTGCCGAGCAGGATTTCTGTAGCTCTTGGTCGCAAACGTTTTAGACAGAACACCCGTATGCAAATTGAGAGCTATGGTCTTCCCCCTTAGTCGAGGGAAAATCCACAGCGCAGTATTTGTGCATCCCTTCAACGCAAATGGTTGTTTTGGATGACCTGTGTGCAACCACGTACAAACAATTTGGTAAGATTTGCATCTGTCATATTGGGTATGTTGCTATTTGTCAAACTGGAAAGATTGACATTTGTTGATCTAGTAATGTTGCCATTTGTCAATCCTTGTAACACTACGATTTATCAAAATATGCAGCTAGAAATCACTAGCACTATCTAATTTTTGCAACTAAAATTCAGTAATTAAGCATAGATTTCATTATAGATTAAGCATTCGTTCTTAATTTATACAAACAGTTCAACTCGACAGCTGAACCAACCAAACGTTTCCCCAATTATTGCCAACCATGTACTAAAATAGCTGGTTCAACTATATATACTAGCTAATTTTAAGTACGTTGTACAGTTCCACCACATCTATAGCCAGATGAACTGAACAAAATAGCCCGTAAATACTACTACTGCGGAGGGGCTTTGTACTACTTCCGACTGCCTCTCCTCCGCCGAGCATGCTTAGTAAGAGGCGGAGGAGGAGGAGGAGCCTACCGACGAGCTGGGCAACCGCAATACGGTGCCTGCCGCTATTGCAGCTTCAGCGACGCTCACCTCGAACGCCCTCTGTCGCTCCAGATGACCCCTCTTGAAGTGGTGGTTATCCTCGTAGATCTTCTGCTTCCTCACCTCTGAGGCGGCGTGTGTCGCGGCCATGGCGGTGTAAGGCTCTTTGCATGCTCGACAAAGGTGCTCCTCCTCCTCCCGCAGGAACTTGGTGTAGCGCGCAAGGTCGCTGACGCATGTGCAGGCATCCACCTCCGCCTCCCGCCTTCGGGCGGCGGTGGCGGAGCGGGTGATGACCCCCGGTGGTTGATGGTGGGCTGGCGGCCACGGCGGCCGACGACGGGGTGGCGGCCACGACCACCACCTCCCACCTTCGGGCCGCGGTGGCGGAGCGGGTAATGGCCATGGTGGGCGGTAGTGGGGTGGCGGCCACGACGGCCACCTCCCGCCTTCGGGCCACGGCGACAGAGCGGGCGATGGCCTTGGCTTTCGACGGTGGTGTGGCGGCAATGGCGGCCGGCAACAGCTGTCGACGGGCATCGACGGTGGAGCGTGTGGTGCGTGTTCTGCGCACACCCAACAGGGACGCCACGCGCACTACACTACACCGGGGACTATTGCCGCCGCCGCGGTGTAGCCTCCCAGCTGGAGCTGTCCCTCTGACGATGGCGGAGTGGCTGAGCGACAACGACGAACTGGTGCCATTGGCGATTGTGGGAGAAGCACACGAGATAAGCTACAGGGAGGGAGGGGAAAATGCGACGCAGGACTCGCCGACCGTGAGGGTTTTTATAACAGGCCGGTAAGCATTGGGATTTTGGGGGATTTCACCGAGTTGGGCGAGAAGCTTGCACGGGAACCTGCGAGGTTGCGCGGGAACGGGCTCACCGACGATTCACTGGCGTCACCGTTTGGCCAAAAGAACGCCCCCCGCGCGCGGTGCAAGCATGCGCTGTAAGCCGTCTGCGGCAGCGGGGTGACAAGACGTGCGAGAGGAGGACGAAAGGACGCACACACATACGATCAATACAAAAAATGTTTGCAATTTAATTACCTACTATACCCCCATCCTAGTCTATAAGTATGATTTAACTAATAAAATATGAATGCTTGTCGCCAAAGATTATATCGTTGGAGTCGTATTTGAACATAGTTTCCAGCTATACAATTTTTCTAACATGCATTAACACTTTTTTGGTTAAATTTAAGGTTATATACCAGCAAGCGTTTTCCTGCAACACATACGGCTTATTCCATCACAAACAGTCGGATGGATCAATTGTATGCCACGTATCGCACACGCAACTCTAATCTGATTCATGCTTGATGTCTTCGACATCGCACGCATAGTTCGTCTTACTTGCCATGTATCACTGTGCCGGCCTTTGCTCGCGTCCCTCGGCAAGCTCTGCTCGTCGTTAGGCACCACGGCGCGCTCTGCTCACGTCCGTTGACGTGCTCTGCTCGTGTCCATCGACGCGCTCGGCTTGTGAACATCTTTCCCTTGCGCGTTCAACTGCTATATAAACACTATTCTAATCACGGGATCAGAATAATGTTCTGATCACAACCTGAACTGCCTGAGTAACGTGCCTGGACTTCCCTCTGTACGACCCGACCTTCGGGCTATCTTCGCAACCATGGCTTCCCCCGCGAATTATTCTGTTTAGTCGTGTTCTATATGATTTTAGTGTAATCTAGGAATGTTTTTAGCAACTAAATACCGGTTTTAAATAGGAATCTCACTCGTTGGTGGATTTTGCTCTCGACTCATGATGAAATTGTGTTTTTTGCAATTTTACTGTCTGAGTTGTTCGACCTGAACTTCTCCCAGTGCTAGGTTGAACTTCCACCAACATTGCCCAAACGGGGCTTGCGATATACCATTGGAAAGCTATGGACATCAGTATCATGACCCAAGTTAAATTTTTGGCAAAATGTAAGCGGTCTAAGTGCAGTTTTGAAAACTGTTTTTTCTTCATACAAAAAACATGAATCGTATTTTCGATCACATTTTTAAACTGTTTATCGGAATGAGGCAAATAATATGGCGTTGGAAAGCTGCTGCAAAACCGCTCCTTCCATATGTTGAAAGTTTTCTCTAATCCCTATGGATAAAGAGTAATTTGGAAAATCGTAGAATTTCACAAACAGAACAGCCGAGTTCGTATTTCTAATGCCATTTCTAAACGGCTAATCCAATTGAGGCAAATAATATGGCGTTGGAAAGCTTATGAAAATGCGCTACTTTTTCATATTAAAAGTTTTTTCTAATTTTGAACGGTTTAAAAGTAATTTAGAAAATGATACAAGTTCCACCGAGTTCGTATTTTCAAGCTAATTTTTTAACCGTACGTCCGAATGCAGCAAATGATATGGCGTTGGAAAGCTTGAACAAATGCGAAACTTTTTTTGTATATAATGTTTCTAGCGATTCCTTACAGTTTTAAGTCAATTTTGAAAATGTCTAAAAAACGTATTTTCCCCGTAATTTCTACAAACTTTATCAGAATGAGGCAAATAATATACTGCTGAAAAGCTATGGAAAATGCGAAACTTTTCCATGTTGATGGTTTTCTCTGATTCCTAACCATTTTCCTGTTATTTCAGAAACGGCGAGATCATCCGTTCTGCCTTTATCGCGAAATAGATTCTTCGAAAATGCACCGCGTGAAGAACCTGAACTTCTCGGCGCGTGTACCTGAACTTCACTTTGTTTTTCACGTGATTTTTTTGCTTGTAGCTCTCCATCAACTGCTCGTAGCTCTCCATCCATTCACTGGAATTGAGCAAGTGATATACCGGTGGAAAGCTGCCGTAAACACGCAACTTTCCTGTGTTAATCGTTTTTTCATACTCGCGATGACTTTAAAAGTTTTTCATTTGAAATTCATTTTCTGTAGTAGTTGAACTTCCTATTGTTTTCACGTTGAACTTCTATGACGTATTTTCGTTTGTAATTTTCTCATCCATTCATGAGTGTTACACAAATGATATTTCTTTTGTACAAACCTCTCTCACAATATTTTTTAACTTTCTCTGACGGAGGAATTGAACTTATAACAAAAAAAATTAGTCTTTGCTTTTTTATTCTTTTTTAAAAACAAAATGACACCGTGTAGTACGTGAACTTCTGGCAGTTATCAATCTGAACTTCTCTCGGTTATGTGAATATATCTGAGTTCTTTATGAATTTTTATTCTGATTTTCTTAATCCTTTTTTATGAATATTGAAGTTCTATTTTTAAAAGTTGAACTTCTTATTATTTTACTTTTGAACTTCTTGTTTCCATTCTTTAATAACGAGGAAAAATCTGAGTTATCTATAATCATCAAACTTCTCCATCAATATGGACTTCCTGGTTTTATTTCCTAATTTTATTTTATGAAATTTTGAAACGCTCTAGTTTTAAAAGTTGAACTTCTTATTATTTTGTTTTTGAACTTCTTGTTTCCATTCTTTAATAACGAGGAAAATCTGAGTTTTCTATAATCATCGAACTTCTCCATCTTTTTAATATGGACTTCCTGGTTTTTTCCTTAATCCTTTTTTATGAATGAAAATATTTTAAGACACAAAAACAACATTTTTGTGTGTGTCTTTGCATTAATTTGCATATCAAACCGCACCATCTTCTGAAATTGAACTTCTCCTTTCCTTTTTGTTTTCTTACAATATTGTTTAGCACGTCGAACCGGGTCATCTTTAGAAATTGAACTTCTCCTTTCTTTTTGTCCCAGCAGCAGTAGTTGAACTCCCCCCATTTCTAGGTTGAACTTCCGCAAACATTGCCCAAATGGGGTTTGTGATATACCGTTGGAAAGCTATGTACACGAGTAGCATCACCCAAGTCAAATTTTCGGCAAAACCTAAGCAGTTTAAGAGAAGTTTTGAAAATGGTTTTTTCTTCATACAAAAAATGTGAATCATATTTTCGATCGCATTTCTAAACCGTTTATCGGAATGAAACAAATAATATGGCATTGAAAAGCTGCTGCAAATCCGCTCCTTCCACTTTATTATTTTTATTTAGAAACCCAAGCAAAGTTTTTTATTTAGAAATGGTGAAAATCCTTTATACTTTACTTGAACTTCATAATTTACTTTTTCGAGAAACGAGAAGAACTGATTTTTTCGTATACATCTGACCCTCTGTTTTTTAAAGTGAACTTCTTGGCTTTATTATCTTGTAACAAGGTATTTTCTTGTAAGTAAACATTGAACCATTTCATTTTATAAATTTGAACTTCCAGGTTTATCCTAGAAACGAAAAAGTTATGTTTTTTAGAAACTATTTTTGAACTGCTCTGTTATTTTCATTTGACCTTCTCAGGGTTATTTAAAACCATGAAAAACTATTTTCTTTTGCAAATATTGAACAACTTTGTTATTTTAATTTGAAATTTTTGGTTATTCTTTTTTAATAGTGGGAAAATCCATGGGAATTTTTTTAGTACAGTGATAACGTTTTCTTCAACTCTCCATTCTATCAAATTTGAAATTCTCAAGTTAACACTTTTATAGTTGAAACTTTGTTTTTCTTCATGGTAAATAACCATCAAAATTTTGTGTTATCTCAATTTGAACTTTGTTTTTATTCTTTAGGAACTAGAGAAATCCAAGTTTTCTTTATAAACACTGAATCGCTCCGTTATTTTTAATTTGAATGTGTAGGTGTTTGAGAAACGAGATTTTTGTCAAAAACATTTTAAACCACACTATATTTTTAGTTTCACCTTTCCGACTTCTTGGTTATTTAAATTTGAACTTCATGTTTTCTTATTTAGAAGCACGTTATCCCGTTTTTATGAAGTTTCTATTTTCATCAAACTTTTTTTGGATTGACCGGTTAATCTTGCAGCATTATGAGTAGATCCTTTTATGTGGATGAGTGTACAAATTTTTTCACATTCTCACATTTTTGTTAATGTTCACTTCATTACATGTTGTTTCAAATTGGACCATTTTGTACTTGCCAACAATTTTTTGTGTGTGTTTGCCTCTTTTATATTTTTTGACACCCAAAGTGTGTGTTATTTCAAAAGTGAACATTCTAAACTATGCGCAACAGAAAATATGAACTTCTCATCAACAATTTTTGTGTGTATCAACATCTTTTTGAACACACATATTTTTGGAAACAGCTTTGCAACTCTCTTCTCTTCTCTGCTCTTTCTTCGTTCTACATGAGAAAAAAAAGTTTCTCTCAATTTGTGTACTAAGCACACACATGCACAGAACATCCACATTTTTTTGGGTAGTCACATAAAAAGGTCACAGTCCCACAGGCATAAATAATCGAACTCCCCTGAATTTGAGTAGTAATACATGGACTTCTATATAAAACTGTTCATCTTTGATACATCGCCATGGCCTGCTGAAAATTGACACTTTGGACTGCAGCATACTTTGAGCCAGCAGGGGAAGAGGCGCTTGAAGGTGCCTGCTGGAGCTGTGATGTGGAGGCGATGGTGGCGGAAGAAGCCGGACCAGGTTGGGGAGTAGGGACATGGATCTCCATTGAGGATGATCTTGAGGTGAGGAAAGAAGATGTACTGGAGTTGGCAGAGGAGATGTGGGGATAACCGATGGTGGGGCGGCAGCGCCGGACGGGAGCCGCGGCGGCACATGGTGGCAGGGGCCGGCAGCGGCATCGCGGGAGGAGGCAGGCAGCGGCGGCATGGCGGTAGCGGCACCTGGGGTTGCCAGGGCGGTGGATCGCGTGGTTGGCGGGTGCGGCGATGCCTGGGGTTCGCGGGGACGGCGGCGGCTCGCGTGGTTGGCGGGGGTGATATCGAGCGGGACACCATCGGCTGGGAGGTACGGGATGGAGAGGTGGGGCGGGGCACCGGCAACGGGAAGGTCTGGGGCGGGGAAGGAGAGGCGAGGGCGAGGCGCAGCACCGACGTCCTAGTGTTTCCGCGGCGGGCCAGAGGCGAGTGGATCTGGGGCGGGGAACCGGCGGCGTGGGGTCCGGCGCGAGATCGGTGGCGATTCCATCAGGGGATCGGGGGAGGTGGTGGGGCAGTTCGTGGTCGTGGCCTCGTGGGCCGATTTTTTTCCAGCACTGGTGGGGCAGTTAGGGGAGTTCGGAAACACCCTCGCGCGCTCTATATAGGGCCTGGCGTGATCCAAAGAACTATTATGATCCTGGGATCATAATAGTGTTACCCTATGTATATATATATATATATATATATATATATATATATTTATATATATGGTTGCTTGCCGTTGAGGCGACCGTGGAGTGCTTTGCTCGTGTCTCTCCGCGCGCGCTCTGCCAGTGGTTGGGCATGTGCACGATCACGTCAGGGCCCCCATATGCATGCGGTTGCGTCGCGCGCTGCCACGCGATGCAGTTATGTGTGGCATGATGGAGTTACGCGCTGCAAATCAGAATTGCCATTAGGGCCTGCCGATATTCCTGGCCGTCCGGCTTCCCCTTTAATTCCCGTGGCCATTATAACCTTAGTCTCTTCAACCTTTTGATCGCGGTCCACAACACAACAAGCACACCCACGACAACACATAGAGAGGGGATGTCCAGCGATGCTCCAATGGAGTTTGGTGAGCATGGGGTGGAGACCCATGCGAGGGAGACGAATCTCTCGGTGGTGTACACCATCGACCCGGCCGTGGTGGACGACTTCATCCACAGTGTTGAGCAATTGCTTGCTGGAGACAAATACAAGGTGGTCGGCATTGACCTCCAGTACACTGCCGGTCGTCTCGGCATAGATCAGAAGGTTGCCGTCACCCAGTTGTGCGTGCGCCATCATGTCCTCATCTACCACTACTGCATGGCCACAAAGCCCTGCGATCGTTTCAACAGGTTTGTCAACAGCACTGACTACAAGTTCACCACAGTGGAAACCACCAACGATGTAAAAGCGCTGAGTGTTACGGGCTTGGCCTGCAAGAACCTTGTTGAAATCCGTGACCACTACAGGATCTGAGGCAGCACGAAGGACTCCCTGGTTGAACTCGCCTCGGCCATTATCGACCGCTACTATAAAAAGATAAAGCAGGATGCCTAGAGAACAAGTCCCTATCCTGGCACAGGGCCTGGATGCGGCAACTGGATGAACCTCACCTCAGGTTCGCGGCCAAGAGCGTGTACACATGCTATGAGATGCACAGGCGGATCGTTGACATGAAGAAGTGCCTCGTTACCCAAATTGACGAGTCCGGATCGAGCCACAAGCAGAGCAAGCGTCACAGGAAGTAGATGGTGATCAGATGATCGTTTATGCTAGTTAATCATGCATGTAATATATAGTTTACTTTATTGGTGTGTGTAGTAGTCACCGATGTAATTATGCATGTAATAGTTTACTTTAGTGTGTGCAAATGACATGGTTGTAGTAGCCACCTATGTAAGTGGATGTTTTATTTGGTTATGCAAGCATGTCCTTGTAAGTAGCCATATATATATATATATTACATCGGTGGCCTATAAGGCGCAACCGATAGGTTCCCGAACCCAGAAAACCCGTCCCGAACCCACTCTCTCCCCTGTCCCCCCACACCACCGCGTGGTGCACCACCTCCCGCTCCGCCCTCCATTGGGGCCGCCGCCGGTGGCCTCCATCCACGCTGGAGCTGCTCCCGGCCTGGATCCGGCCACGCACAGGCCCCTCACCCGGATCTGGTCCCCGGCGCCGCCCCTAACCACCCTGACCCCAGCCTCCCTTGTTCCCCTCGGGCGCAGCCCCAACCCCACCGCCGACCGCCGGCGCAGCCGCCCTAGGACGCGCCGCCATGCCCCTCGCACTAGCCCACCCCAACTGACTCCGCCCACCTACCGCCGTCGACACGCCAGCGTACGTATACGCGCGCGTCGCTCCCGTTTTTCTCTGTTGTTGCCCCTCGCTCCTCAATTAATGGCGATGCTTCTTGGACTATCAATCAGGGGTCGGCAACGCCGTCGGAGATGTCGATGCCGCTGGACAGGGAGACGCCGCTTCCCCCTGGCGTCGACCACCACGAGGTTGTCCAGCGACAGGCGCGACAACCTCCAGGACGCGGTCGCGCCTCCCCTGTCCTTGAGGTCCAGCGGCGGGAGCTGGAGCGACGGCCTCGGCGCGGCGGGTGGCGTCATCTCGGGCGACGACGGCAGCGGGACAACATCAGAACGGCGGCGCCACCGTCCCCTGGCATGGTGGGCTCGCCCAGCGTCGTCGCACGGCTCATGGGGCTCGACGCGCTGCCGCACGCCGTCGTAGAAGAGGAGGACGGCCAGTGCCCCCTCACCCAGCTGCCCACGGTTCCAGTCGTCCCTCTGCCGGTCTCCTTCAACCCCGCCGCCGGTCTCCTCCCACGGACCCGCCGTCGGCCTCCTGTGGCGGCCCTGCAGCCGGCCTTCTCCTGTGGTCGCGCATCGTCTCATCCCGCAGCCTTGCCGGCAGTCTTCTCCCATGGCGCTTCTTTCCCTCCATGCAACTTCCCCTTCTGGCTCTGCCCCTCCTGATTGCTGCTTGGTACTCATGTCTGAAGTTCAAGTGTTTACAGGCATAAGCAGCCAGCTACAAAACACCACTGGGAATAATTATTTGTGTTGATTTGTGTTAATGTGTAATCAGGAGAACAACAATGAACACAGAAGGAGAACAACAGTGGCATTTGTCTCTGAACTTTCATATCTTTTACTGCACAGATTGTTCGAGAAGGTCAAAACACCTTCATGTTCTTGTTCATCTTCAAGGCAACAATATTGTTTATTTTAACTGATTTGAAAATTCGATCCGTATTGAGTAGTGCTGGTGACTAGGATGCAATGCAGCTCCTCCGAAATTCAATCTATCATATGTTCGCCAACCCTCGCGCGTGACCTACTTGGGCATCTCTCACAGACCTTCCATTGCTCCTGTCATCGTCCTTCACCCAACGTCTCTCATTACTGTCTCACACAGGGCTCCGTGGTTTCCTGGCGCCTCTCCTCATAGCTGTGTGTGTTGTGTTCCCTGTCATCTTCCCCGCGCATGGCACCGAGTTGCTGCTGGCTTTGGTTGCTGTTAATTTGGGTGTACAGACAAGAAGACAAAAGCATGAGGTGAAAGAGATAAAATGAGTGTGTTTAGATGGTGTGGATAAGGAACGTGTCATGTGTGAGAGGATAAGGTACAACATGTCTTACTATTCACTGATAAAATAACGTGTGTGGTTTAAAGAAAAAGTGATGTTTTTTACCTAGTGGTCACGATCAACTTTAAAAAGCCTATATTTTCCAACTCTGATTCCACTAGAACTTCATACAAAAAACTTCCACTAGGAAAACTACAAAATCATAATGTAGAAATGTAGAAAAGATATTAAAAAGAATACGAGAAGTTCAAATTAAAATAACAAAGATTGTTTCGATGTTTATTACAAAAATTGGATTTTCCCCATTTCTAAAGAATAAACCAAGAAGTTTAAAATTGAAAAAAGTAGAGTAATTCAAAATTTAAAAAACTTGGATTTTCCCCCATTTCTAAAATACCATGTTCAAATTTAAATAATAGAGAAGTTCAATTTTTTTTACAAAACCAAGAAGGTCAACTCAAAATAACAGAGGAGTTCAGTTCAAAAAAAAACCTAGAAGTTCAAATTTGAAAACACTAGAAGTTCAATTTGAAATAATCGAGAAGGTCAAAATACCTAGAAGTTCAAATTTGAAAATCTAGAAAACTATTTGCTTATTTAAAACCATATTTTTCTCTAAGAAGTTCAAAGTAAAACAAGAGAGAAGTACGAAGGTTAAAAAAACTCAGATGTTTTCTCATTACTAAAGAATAAAAACTAAATAAAAAAAGAAAACAAAGAAAAAACTAAAAAAGCTAGAAAAATCATATGTTTATTTTTTTCTAAGAAGTTCAAAGTAAATGAAGAAGTTTAAAATTAAATAAAAAGGAAAACCTAAAAAGTTAGAGCGGTTTGATGTCCATAAAAACTCGATTTTTTCCCGTTAGTAAAGCCAAACAAAGACGGTAACTCCTGAAAGTTCATGTACTGCATGGTGTGCATTTCGTATGAGAAAAAAAGAATAAAAAGATAAAGTCTAAAAAAGATGTTGCTAGAAGTTTAAGTGCTATGTCCGGGGAAGTTCAAAAATTCTTGCGAGAGAGGTTCACCTTGTATTTCCATGTTCGAAAACACAAAAAATAAATTGTTTTTTTTTCATTTTAAAATAATTCTCTCAATCCACGAAGAAGTTCAGTTTATTATTTTGGAGCAATTCGATTTCAAAAACAAAAATTCAAATTATAAAAATGGAAAATGTTCATGTCCTACATGGCGTGTGTTTAATATGAGAAAAATGAATAAAAAGGCAAGGTCCAAATTTTTAAAGAAAACTCAGATTTTCCTCGTTATTAAAGAATGGAAAAGAAGAAATTCAAAAAATTAAATAACAAGAAGTTCAACTTTTAAAAATAGAGCACTTCAAAAATTCATAAAAAGGATTAAGAAATAAAACAAGGAAGTCCATATTAAAAAGATGGAGAAGTAAGATGATTATAGAAAACTCAGATTTTCCTCGTTATTAAAGAATGGAAAAAAGAACTTCAAAAATAAAAAACAAGAAGTTCAACTTTTAAAAATAGAGCGCTTCAAAATTTCATAAAAAGATTAAGAAATAAAATCAGGAAGTCCATATTAAAAAGATGGAGAAGTTTGATGATTATAGTAAACTCAGATTTTCCTCGTTATTAAAGAATGGGAAAAAGAAGTTCAAAAATTAAATAACAAGAAGTTCAACTTTTAATAATAGAGCGCTTCAAAATTTCATAAAAAAGGATTAAGAAAATCAGATTAAAAATTCATAAAAAACTCATATATTTTCACGTAACCAAGAAAAGTTCAGATTGATAACTGTCAGAAGTTCACGTACTACACGGTGTGCATTTTGTATTAAAAAAGAATAAAAAAACAAAGGCTAAATTTGTTGTTGTTATAAGTTCAAGTCCTTCGTCGGAGAAAGTTTAAAAAATTATTCTGAGAGAGGTTTGTACAAAAGAATATCATTTTTGTAACACTAACGAATGGATGAGAAAATTCCCAATGAAAATACGTCACAGAAGTTCAACGTGAAAACAACAGGAAGTTCAACTACTATAGTGAATGAATTTCAGATGAAAAACTGTTAAAATAGTCGCGAGTATGAAAAAACGATCAACACGGGAAAGTTGCGTGTTTACAACAGCTTTCCACTGGTATATCACTTGCTCAATTCCGGTGAGTGGATGGAGAGTTACGAGCAGTGGATGGAGACCTACGAGCAAAAAAATCACGAGAAAAACAGAGTGAAGTTCAGGTACACGCATCGAGAAGTTCAGGTTCTTCACGTGGTGCATTTTCGAAGAATCTGTTTCACGATAAAGGCAGAACGCATGATCCCGCTGTTTTCGAAATTACTTCAAAACGGCTAGGAATCAGAGAAAACCATCAACATGAAAAAGTTTCGCATTTTTCGTAGCTTTTCAGCGGTATATTACTTGCCCCATTCCGATAAATTTGTAGAAATTATGGCGAAAATACGTTTTTCACCATTTTCGAAACTGGCTTAAAACTGTAAAGAATTGGGAGAAACAATACATACCAAAAAGTTTCGCATTTTTTCCAGCTTTCCAACGCCATATCATTTGCTGCATTCGGACGAACGGTTAAAAAATTAGCTCGAAAATACGAACTTGGTAGGACTTGGACCATTTTTTAAATTACTCTTAAACCATTCAAAATTAGAAAAGTACTCTCAAGATGAAAAATTAGCGCATTTTTATAAGCTTTCCAACGCCGTATCATATGCCTCCATTGGATTAGCCGTTTAGCAATGACATCGGAAAAATGAACTCAGCTGTTCGGTTTACGAAATTTTACATTTTTTCAAATTACTCTTTAACCATATGGAATTAGAGAAAACATTGAACATGTGGAAGGAGCGGTTTTGCAGCAGCTTTCCAACGCCATATTATATGCCTCATTCCAATAAATAGTTTAGAAATGTGATCGAAAATACGATTCACGTTTTTTGTGTGAAGAAAAAACGGTTTTCAAAACTGCTCTTAAACCGCTTATATTTGGCCAAAAATTTAAGTTGGGTCATGATATTGGTGTCCATAGCTTTCCAACGGTATATCACAAGCCCCGTTTGGGCAATGTTGGCGGAAGTTCAACCTAGTTCACAGGGAAGTTCAACGTACTACTAACGAGGCAAGTCAGGTTGTGATCAGAATATATATGTTGTTGTTCTGTATGCAATCCCATCACACAACACACACGTCTTATTAGCAGCAACCGTCTATGTTATTATCGGTCTTCACACACATTTCTGATTACAGACATGTTTGTCACGTATTACACACATCTTGTGAAGTTGAAGCATTTCTCTTCTCATGTCTCAACACAAACAGTTCATCGGAGTGAACCGCATGCCATATATCGCACACACCTTCATCTGGCTGACCGTTTCTTTTGTGTTGCCTAATCACAAATAGTTCATCCAAGTGAACCGTATGCTGTATATCGCACACACCTCCATCTGGCTGCCCATTTCTTTTGTTCCTCCTCATCGCAAATAGTCAATTGAACTGAACCATATACACTACATTGCACACGCAACTAAAATCTAAACCGTGTTTGATGGCTGCGCTGTCGCAAACGTTTTGCACCTTTTGACGGTTTTTTACAACACCGTTTGCGATTATGGCATCGCACACAGTTTCGTCGAAGGGTCTCTGATCATAGTGTCGCGTTAGCAGCATCCTGCAGTAGTGGTTAGAGAAAATAAATGATAATGCATACAAACTTGGGCTGCCTGCAGATTTTAACGTTAGTACCACTTTTAACATTGCATATTTGAAGTCTTATGTGGGTGAGGAGCTTCAGTCGAGGGCGACTTCAATTCTGTCGGTGTTCTGGGAACGGGGGTCCCCAGACATGCTTGCCTGCGGCCCATGGCGTGGCTCTGCGAGGGGGGCCCGTACGGCCCATCTTCACCAACAGGCACTCAAGACCCTCGCGAGGGGCCAAGCCTCGCGAGGCGGATGACACAAGACCTCCTCAGGGGCGGCCTCACCAGGCTGGCTCGCGAGGGGCGGAGAGTTCAATGCCAGGCAAACCTCGCGAGGTTCCAATGACGTGAGCCATGACGACCAAGGCCAAGCGGGCGCCACGCGGGCTCCAGCGCGCACAGTGTCCTTGTTTCCTCTTTGGTGCTAAGGAGGCAAGCGCAGACGCAGAGTACCGAGGCGTCAAGCAAAGGTTTCCATATCGGTGCAACAAGACCAAGAGCAGAAGGACGGCAAGACGGAGGTCGCCGTGGAGCCTAAGATGGCGTAACCACCAGAGCCTTTGGCAGGCGAAGACCACTTTTGTCAGGATAAGCTACACTAGTTGTCCCCTTTCAAATTGGCCGTTGTTGGCTCCCTTCCCGCGAAATATTTGGGGAGAGGACCAGGGCCTCTATATATAGGATTAGCCACCACAGTAGGAGGGATGGGTCGAAAACAGATTCGACGGATCGAGAGAGACCAGAACAACCACAAGTTCACCGAGCACAAGAACACCTCTCCTCAGGAGGCTGTTCTTCCCCTTGTACCGTTCATCCTCAGCCCAAGAGGCAATCCACCACACCACACTAGAGTAGGGTATTACACCACAACGGTGGCCCGAACCAGTATAAATCTTGTGTCCTTTGTGTTGTGAGTTCATCGAGTTAGTCCGTCAGATCTTAGCGAAGCTAGGATGTGGATCGGTAGGGGGAGATCTTCGCGTGCACCCCAGTGTTCGAACCTTAAGGGTTTTGCCGGAACCCGTGATCTGACACTTGGCGCGCCCGGTAGGGGTGCGCCGAAGCTTCCCTTCCGTCGCTCCGCATCCCATTGCTCCGTCGTCTCCATGGCGGACGCTCGCCGCGCTCGCGCTGAGCGCCGGGCTGCCCTCGCCGCCCGCATTGCTCAGATGACTCCCGTCGGTGGGCCACCCCGTCGTTCTCCATCGCCTGCCGCCAACGCCGCCACCGGCCCAGTGGGGAACGAGCAGCAAGCATCCTCGCTGCACCCCTCGGTGTGGCGGAACGACCGCACCACCACTCCATCGCTGACCCCTGCCGGCTCGTCATCCCACGCTCGTCGCACTCCCGTGGACGCGCAGGCCGCTCTGTGCATGGCGCGCGAGCTCCTGTGCTACCGCCCAATCAACACCTCTACGAGGACTGGCTCGACCACATCGCTGAGCTTGTCAGCGCCGCAGGGGGCTCCCTGCACTGTCCCTCTCGCCGCCTCGCCCTCCGCCAGCCACGGGCGGCGTGGCCCATGGAGCGCCTCCACCACCTCTGCCCCAAGACGGAGTCCTGGCGCCCAGACGCGCGACCCCACGGCGCGACCTGCCGCATCCGGCGCCCACACAAGAAGAAAGAAGCTGCCAAGAAGTCCCTCGACCGCGAGAAAGTGCCCCCGCGCTCCCTGCGCCACCACGGCAAGACCGTGTGCCACCTGCGGCAGCGGTGCGCGGACCTCATCAAGGACAAGTTCTCCACCAGTGCAGACTCCCGATGACCACGGCAGACTACCACGCCTTCACCCCTGAGCTGCGTAGCATCGCTTGGCCGGGCAAGTTCAAGCCGGATCTACCTCCTCGCTATGACGGCACCCCCGACCCCGCGGAGTTCCTGCAGCTCTACGAGCTGAGCATCGAGAGGGCCAACGGCGACGAGAAAGTCATGGCGAACTGGTTCCCCATGGATCTCAAGGATGGTGCCCGCTCCTGGCTCCTGAACCTGCCTCCAGGCTCGATCTCCTCCTGGAACAAGATGCGCGACCGTTTTGTCACCAACTTCCAGGGCACTCGCGACCGCCCACCAGCTGCGGGTGACCTTCACCGCGTCAAGCAACAACTAGGAGAGACCCTCCAGAAGTACATCCAGCCCTTCAACAACGTTCGTCTCAAGATCCCCAAGGTGACAGACGAGGCCATCATCTCCGCGTTCTCCGATGGCGTCTGCGATATCGAGATGAAGGAGGAGCTCGCCATCCACGAGGAGATGTGCACGTCTCTGGAGCTGTTCAACCTGGCGACCAAGTGCGCAAGAGCTGAGGAGGGGCGCCTCTCCCTCCTCGAGCTCCCGGCTGCGGACCCGGAGGAGAAGAAAGCCAAGGCCAAAGACGTGAAGCGCAAGGGAGCAGCCGTGCTTGCGGCGGAGCTGGACACAAAGCGCGACAGGGACCTGCCCGAGTCATCCAAGAGCAGCCGACCGTTCTGCGCCTTCCATAACCTGCATAGCCACAACACCAGCGACTATCAAGAGCTCAGAGCCATTCGAGAAGGACGCTTCAGTCGATGCCCCGAGTGCAACGACCGGGGCTACGGCCGAGGAGGAGGACGTGGTGGTGGATGCTAGGATGACTGTGGCCCGCGCCAGGAGTGGCACGACCGGCCTCGTGAGGACCACTGGTAGGATCATCCTCGTGAGGGCGCCTGGAGGGATCAGCCTCGTGAGGATCGTCCTTAGGGAAACGCCGGTCTCCCTCCACTACGGCCACCACCAAGAAGGAATGACGACCACCATCAGGACGAGGGGGCTGGGGGCTTCCAGGAGCCGCGTGCCATCGCCTGCATCTTGGGCGGAGCTCAAGCCCCAACCTTACAGCGTATCTTCAAACAGTTTGCTCGTGAAGTGAATGCAATCCTCCCCAAGATCGAGGCCACGCGCCCTCTCATATGGTACCAGTGCGCTGTCATGTTCAGCTTGGCAGATCATCTCAAGTGCGTGGCTACCGCTGGCGTCCTCCCAATGCTCTGTTCACCAGTCATTAGCAACGTGCAAGTTACCAAGACTCTCATCGATGGCGGCGCAGGGCTCAATGTCCTGTCCGTTGACATGTTCGACAACCTCCAAGTGCCGTATGATCAGCTTCAGCCCACCAAGCCTTTCTCAGGAGTGACCGGCGGCTCCACCACGCCGATCGGTCAGGTCCGCCTCCCAGTCACCTTCGGACAGCGCAACAACTACCACACCGAGCTCATCGACTTCGACGTCGCCCGCATCCGTCTGCCATACAATGCCATCCTTGGGTATCCAGCCCTGGCCAAGTTCATGGCCGTAACGCACCACGGCTACAATGTCCTCAAGATGCCAGGAAGCGGCGGGATCATCACAGTCCCCTGCGAAGAAAGAGATGCGGTGTGCTCCCTCAAGCGCGTTCCAAGCATCGTCAATCGAAGACCCCGGCAAGAATGCAGCTCGGTACCCTCCCGAGGTCGTCCCCAAGAAGAAGAAGCAGCAACTCCGTGCCGGACCTCAGGAGGGCAGCACCGCAAGTGGCACCTCGTCAAGATCAGCGCCCGCACCTGGGGCGTCTCCCTCTGTCGCATAGGAAGGCGCGCCCGGCGCCCTCCTCGGGCAGGGCTCGGAGGCTCTCTTCTGGAGGGCCTTAGACCTCGCCAACATCACGAGGGAGGCGCTCGGGCACCACTTGGAGGCGTGTTTCGTGGCATGTCTCCCTCAGGAGGACACTGGGCAAGGAGCGCCCGACGCTCAGGAGTTCATCACCAAGGTATCTCAGGAGCTTTAGGAAGCAAGAGCAATACACGGCGACCGCCGCCCACCTGGCGTTGCTCCCCACCCAGGCGAGGGTGGTGAGCTGCGCGTCTGCATCGACATCCCAGGGCTCAACCGAGTCGTGTCTCAGGAGCGCTTCTGGCCTTCGCGTGTTGGGCGCTGCGAAGGTGCACCTCACAGCTACGTTCGTATGCCGCTTAGCCTGCCAAGCATGGCTGCTGCCTTCCAGCGCAACCTGTGGAGCATCATGGCGGGCCAGGAGGCCAGGCACCACGCAGTCCTGGCGGAGATGGCGACGGTCCTCAAGGAACCACCTGGACCCCCAGAGCCTCCCGAGGCTCAGGGCCCGGACGGCTCGTGAGGAGCAACCCCTTCGCTGCGTACCTTCAGCTGCCTCAACACCCCTTCATCAACCGAACCAGGTGACATTTTCCAAGTTCATTTAGCTGGGAGTGCCCCCAGGGCTGCATTATTCCCAGGTCGCGTGGGTCCATCCCTGTGGCATGTATCCCATCTTTTTTATGTCTTTAGTTTACCTTGTTGGGGGCGCCCCTCGGGCTGCATCATCCCCAAGCCGCTCGGGCCGGACCCAGTGGCGCGTATCATTTATGCATTTACCCGAGCTAGGTTGCCTTTCATGCTTAATCTATCTATGACTATCACCTGCTTGATTGTCGCCCATCGCGGGAGCCGCGCGCTGGTCGTCTTTCTTCAGGACCCTTCACGTGAGAGGGTTAGGCACGACGTCTGTGCACGGGCCTGTCCCTGCAGCATCGATAAATCCAACGACTGATCTCTCTCTGGCGGGCCAGCCCCTTTCACGTCACCTCCTGGGGCCGTTGGTGCTTTGCTTTCTCACGCGATAACCTCAAGAGATTCGTTCGGCACAGGTTGTCTAACCACCTCGCAGGACCAACACAGCAAACAAGAATCAAGACCAGGCACAACCCGCCTTGAGGTAGGGCCTCGTGAGTCCTGCCCTGGCTCACGAGTGCACAGACACACCTCGTCTAGCCCTGTCGTGCAAGGCATGTGTCAGGGCGGGGCTATACACGCCCCGGGGGCTCTCCGCAGCAGGGAGTCCCCTCCCATGTACCAGAGGCGGATCGGCAATCACCACGACAATCGGTGCCCTTCCTCGCGCTAACTTGCAGGAACTTCCTGAAGGCTACAACGGGCGGTACAGTGGACTCTCCCTCTTTTCTCATGTGATTCGCTTGCGCATTAAAAGGGGGGCTCCTGAGCATCGCGACTCAGGAGCCCTTACTGGCTCTCCAGCCCTCACCCCTGGCATTGACCATGGCACGCGACCTGGCATACCAGTGGCGGCTGAGTTCGCTCGAGGGTCGGGACTTGAGGATGTAGAGCACCAGGAAGAACATGGAGAGGAGGGGGAGGCCCACACGGGCCTGACCTAGCTACTCAGCAGCGGCCGACGCCCAAGCCTGGTGTCTCGCAAGGGACCAACCCCAGATTGCCAAGATAAGTTTCACGCTCAATCAACCGCTACATCATAGAGTTCTCATTTGTGTTGCCCCGCTGCGGCGACGTAGTCTCCCTCTCCTACCTCTCGGCGGTTGCTTGCGCGCCAAAGGGGACCTCCTGAGCATCGCGTCTCAGGCGCTCTTGCTGGACCTCGGGCCGCTCACCTCCTGGCCTTGACCACGGCACGCGACCTGGCATACCAGTGACGGCTGAAGCCTGCCTAGGGACCGGGACCTGTCGGCGTAGAGCACCACGCCGTCGCGAGGTTGGAAAGGGGAAACCAAGCCAGAACAGAGCACGCACACGCACAACTTCATAATAAGGATAATATCAACAAAGGACATTACAAACGCCTTACACGCCCCAGCGGGGTCCATTTCTTGATTCCTTGCAGGGAACAAAAGGCAGGAACTTAGGGAATCCTAACTACACGTGCCCCTGTGGATGACGCCATCATCAACAATGGGCCACCTGAGGCCGGCGCCAACCCCATCCAGATCAGCGGCGACGACGGCCTGACGCTGCAGCCCTGCCTCGGGCTCGGCGTGAGCTTGGGGGCACGTACCTATCGTCGCTTGTCTCCGGAGTCTCGTAAAGCTCGGGATAGTCACTGGACCACCAGTAGTCGCCGTTGTCGATGGAGGAGCTGCAGGCGAAGCCTGTGGCAGGCCCAGCACCCGCCGCTGTGCCGACCTGGTGACCTCCTTCAGGGCAGCACTCCAGGCGGCGGCCTTCCTCGTCGAAGACCTTGAAGAGCAACACAGAGGCGCCATCGTACTCGAAGTGGATCACGAGGGCGCCCTCCATGCGGGAGACTCGGGCAATCTCGCCCCAGCCTCGGGTCATGAAGATCCTCCCAGAGGCGAAGACTTCAATTTCTGCTCCAATCGCTGGGGCGTGATACGTCTCCAACGTATCTATAATTTTTGATTGCTCCATGCTATATTATCTACTGTTTTGGATGTTTATGGGCTTTATTATACACTTTTATATCATTTTTGGGACTAACCTATTAACCCAGAGCCCAGTGCCAGTTTCTGTTTTTACCCTGTTTTAGGGTTTCGAAGAAAAGGAAAATCAAACAGAGTCCAATTGACATGAAACTTCACGGAACTCATTTTTGGAAGGAAAGAAGCCCAGAAGACTTGGAGTGCATGCTGGGGGATCTGCGAGAAGGTCACGAGGCAGGGGGCGCGCCCACCCCCCCTGGGCACGCCCTCCTCCCTCGTGAGCCCCTCGTGGCCCCCCTAACGTACTTCTTCCGCCTATATATCTCCATATACCCTAAAAACATCCGTGAGCACAATAGATCGGGAGTTCCGCCGCCAGAAGCCTCTGTAGCCACCGAAAGCCAATCTAGACCCGTTCTGGCACCCTGTCGGAGGGGGCAATCCCTCTCCGGTGGCCATCTTCATCATCCCGGTGCTCTCCATGACGAGGAGGGAGTAGTTCTCCCTCGGGGCTGAGGGTATGTACCAGTAGCTATGTGTCTGATCTCTCACTCTCTCGTGTTCTTGAGGTGATACGATCTTGATGTATCGCGAGCTTTGCTATTATAGTTGGATCCTATGATATTTCTTCCCCCCTCTACTCTCTTGTAATGAATTGAGTTTCCCCTTTGAAGTTATCTTATCGGATTGAGTCTTTAAAGATTTGAGAAAACTTGATGTATGTCTTGCCGTGGATATCTATGGTGACAATGGGATATCACGTGATTCACTGGATGTATGTTTTGGTGATCAACTTGTGGGTTCCGCCCATGAACCTATGCATAGGGGTTGGCACACGTTTTCGTCGTGATTCTCCGGTAGAACTTTGGGGGCACTCTTTGAGGTCCTTTGTGTTGGTTGAATAGATGAATCTGAGATTGTGTGACGCATATCGTATAATCATACCCATGGATACTTGAGGTGACATTGGAGTATCTATGTGACATTAGGGTTTTGGTTGATTTGTGTCTTAAGGTGTTATTCTAGTACGAACTCTAGGGCTGTTTGTGACACTTATAGGAATAGCCCAACGGATTGATTGGAAAGAATAACTTTGAGGTGGTTTCGTACCCTACCATAATCTCTTCATTCGTTCTCCGCTATTAGTGACTTTGGAGTGACTCTTTGTTGCATGTTGAGGGATAGTTATGTGATCCAATTATGTTAGTATTGTTGAGGGAACTTACACTAGTGAAAGTATGAACCCTACGCCTTATTTCCTAGCATTGCAATACCGTTTACGCTCACTTTTATCATTAGTTACCTTGCTGTTTTTATAATTTCAGATTACAAATACTATTATCTACTATCCATATTGCACTTGTATCACCATCTCTTCGCCGAACTAGTGCACCTATGCAATTTACCATTGTATTGGGTGTGTTGGGGACACAAGAGACTCTTTGTTATTTGGTTGCAGGGTTGCTTGAGAGAGACCATCTTCATCCTACGCCTCCTACGGATTGATAAACCTTAGGTCATCCACTTGAGGGAAATTTGCTATTGTCCTAAAAACCTCTGCACTTGGAGGCCCAACAACATCTACAAGAAGAAGGTTGTGTAGTAGACATCAAGCTCTTTTCTGGCGCCGTTGCCGGGGAGGTTAGCGCTTGAAGGTATATCTTTAGATCTTGCAATCGAGTCTTTTAATTTCTTGTTTTATCACTAGTTTAGTTTATAAAAGAAAACTATAAAAAATGGAATTGAGTTTGTCTCATACGCTTCACCTTTTTAATATCTTCCGTGAGTATGATGGAAAGGATAATTGTGCTCAAGTGTTAGAAGAATAAATCTATAAAATGTTTGGCACTAAATATTTGAATGATGATCATGATTGCAATGTTGTTAGTATGAATTCCTTGAATATCCATGATGCTAATGATATGCAAAGCCACAAGCTTGGGGAAGCTATGTTTGATGAAGATGATATTTTTTGTCCCCCAAGTTTTGATGAGCAAATTTATTATGATGAAAGCATGCCTCCTATCTATGATGTTTATTGTGATGACACGTATGCTTTAAAGAATGATGATAACCATGAAAATTGTCATCTTGATCTTAATTTTCAATCACATGATAGTTATTTTGTTGAGTTTGCTCCCACTATTATTCATGAGAAGAATTTTGCTTGTGTGGAGAGTAGTAAATTTTCTATGCTTGTAGATCATGAAAAGAATGCTTTAGCTTCTGGTTATATTTTTGAATTCATTCATGATGCTACTGAAAATTATTATGAGGGAGGAATATATGCTTGTAGGAATTGCAATAATACCAAGTTTCCTCTCTCTGTGCTTAAAGTTTTGAAGTTATGCTTTGTTTTACCTTACTATGCTAGTTGATTATTGTTCCCACAAGTTGTTGGCTCAAAAAATCCCTATGCATAGGAAGTAGTTTATGCTTAAATGTGTTAGTTATATTCTTCATGATGCTCTCTTTATGTTTCAATTCTTATCTTTTATGTGAGCATCGTTGAAATCATCATGCCTAGCTAGAGGCGTCAAACGATAGCGCTTGTTGGGAGGCAACCCAATTTTATTTTTTCCTTGCTTTTTGCTCCTGTTTAGTAATAAATAATTCATCTAGCCTCTGTTTAGATGTGGTTTTATGCTTTTAATTAATGTTTGTGCCAAGTAGAACCGTTGGGAAGACTTGGGGAAAGTCTTGTTGAACTTGCTGTAAAAAACACAAACTTTAGCGCTCACGAGAATTGCTGCCATTTTTATTTGGAGAGTTCTATTTAGTTAATTATTTTTGAAGATGATTAATATATAACTTCCTCAGGTCCAAAAATTTATTTGAGAATTTTATGAGTTCCATAAGTATACGTTTGATCCATATTACTACAGACTGTTCTATTTTTGACAGATTCCGTTTTTCATGTGTTGTTTACTTATTTTGATGAATCTATGGCTAGTAAAATAGTTTATAAACCATAGAGAAGTTGGAATACAGTAGGTTTAACACCATTATAAATAAATAATGAGTTCATTACAGTACCTTGAAGTGGTGATTTATTTTCTTATACTAACGGAGCTTACAAGTTTTTCTGTTAAGTTTTGTGTTGTGAAGTTTTCAAGTTTTGGGTAAGGATTCGATGGACTATGGAATAAGGAGTGGCAAGAGCCTAAGCTTGGGGATTCCCGAGGCACCCCAAGGTAATATTCAAGGATATCCAATAGTCTAAGCTTGGGGATGCCCCCAGAAGGCATCCCCTCTTTCGTCTTCGTTCATCGGTAACTTTACTTGGAGCTATATTTTTATTTACCACATGATATGTGTTTTGCTTGGAGCGTCAATTTATTTTGTTAGGATTTGCTTTCTATTATTTAGAACAATGTTTTGCATCTTTTATTCCAATAAAAGTGGCATTGATAGTCTTTACTATGCCTATGTTACAAGTCTTCATGTTGCTGTTTGAAAACAGAAAGTTTACCGCTGTTGCAATAATTCCCTAGAAAAGTCAGAATGTGATAAAATGTTGAAACCTTTTGCATATTAAGATCTGATAAATTTACTACAGTGGGAATTTTCTATCATAATTTTTGGAGTTAGGGAAGTATGAATGTTGCAGCATTCTTTACAGACTATCCTGTTTAGGCAGATTGCTGTTCTGTTTGCATATGTTTGCTTCTTTAATGATTCTATTTGAGGATATGACTATTAAATATGAAGAGGCATTTAGTATGAAATGTTGAATAATAATTTTAGTGATTTTCTACAGTATAGTATGATAAGGTTTTTGCAATGGTTTATACTAACTTATCTCACGAGTCCTTGTTGATTTTTGTGTGGATGAAGCTTTTGAGATTTAGGGAGACCGTGATATGAGAGGAATTAAGGAGACACAAAAGCTCAAGCTTGGGGATTCCCAAGGCACCCCAAGATAATATTTCAAGAAGTCTCAAGCGTCTAAGCTTGGGGATACCCCGGTTGGCATCCCACCTTTCTTCTTCAACAAACTATCGGTTAGTATCGGTTGATCCTAAGTTTTTGCTTCTGCACATGATGTTTGCTATTCTTAGATGCCATTTTATTTAGTTTTGCTTGATGTTTGAATAAAGTATCAAGGTCTGAAATTATTGAATGGGAGAGTCTTCACATAGTTTCACAATTATTCGACTACTCATTGATCTTCACTTATATCTTTCGGAGTATTTTGTCATTTGCTCTAGTGCTTCACTTATATGTTTTAGAGCATGGTGGTAGTTTTATTTTGAAGAAATAGATGAACTCTCATGCTTCACTTAGATTATTTTGAGAGTCTTAAATAGCATGGTAATTTGCTTAAAGTCCTAATATGCTAGGTATTCAAGAATAATAAAATTCTCTTATGAGTGTGTTGAATACTAAGAGAAGTTTGATACTTGATGATTGTTTTGAGATATGAGGATGGTAATATTAGAGTCATGCTAGTTGAGTAGTTGTGAATTTGAGAAATACTTGTGTTGAAGTTTGTGATTCCCGTAGCATGCACGTATGTTGAACCATTATGTGATGAAGTCGGAGCATGATTTATTTATTGATTGCCTTCCTTATGAGTGGCGGTCGGGGACGAGCGATGGTCTTTTCCTACCAATCTATACCCTAGGAGCACGCGCGTAGTACTTTGTTTCGATAACTAATAGATTTTTGCAATAAGTATGTGAGTTCTTTATGACTAATGTTGAGTCCATGGATTATACGCACTCTCACCCTTCCACCATTGCTAGCCTCTCTAGTACCGCACAACTTTCACCGGTACCATAAACCCACCATATACCATCCTCAAAACAGCCACCATACCTACCTATTATGGCATTTCCATAGCCATTCCGAGATATATTGCCATGCAACTTTCCACCATTCCGTTTATTATGACACACTCCATCATTGTCATATTGCTTAGCGTGATCATGTAGTTAACATAGTATTTGTGGCAAAGCCACTGTTCATAATTCTTTCATACATGTCACTCCTGCATCATTGCACATCCTGGTACACCGTCGGAGGCATTCATATAGAGTCATATTTTGTTCTAAGTATCAAGTTGTAATTCTTGAGTTGTAAGAAAAATAAAAGTGTGATGATCATCATTATTAGAGCATTGTCCCAGTGAGGAAAGGATGATGGAGACTATGATTCCCCCACAAGTCGGGATGAGACTCCGGACGAAAAATAAATAAAAGAGGCCAAAGAATCCCAAATAAAAAAAGAGAAAGAAAAGAGGCTATAAAAAAGAGAAAAGGCCCAAATAAAAAAATAAAAAAATGAGAGAAAAAGAGAGAAGGGGCAATGCTACTATCCTTTTACCACACTTGTGCTTCAAAGTAGCACCATGATCTTCATGATAGAGAGTCTCCTATGTTGTCACTTTTATATACTAGTGTGAATCTTTCATTATAGAACTTGGCTTGTATATTCCAATGATGGGCTTCCTCAAAATGCCCTAGGTCTTCGTGAGCAAGCAAGTTGGATGCACACCCACTTAGTTTCTTTTTGAGCTTTCATATACTTATAGCTCTAGTGCATCCGTTGCATGGAAATCCCTACTCACTCACATTGATATCTATTGATGGGCATCTCCATAGCCTGTTGATATGCCTAGTTGATGTGAGACTATCTTCTCCTTTTTGTCTTCTCCACAACCACCATTCTATTCCACCTATAGTGCTATGTCCATGGCTCACGCTCATATATTGCGTGAAGATTGAAAAAGTTTGAGAACATCAAAAGTAGGAAACAATTGCTTGGCTTGTCATCGGGGTTGTGCATGATTTAAATACTTTGTGTGGTGAAGATAGAGCATAGCCAGACTATATGATTTTGTAGGGATATCTTTCTTTGGCCATGTTATTTTGAGAAGACATAATTGCTTTATTAGTATGCTTGAAGTATTATTACTTTTATGTCAATATTAAACTTTTGTCTTGAATCTTTCGGATCTGAATATTCATGCCACAATTAAGAAGAATCACATTGAAATTATGCCAAGTAGCACTCCGCATCAAAAATTCTGTTTTTATCATTTACCTACTCAAGGACGAGCAGGAATTAAGCTTGGGGATGCTGATACGTCTCCAACGTATCTATAATTTTTGATTGTTCCATGCTATATTATCTGCTGTTTTGGATGTTTATGGGCTTTATTATACACTTTTATATCATTTTTGGGACTAACCTATTAACCCAGAGCCCAGTGCCAGTTTCTATTTTTACCCTGTTTTAGGGTTTCAAAGAAAAGGAAATTCAAACGGAGTCCAATTGACCTGAAACTTCACGGAACTCATTTTTGAAAGGAAAGGAGCCCAGAAGACTTGGAGTGCACGTCGGGGGGTCTGCGAGGAGGTCACGAGGCAGGGGGGCGCGCCCACCCCCTTAGGCGCGCCCTCCACCCACGTGAGCCCCTCGTGGCCCCCCTAAGTACTTCTTCCGCCTATATATCTCCATATACCCTAAAAACATCCGTGAGCACAATAGATCGGGAGTTCCGCCGCCAGAAGCCTCCGTAGCCACCGAAAGCCAAACTAGACCCGTTCCGGCAGGGGGCAATCCTCTCCGGTGGCCATCTTCATCATCCCGGTGCTCTCCATGACGAGGAGGGAGTAGTTCTCCCTCGGGGCTGAGGGTATGTACCAGTAGCTATGTGTTTGATCTCTCTCTCTCTCTCTCTCTCTCGTGTTCTTGAGGTGATACGATCTTGATGTATCGCGGTCTTTGCTATTATAGTTGGACCCTATGATATTTCTTCCCCCCTCTACTCTCTTGTAATGAATTGTGTTTCCCCTTTGAAGTTATCTAATCGGATTGAGTCTTTAAAGATTTGAGAACACTTGGTGTATGTCTTGCCGTGGATATCTGTGGTGATAATGGGATATTACGTGATTCACTTGATGTATGTTTTGGTGATCAACTTGCGGGTTCCGCCCATGAACCTATGCATAGGGGTTGGCACACGTTTCGTCGTGATTCTCTGGTAGAACTTTGGGGCACTCTTTGAGGTGCTTTCTGCTGGTTGAATAGATGAATTTGAGATTGTGTGACGCATATCGTATAATCATACCCACGGATACTTGAGGTGACATTGTAGTATCTAGGTGACATTAGGGTTTTGGTTGATTTGTGTCTTAATGTGTTATTCTAGTACGAACTCTAGGGTTGTTTGTGACACTTATAGGAATAGCCCAACGGATTGATTGGAAAGAATAACTTTGAGGTGGTTTCGTACCCTACCATAATCTCTTCGTTCGTTCTCCGCTATTAGTGACTTTGGAGTGACTCTTTGTTGCATGTTGAGGGATAGTTATGTGATCCAATTATGTTAGTATTGTTGAGGGAACTTACACTAGCGAAAGTATGAACCCTAGGCCTTATTTCCTAGCATTGCAATACCGTTTACACTCACTTTTATCATTAGTTACCTTGCTGTTTTTATAATTTCAGATTACAAATACTATTATCTACTATCCATATTGCACTTGTATCACCATCTCTTCGCCGAACTAGTGCACCTATACAATTTACCATTGTATTGGGTGTGTTGGGGACACAAGAGACTCTTTGTTATTTGGTTGCAGGGTTGCTTGAGAGAGACCATCTTCATCCTACGCCTCCTACGGATTGATAAACCTTAGGTCATCCACTTGAGGGAAATTTGCTACTGTCATACAAACCTCTGCACTTGGAGGCCCAACAACGTCTACAAGAAGAAGGTTGTGTAGTAGACATCAGGGCGTTGCAGTCGGCATGCTGCAGCCAAAGCTCAAGAGGGCCCCTTGGTGGCATCTCCGCGGCGAAGAACTGCGGGAGGCGAATCCAAGTGATCGGGGGCATCGCTACCCACAACACGAACTCGCGCGAGGAGTCCGCAGCGTGGACCCCTGGGGCGACAGCGTGCGCCTCCGCAGCGCGGCGGCCACGGCCCTGGCGCGGGCGGCGGCGTTCATTGCTCCTCCCTCCGAAATCGTTGGCGTGAGCATTCAAGGGCAGCGGGTACCCAGGTGGCAGCCTTTCATACCAAGGCCGCGACACCACCGGCCTCACGACCATCTCGTGGCGATGGGACCTCCTCTTCTTCGGTGGGAGCAGCTCGGGCTCGGTGAGGGGAGTCTTGCCCTTCTTTGCGGCCGAGAACCTCCGAATCGATGCCATGACTGCACCAGCAAGGAGTGGAGCGAGGAAGGAGAAGAAGCGGGAGAGGCAAAGAAGAGACGGGTGATGGGGATCCACCCCCACCTCCCATTTATAGCCAAGGGGAGGCCAACCGCCGACCTCCATGATCTAAGGTAATAATGATGGATTTTCCTTGCGTGCAGCAGGGACTTGTCAAGTCGGGCAGTTGCCGAGGCTGCATGGGGAAGCGGAGATGCCCACGTCCAATCAATCGCCACACGTCGACCAAGGCCGCATGCTATTGGGGCCCGCGGCGCTCCGCACTTACCCCTTGGCTTCGCCTCAAAGTCAAGCCCAAGTGCGCCTTGGGCCCGGGGCTACTGTCGGAGTTTTGGGAATGGGGGTCCCCAGACTTGCCTGCCTGCGGCCCATGGTGTGGCTCTACAAGGGGGGCCCGTACGACCCATCTTCACCAACAAGCACTCAAGACCCTCGCGAGGGGCAAAGCCTCACGAGGCAGACGACAAAAGACCTCCTCAAGGGAGGCCTCATGAGGCTGGCTCGCGAGGGGCGAAGAGTTCAAGGCCGGGCAAACCTCGTGAGGTTCCAATGACGTGAGCCATGACGACCAAGGCCAGGCGGGCGCCGGCGCGCACAGTGTCCTTGTTTCCTCTTTGGTGCTAAGGAGGCAAGCACAGACGCAGAGTACCGAGGCTTCAAGCAAAGGTTTCCATATTGGTGCAACGAGACCAAGACCAGAAGGACGGCAAGATGGAGGTCACCGTGGAGCCCAAGACGACATCACCACCAGAGCCTTTGGCAGGAGAAGACCACTTTTGTCAGGATAAGCTGTACTAGCTGACCCCTTTCAAATTGGCCGTTGTTGGCTCCCTTCCCGCTCAATATTTGGGGAGAGGACCAGGGCCTCTATATATAGGATTAGCCACCACAATAGGGGGGATAGGTCGAAAATAGATCCGACGGATCGAGAGAGACCAGAACAACCACAAGTTCACCGAGCACAAGAACACCTCTCCTCAGGAGGCTGTTCTTCCCCTTGTACTGTTCATCCTCAGCCCAAGAGGCAATCCACCACACCACACTGGAGTAGGGTATTACACCACAATGGTGGCCCAAACCAGTATAAATCGTGTGTCCTTTGTGTTGCGAGTTCATCGAGTTAGTCTATGAGATCTTAGCAAAGCTAGGACGTGGATCGGTAGGGGGAGATCTTCGCGCGCACCCCAGTGTTCGAACCTTAAGGGTTTTGCCAAAACTTGTGACCGGACAAATTCAAGAAGGGGAGGATGATGAGGACATCATTACTGCTGTTACACCTACAACCCCTATTGATACATATACTGGACCAATTACTAGAGCTTGCGCACGCCAACTAAATTATCAGGTACTTCCGTTTATTGGTAACGATTCTAATGTTAATGAGAATGTGTTGCTGCCTAAATTGGATACTTTTGTTTTGCTTACAAATGAAGGACCCAACATGGACAATAAGGATGGACATTGGAGCATGATCAAGCATGGAGATTATGGTGCGCGCAAGGGGAACAAGAACGGAGTTTCTGGTGGAGTATTCAGCACTTTGGAGCCACCATGATGACATCCAAGGACATGGACGAAATATACAAGATGCCCTTTCATAAATTTTGCCCATAGCTTAATATAGGTGCCGCGCCACCTTATTTTTTGGTCAGGCCCATGCAATCTTGAAATACAACTTCGTAGGTTATTTTTAGAGTCTGTATTGTAGGGGAAACGATCGAGGAGGTGTTTTAGTACCACCTTGCCAAGGGTGGACGAAAGCCCCTCTCTTTTCCCCTATAAATACAACCCTTAAGACAATATTTATACTTGGGTTTTGTGTAGATTAAAAGTTCGTCATAGCTGCAACTTCGCGTCCTTCGTTTGTGTTCTACGACCAGACCAAGACGTCACAAAACCCCACTTTCATTAATAAAACTTTCCTCTTATATTCGCAATATTCAGATTACAATTACAATTTCTTGCTTGTTCTTTGTTTGCGTGCAGGAAATAGACCTTCGTGGTCAGGTTGACCGTGCTCTGGCGTGGTCAATAACCTCTCGGAGTTGGTTTAGCAATTTCTAAGGCATGACGTCCTTGAACGTTCGTAGTCGGATCGTCAAAGTCTACTCCACAGAAAACGATAGTCACTATATATGAGTGTATATATGAGCGCTTGCATTGGTACTGTGTGCTACTTGTGAACTGAGTTGCGATTTCCCCGAAGAGGAGAGTATGATGCAGTATAATAGTGGTAAGTATTTACCTCAGTTAAGAACCAAGGTTATCAATCTAGTAGGAGAACCACGCAATACCTCGTTAACAACAACTGCACACAAATAACAAATCCTTGCAAACCAACACGAACAAGGGGTTATCAATCCCTCGGCAGTTACATGCAAGATTAAATTGCGCAGTTACGTGCAAGAGAGACATCTTGCTACTAACTATGGACCCGTAGGTCTGTGGTAAACTACTCACACATCATCAGAAGGGCAGGAAGGTTGATGTAGAGCTCCTCTGTCGGTGTCAAAACCGGCGGATCTCTGGTAGGGAGTCCCGAACTGTGCGTCTAAGGTGGATGGTAATAGGAGGCGGGGGACAAGATGTTTACCTAGGTTCGGGCCCTCTTGATGGAGGTAATACCCTACTTCCTACTTGATTGTTCTTTATGATATGAGTATTACAAGAGTTGATCTACCACGAGATCATAGAGGCTATGGTATGATTGTATGTTGTCCTACGGACTAAACCCTCCAGTTTATATAGGCACCGGAGGGGGCTAGGGTTACACAAGGTCGGTTACAAGGGAGGAGATTTACATATCCGTATTGCCTAGCTTGCCTTCCACGCCAAGGAGAGTCCCATCCGGACACGGGACGAAGTCTTCAATCTTGTATCTTCATAGTCCAACAGCCTGACCAAAGGATATAGTCCGGCTGTCCGGAGACCCCCTAATCCAGGACCCCCTCACCCTCTGTGATCAAACCCCCCTTAGTAGCCCCCGAACCAGGCTTCAATGATGACGAGTCCGGCGCGCAATATTGTCTTCGGCATTGCAAGGCGGGTTCTTCTCCAAATCTTGAATATCTAAGTTGTGTCCGGCTCCCATAAATGTTGGACTTCTTGGCTTCTGCGCCCAATAAGGGCCATCTTCCATGCGTCGAGCGAATGCGAGGAGCCAGGGCGTTTTTACATTTGCCCCCTCACCTAGGTAAGTGAATCGCCTATTAAAGGTATGGGGATTCTTAGATCCAATCCACACCATCTTCCCACGGCGAGAACCCATCGGAGCGCGCTCAGAAAAATCCATTCCATCATGGCCGGCCATCGTAGCTCCTCCTCTCGCTACCGTAGCCCCAAGCCCGGTGATTGGGAGAAGTGTTCCATCCCACACGGCCGATTAGTAGAGTTGCAGACCCAGGGATTTCTCCCTCCGGCGTATATGGTTCCCGTCAGAGCAGGGCTCGCAACTTATAATGGTGGGGAGCAAGCGGAGAGCTTCCCCAATCCCTCCAAGGGGGAGCGGGTATGCCTTGTCCCTTACTTACTAAGGGGACTCGGATTTCTGATTCATCCGTTCCTTCACGGACTCCTGGAGTTTTACGACCTCCAGTTGCATAATTTCACCCCCGCTTCCATATTACACATCGCCGACTATGTTGCCATTTGTGAGCTGTTTTTGGGTTGCGAGGCTTATTTCGAGCTGTGGAAAGGGCTATTCTGCCTTGTGCCCCGCACACAGAAGGGGTCACTTTATCAAGTGGGCGGAGCCAAAATATGGCGCATCACCGAGACCGGATACCCATTCGGTACTCCAAAGAAGACATCCGAAGACTGGCCTTCGGAGTGGTTTTACATGGAGGACGTCCCTCTTCCAGACCCTATTCGGCGGGGTCTTCCTGAGTTCGACAATGCTCCTCTAAAGAAACGTCGAAGTTTGCGCCCACGGAGCCCCCGGGAGGAAGATAATGGAGAAGTCCTTTATCTGATGAACCGGATTAAAGCGCTGGCTCAATCAGGATTGAGAACAATCGAGGTTATGTCAATATGCATAATGCGGGGGGTGCAACCACTTCAATATCGAGGGCACCCCCTGTGGTGTTTTGACGGGGAAGACGATGCCACCCGTTACGGACCAAGGGACCGGACTTGCCTGCAGCTTTAGCAAAAGTTCAGTCCGAGTTATTCAAGGGAGAGGAAGAGGAGTTCGTCCATATTAAACCACGGGACGGATTCTCCATGTACAACCCTCCAAGCTGGGTGAGTTGTACCCTTTTTACTCTCAACCTTCCCGCATTCTTTGTCGTAGGTACTCACCTTGCCATTTCACGATAGGAACTGCAAAAAGCGATAAGGGAGGTCAACAGCCCAGCTCCACAACCAGAGGACCCTGGCCGGGCCCTTGATCCCAGACTTGAAGAGGATCCGGACATATTCGTGGAGCTGATAGACAGGCAATTCTATCAATCGAGCTGCGACGATGCCATAACGGCCGACTATCCGGGACTACTCCCTCCATCGCACGTAAGAAAAACCAAAGTCCCAACTCCCAAAAAAGGATTCCCTTTTATGCACTTCACCTACCGTACACGTATTGTGTCTTACAGGGAAGGCCTTCGGGACGCCGTGCCGAACCTGCAGCAACTCGCCAACAAGAGGCGCCGAAGCCGGGTAGGCAAAAAAGGAAGGCGGTCAGAACGGAGACGCCAGCACTGAGGTATAACACAAAACCTCATTCTGTGGTTGTCATCTTGCTTAAAATATAATGACATCCGTGTTTCCTAGAAAAAACGCCCGCCGGACTATATCTGGAGAGGCTGCCGATCACGCCTCGACTAGTCGGGCTCCAGGGTCGGACATAGAGGCGGAAGCTAACGCGAGGCAGACGCTGGATGTTCCTCCTACAGAGGATGCGGACAGACTATCCGCTACAAATTCCGAAGTGGAGAGCGCCATGAATCACAAGCGTCGCCGGGCCGTACTCCGTGACGCTTGTTTCTCACCAGAGGCATTTGATGCCTTCAATTCCGGAGACGCGTACATCCATGCTGCTCAAAATGGTCTAGCCGGAGCCACGAACCAGTATGTAAGGGATATACGGGTAAGTAAATCTGACGATTATATGTATTAGTAGCCCCTGAGACTTGAAACAGTTGACACAACTGATTTAAGGATCATTTATTTGAGTAGGTTCTTACAGAGAAGAATTCCCAATTGTCTCAAGAGCTGGAAGAGTGCAAGGCCCAGCTAGGGGCCGCTGTTGCCGCGTTGAGGGAGTCCGAGAAGGGTCCCTCTGGTAACACCTGTTTCCCTTGCAAAGAAGGCAGGTACCAGGTAGTATGCGGCATTTATGCAAATCTAACAATAGATGTTGCAGGTGACCCGAGAGTGAATCCGAAGGCCATAGTGGTGAATGGGGCACATGCTGATCGACAGCTAAATGCCGGCGAGCGCATGCTTACGCGAGTCAGGCAGGAGAAAAACAATCTCCAAGATGCCGATACCCGGCTGGGCGAGGAACTGAAAGATGTCCGGGCCCAGCTAGCGGACTCCGTGAAGGAGAATAAGCGGCTTCAGCGCGACATTTTTAGTAAGTGCTTGAACGAACTTTTAAAGGAGTTCGACGAAGAAGCCGGCTGGCAGAGTTGTGTCTGCAGGTATGCTGACGGGTCGTCCCGCGGAAGAGATGCCCGGGTCGTCGGGTGATCTTCTACCAGAGCTCTCACAACTGCATGAGCAAGTTCGGCAGGTGATGCAGGGTATTGCCCAAGCCTTGTGGCCGTCCGCATCCCTGCCAGGAGGCATGGGAGATCTTGTAGAGAAGCTCAAGGGAGCGCGGCGGCGCTTCCGATTATGGAAGATATCAGCTTGCCGACAAGGTGCGAGGGAAGCCTGGGCTATGGTGAAGACGTGATACACCAAAGCGGACCCAAACCACATGGCCGAGGTCGGACCTGTGGGGCCTGATGGGAAGGAGATTCCCGTCAGTTTAGTGTATGATCAAGTAGAATTAGCCGCAAAGTATTCACAACAGGATTGTAGGCTAGACAGCCTGTTGGATGGTATAGAAGAAGAATTTAATCAGTCTTAGTGACTGTGTACTTCAACTGACATATGTAATGTCCCTAGCCGGATTGTAAATCATTTGTCATGGCGGACCTTTTTGCTTCGTCCTCTGGACCCGATAGTCCGGAGTGTATCAGAATACCTGCCCGATTATGTAAAAACCGGGGTATGCATTGAAACCAGGTGTAGGGGTCATAAGTGCTTGAGCAGATAAGTACCCAACTAGCTATGTTATATTACATGGGTAGTAAGAAACATCTTCCAGGGAGAATAGTTCCGTTAAGGGTTCCTTTCCCTGGGTACGCATTCCCTAATGTGCATGTCCGAACTGCGAAAAGGAACGCAAGCTATAAACATATGGGGGCATTTTTTCAAATTAAATAAAAGTCATCTTTTGTTCGCCGACCGAATATTCCCTTATGAACGCTAGCTTTCGGCTTCACCCAATCTGAGGTACACATCCGACTGATCCGGCAGTAACAATCGCAGATGTGCTCCCATTATGCCCTAGCTGAATTAACGGGAACGTAGGGCATAAATACAAGAGCTAGGCAACCCAGCTTGGCCAAAATTTAAGTCATATCGATGCATATAATGGCGAAAAAGGGTACATGCGGAAAAATAACACATGTGCGGGACATAAGGTCCAGAAAAATAGTTACATTAAGCTTCTGTATAAGAAGCCCCCATGTATAATGAGCGCGGCTAGCGCGGCGCGATTGAGCAACCAAGACACAAGTTTAGCCCTTTAGGGCCTGGATGAGAAATAAAAGGATAGGAAAGAGAAAAGACAGATATGCAAAAAATTGACGGAGGTGAGGGGACGAACATATAGTCCGGCGCTAGGCGTAGAATCGTCGTAGTCTGGCTGTGTTCCATGGGTTTGGCTCGAGTTGATTATCCGATGCATCCCACAGACGGTACGCTCCACCGGTCAGAACTTGGTCAATAATGAAGGGACCTTCCCATTTGGGCTTGTGCTTGTTCTTTTTCTTCTCCGGCACGCGTAGAACTAGTTTGCCAATGTTGTAGGTTTTGGCCCGTACTTCCCTGCTTTGATACCTTCGAGCCTGTTGCTGATAAAATGCGGAACGGGCCTTTGCCACGTTGCGCTCCTCCAGGGTGTCCAAACTGTCCGGCCGATCGAGCTTGGCCTCTTTTTCCTCGTACATGCGCACTCGAGGTGAGTCATGAATTATGTCGCAAGGCAAAACTGCCTCTGCGCCGTACACCATAAAGAACGGTGTGTATCCGGTAGTGCGATTCGATATGGTCCGTAGCCCCCATAGTACGGAGTCGAGCTCCTCTACCCAGTGCGTGTTTGATTCCTTTAAGGACCGCACTAGTCTGGGTTTAATGCCGCTCATGATAAGACCATTTGCTCGCTCAACTTGACCGTTAGTTTGCGGGTGATAGACAGAAGCATAGTCGAGCTTGATGCCCATATTGCTGCACCAGAGTTTCACCTCATCGGCTGTAAAATTCATGCCATTGTCAGTGATGATGCTGTGGGGGATGCCATAACTGTGTACAACCCCAGATATGAAGTCTATCACCGGTCCGGATTCAGCCGTCTTGACGGGTTTGGCTTCTATCCATTTGGTGAATTTATCCACCATGACCAGTAGGTATTTTTTCTTATGGGTTCCCCCTTTAAGGGGTCCAACCATGTCAAGCCCCCAGACCGCGAAGGGCCAAGTAATGGGGATTGTTTGGAGGGCGGTAGGTGGCATATGGCTTTGGTTTGCAAAAAGCTGGCAACCGACACAATGTTGGACCAGATGCTGCGCATCTGCCCGGGCCGTCGGCCAATAAAAACCTGTATGGAAGGCCTTGCTTACAAGGGCCTGGGCTGCGGCGTGGTGGCCGCCGAGTCCAGCATGGATTTCTGCCAGAAGCTTCCGCCCTTCCTCTTCGGAGATGCACCTTTGAAGGACTCCGGTAGTGATTTTCTTATAAAGCTCTCCCTCGTGTACCTTGTAGGATTTAGATCGCCACACTATGCAGCGTGCCTCATTTTGGTCCTCGGGTAGTTCCTGCCTGGTTAGGTAGGCCAGGAATGGCTCTGTCCCGAGGGCGATGACGGCCATTATTACATGGGCTGAAGGTGTTATTTCAATGGCAGAGCCTCTGATTGTGTCAGAGTGTTCTGTATCCGGTGTTGTGGCCGTATCCAGGCTATTATTGCCGGTGTCTCCTTCCCATACCACAGATGGCTTAAACAGTTTATCCAGGAAGATGTTAGGTGGGACAGGGTCGCGCTTAGCGCCGAGACGGGCGAGGATATCCCTCGCCTGATTATTTTCCTGAGCCACATGGTGGAATTCAAGCCCCTCGAACCGAGCTGCCATTTTGAGAACGGTGTTGTGATATGCCGCCATTTTTGGATCCTTGGCATCGAAGTCTCCATTTATTTGGGATATTGCGAGGTTTGAATCCCCACGCACCTCCAGGCGTTGAATGCCCATGGAAACTGCCATCAGGAGACCGTGCAATAGGGCCTCGTATTCGGCTTCGTTATTGGAGTCTGTGTATAGTATTTGGAGTACGTATTGAACTGTATCTCCGGTGGGGGACGTCAGGACGATGCTAGCCCCCAGACCAGCCAGCATTTTAGAGCCGTCGAAGTGCATGATCCAATTGGAGTATGCGCCGTACTCTTTAGGGAGTTTGGCTTCTGTCCATTTGGCGATGAAATCAGCCAACACTTGCGACTTGATGGCTCGCCATGGTTTCTATGTTATGTCGAAGGAGGAGTTCGATGGCCCATTTGGCAATCCGGCCCGTGGCATCGTAGTTGTTTATTATGTCGTTGAGTGGTACTTCAAAGGCCACCGTGATTGAACACTCTTGAAAGTACTGTCGTAATTTCCGGGATGCCATGAATACCGCGTATGCTATCTTTTGGTAATGTGGGTACTGTGATTTGCATGGAGTGAGGACGGTGGATACATAGTATACCGGATTTTGAAGTGGGAATTTATGTCCATCTGTCTCTTGTTCGACGACGAGCACTGCACTTACAACTTGGTGCGCCACTATATATAATAGCATTGGTTCGCCGACATTTGGCGCGGCCAAGATTGGGTTGGTGGCCAGGATGGCTTTTATGTCTTCCAATCCGGCCGTGGTTGCGTCCGTCCACTCGAAGTGTTCGGTGCGCCGAAGAAGGCGATAAAGGGGGAGTGCCTTTTCTCCTAATCGGGAGATAAAGCGGCTTAGGGCCGCCACACATCCAGTTAAATTCTAGATTTGCTTGAGGTTGGTTTGTGTAGCCAACTGCGACAGGGCTCAGATTTTAGCCGGATTTGCTTCAATTCCTCTACTGGAGACGATGAAGCCCAGGAGCTTTCCGGCGGGTACGCCGAAAATGCATTTTTCCGGATTGAGCTTAATGTCGTATGTTCGGATATTGTCGAACGTGAGCCTCAAGTCGTCTATTAAGGAGTCGACGTGTCTGGTTTAATGACCACATCGTCTACGTATGCCTCCATTGTCTTGCCGATCTGCTTTTCCAGACATGTCTGAATCATGCGCTGATATGTTGTGCCGGAGTTTTTGAGCCCGAAGGGCATTGTGTTAAAACAGAAGGGGCTGTATGGAGTGATAAATGCCGTTGCGGCTTGATCGGACTCCGCCATCTTAATCTGGTGGTAACCGGAGTATGCGTCCAGGAAGCACAATGATTCGTGTCCTGCAGTAGTGTCGATGATTTGATCGATGTGAGGGAGAGGGAAGGTATCCTTTGGGCAAGCCTTATTAAGGTCCTTGAAGTCAACGCATAGGCGTCGGGATTTGTCCTTCTTTGGTACCATCACCAGGTTGGCTAGCCAGTCCGGATGTTTTATTTCTCTAATGAATCCGTCCTCCAGTAGCTTGGCTAGCTCCTCTCCCATGGCTTGTCGCTTAGGTTCAGAGAAACGCCGAAGAGTCTGCTTGACCGACTTGAATCCTTTATAACGTTGAGGCTATGCTCGGCCAATATGTGTCGGATTCCTGGCATGTCTGAAGGATGCCGGGCGAATATGTCCCAATTCTCGCGCAGGAACTCCCGTAGTGCAGCGTCTACAACGGGGTTTAACTGTGCCCCGATGGATGTTGTGTTTGTGTGATCCGTTGGATGGACTTGGAATTTGACTATTTCATCCGCTGGTTTAAAGGAGGTGGACTTGGATCTTTTGTCTAGTATCACGTCGTCCCTGTCCACTGTAGAGCGCAGCGCGGTTAACTCCTCCGCCACAAGGGCTTCGGATAGTGCCTCGAGGGCCAGTGCGGCTGTTTTGTTCTCGGCACGTGGTGCTATGTCCGAATCACTAGCTAGAGTGATGATTCCATTGGGTCCCGGCATTTTGAGCTTCATGTACCCGTAATGGGGTATGGCTTGGAAAATCATGAATGCCTCCCGCCCCAGAAGGGCGTGGTATCCGCTACTGAACGAGGCCACTTTTAATGTGATTTTTTCGGACCTGTAATTCTCCGGAGTGCCAAATACCACATCTAGTTTGATTTTCCCAGCGCAACATGCCTCCCGACTAGGGATAATTCCTTAGAAGGTCGTGTTGCTTTGCTCTATATGGTTGTTGTCTATTCCCATTTTTTGAAGGGTCTCCTCATAAATGAGGTTTAATCCGTTGCCGCCGTCCATGAGCACTTTAGTGAGCCGAAAGCCATCCACAATTGGACTGAGGGACCAAAGCAGCTGGTGCTCGGGTTTTTGGGAATTGAGGTTCGTCACTGGCATTGAAGGTGGTATCCGTGTCGCTCCATGAATTTGTTGCTGCCACGTGGCAGACTTCGGCAAGGCTGCGGAGTACTCGCTTACGCCTATTATTTGAGGCAAAGGTCTCGAAGACTGTCAGTACTGTATTGTGATCCCCGGGGAGGTGTTCTAGGGTTTTTTGGATGAGGAGATCCTCACCGCTTTTGGCCACCTGCCGGAGTACCCAACATGCTCTATGGCTGTGTGTTGGTATGGCATCCGCTGTACTATGAATTTTGCAGGACCCGTTAAGCCATCCCTCCAATACGGTTCCACGCCCTGTAGTGGGCTTTTGTTTCTTTATAATTGAGTCGGGCAACTTATGAGAGTGCACACTTTTAGTTTGGATTGGGGGTTTTGTCAGGGCCGGATTATCCCAGAATTGTGTTTGGATTTTCCAGGAGCTTTCCATCGCATAGTATTTCCGTACTATGGCCGCCAAGTCGGCGAAGTGTGCAATGTCGTGGCAACTTATGGCATTGAGGATCCCCTTGTCCGTGCAATTGTTGCAAAAGAACGAAATTGCGTCTTCCTCGCGACAGTCCTTGACCTTGTTCATTACAAGGAGGAATCTGGCCCAATAGTGATGTACTGTCTTGGGGCGCTTGTCTAATGTGGGAAAGATCGTTTGTATCTGGGTGGGTGGGTGGACTAAATCCAGACCTTGACCCAATTTGAGATCCCGGGGCAGGGGAGTTTCCGATTTTGGAAGTTCGGACTCCGGGATGTTGCTCCGCGGGTTCGGTATGCGACCTGACTCCAAGTTCAGGGTTAGGGAGATGTCCTCCTGTGAGCGACTATCCGGCTTGGAGAGCTCGGGAATCCGGACATAGTTCATCCTCAGGATAGAGGGAGAAACGCCGCATTGTTCCTCCACCACCACTATTTCATGGGTGACCGGCGGAGAGTTAATCTCCCTTTGGTTGGGTTTAAGCCTGATCCAATCATAGTCCGTAGCGACTCCCAGAGTGGCGATGCGATCCAAGAGCTCGTTCAAAGAGGGGATCTCCATTGGATCCATCTGTTCGGTGAATTTTGAGCCGATGTGGAGGCTGTTTTCGATGTCCCGAGAAGTCATCATTGGTGCAGCGACCCAACGGGCGGTCATGATGAAGCCGCCTAGTCGGAGAGTTTGGCCTACAGCCAGGGCTCCCCCTGAAGTGATGTTGTCTTTGACAATGAGACGAGCCACCCCCCTTTACGATGACGGCACAGTGGAACTCTCAATGAAAGCACCAATGTCGGTGTCAAAACCGGCAGATCTCGGGTAGGGGGTCCCGAACTGTGCGTCTAAGGCGGATGGTAACAAGAGGTGGGGGACAAGATGTTTACCCAGGTTTAGGCCCTCTTGATGGAGGTAATACCCTACTTCCTGCTTGATTGTTCTTGATGATATGAGTATTACAAGAGTTGATCTACCACGACATAGTAGAGGCTAACCCTAGAAGCTAGCCTATGGTATGATTGTATGTTGTCCTACGGACTAAACCCTCCGGTTTACATAGACACCGGAGGGGGCTAGGGTTACACAAGGTCGGGTGCAAGGGAGGAGATTTACATATCCGTATTGCCTAGCTTGCCTTCCACGCCAAGGAGAGTCGCATCCGGACACGGGACGAAGTCTTCAATCTTGTATCTTCATAGTCCAACAGCCTGACCAAAGGATATAGTCCGGCTGTCCGGAGACCCCCTAATCCAGGACCCCCTCACCCTCCGTGATCAAACCCCCCTCTGGCAGAGTGCCGAAAAAGGCCTCCAGATGGGATCACGTGGTTCTGGAACTTGCAGTGGTGGAAAGTATTTTGGCTGTCTCTCTGTTGGTTTCCCGATTTTAGAGAATTTATAGAGGCAGACTTAGGTCAAACGGAGCCACGTGGGCCCTACCAGAGACCAGGACGCGCCTACCCCTGGGCGTGCCCTGGTGCCTCGTGGGGCCATGTTTCATCTTCTAGTCCTCTCCTGAAGCTTCTAGTGTTCTTTGATATGTCTCCATCGTATCTATAATTTTTGATTGTCTCATGCCAATATTATACAACTTTCACATATTTTTGGCAACTTTTTAGATGATTTATTGGACTAACCTATTGATCCAGCGCCCGGTGCTAGTTCCTGTTTTTTGCATGCTTTTGTCTAATAGAAAATCCGTATAATGAAGTCCAAATGCAATACAAATTTACAGAGAATTATTTTGGAATATATGTGATTTTTTGGAGTTGGAATCACCGCAAACGGAGGCCCACACAGCCCAAAAGACACCAGGGCACGCCCCAGGCCCCTGGCGCATGGTGGTCGGTTGGAGCTCTACTTCGGGTGCAAGGAAGCTTATATCCAGAAAAAAATCGAGTTAAAATCTCAGCGCAATCGGAGTTATGGATCTCCGGGAATATAAGAAACGCTTTTCCGCCAGATCTGGGGAACGCAAAACAGAAGAGAACAAAGATGGAGATCCAATCTCGGAGGGGCTCCTGCCCCTTCACGGCCATGGAGGCCATGGACCAGAGGGGGAACTCTCCTCCCATCTAGGGGGAGGCCAAGGAAGAAGGAGAAGGAGGGGGGCTCTCTCCCGCCCTCTCCCCCAGTGGCGCCGGAGTGCCGCTGGGGCAAGGATTGTGACGGTGATCTACATCAACAATCTTGCTACCGTCAACACCAACTTTCTCCCCCTCTATGCAGCGGTGTAACAGCCCTTCTCCCCACTGTAATCTCTACTTAAACATGGTGCTCAACTCCATATATTATTTCCCAATGATATTTGGCTATCCTATGATGTTTGAGTAGATCCGTTTTGTCCTGTGGGTTAATCGTGATCTTGGTTGGTATGATTGTATATTTTATTTATGGTGCTATCCTATGGTGCCCTCCGTCTCGCACAAACGTGGGGGGGGGGTTGCTGTAGGGTGTTGCAATACGTTCATGATTTGCTTATGGTGGGGAGAAAATTAATTATATAACACTATTTTAAATGTTGTTTCCCTATTTAACACTGCAAAATGTCTTCCTTATCTATCACTAGTTGTAAAATTTGTGCCTTTTGTAACACTTCTGTCACTTTTGTTAGCATATACCGTTTAGATGCTTGTTAGTTTTTTAAGCAGAAAAAACTGCCCCTGACTATATTGCATGGGAAAAAAGAAGTCAGCTCGCCGAGATTGCGACCCATCCCTGTCTTTTTCCCCTGTCCTAAACATAGCGACGGACAGCGGCGACTCCTAGCGGTAGGAGGGCACTGCGCTGAGGAGTGAGGAGGGCATTCATGGAGGGGTAGCAGATCGGGTCGAGGTGTCTGAGCAAAGAGGGACTGCAGATACGGCAGAAGGCGATCGTCTGGCTGCGGAGGGCTCGCACCAGGACGCGGCTATGACATCTCGCACGGCTAGAATAGAGGGTGGCGGCTTGGTTGCCGAGGAGGGCTCGGCTTCTCAGCCTCCGGCGTGGCTGTAGAGTCAGGCCAGGGCATGGCTGGCTCCTCTCGGCCTCGGCTACACGGACTTGTCCATAAAGGAAAGATGCACCCCTCTTTCATCTCAATGGAACATTAGTAGTAGTCTGTGTTCTGTACAGTATATGCAGTAGCAAGGATCGTGGATTAGTATGGGTTGGTGTAACTATGTAAATTAGATTAGAATGCAACGAAATTCAGAAGCAGTAGAAATGTACTATTCTTTTCTTTGGAAGAGAAGTACATGGCTGCACTCTTGCATGGTTAATTATTGGCATGCACGACCTCAATGGAAATTTTAGGTACCTGATACTATATCTCCATGAGTACAAGATGAATTGCATCACGGGTAAATTCGTCTTTTCATGTGTCATCTAACACCGTTAGTACTCAAAATGGATGGAAGTGTTATGAAGGGAATAAAAATTTAGACTTGATGTTAGATAAGGAAGAAAGAAATTTTCAGTGTCAAATAGGGAACAAAATTTTAAGGCAGTGTTAGATAAGGAATTCTCTCTATGGTGGGTTGCGAGAGTGACAAAAGTTTAAACCCGAGTAGGTGGGTTGTTGCGTATGGGATAAAGAGGAGTTGATACTTAATGCTATGGTTGGATTTCACGACCTTAATGATCTTTAGTAGTTGCGGATGCTTGCTAGAGTTCCAATCATAAGTGCATATGATCCAAGTAGAGAAAGTATGTTAGCTCATGACTCTCCCTCATATAAAATTGCAAGAATGATTACAGGTACTTGTTATCGAATGCCTAGGGGAAAATGTCTTTCTTGTTGACAAAAGCTATCCACTTCTATTACCTTGCAATTTATCCATAGTTTTATTCTCGCAAAGTACTCATAGTTTTATTCTTGCAAAATAGTTTCATACCTGTTTCCGGTAAAGCAAACGTCAAGTGTGCGTAGAGTTGTATCGGTGGTCGATAGAACTTGAGGGAATATTTGTTCTGCCTTTAGCTCCTCGTTGGGTTCGACACTCTTATTTATCGAAGAAGGCCACAAACGATCCCCTATACTTGTGGGTTATCATTCTTTTGTCCAGAAAAAAAATCTCCAAAAAGTTTTGTGGCATTTGGACTTCATTTGGTATGGATATTCTGAAAGTCCAAAAACTAGGAAAAAAATAGCAGCTAACACTAGGAACTAAGTTAATAAGTTAGTCCCAAAAAATGATATATAGTTGCTTGTAAATGCATATAAAACATCCAAGATTGATACTATAATAGCATGGAACAATAACAAATTATAGATACGTTGGAGACGAATCAAGCATCCCTAAGCTTAATTCCTGCTCGTCCTCGAGTAGGTAAATGATAAAAATAGATTTTTTAATGTGGAATGCTACCTATTATATTCATTATATAATCTTTTCTTTTGTGGCATGGATATTTGGAATTGAGTGATTCAAAGCAATAGTCTATAGTTTGACATGAGAATATGAATACTCAAGCATACCAACAAGCAACCATGTCTTTCAAAATATCAACGCTAAAGAAAGTTATCCCTAGCCCATTATGCTCAGTCATTGATCCATTCACGAAACACACTCAATATTAACTACACCCAATGCACAAGTATGACAATAGTGCTCTCTAGTTGGTCCTTTATAAGAGAAGGTGGAGACTCAAAATAAAAATAAAAATAAAAATTGCATAAAAGTAAAATAGATAGGCCCTTCACAGAGGGAAGCAGAGATCTGGAGAGGTGCCAGAGCTCAAATTTTAAAATAGAGATAAAATTATTTTTGATAAAGGCATGCTTTTCCTGTCAATGTCACGACTGAAAGTTTTCAATATCTCCCATGCTAGACACATTATAGGCGGTCCCCAAACAGAAAATAAAGTTTATTTCCTTTCCACCATCCTTTCACAATCCATTGCTAGCCATATCCACGGGTGCCTTCCAAACTTTCAACTTTCCAAGGAATTTATTATTTTTATTTTTTTCATTTCGGGACTAGGCATCCGTATTACCTTGCCATTTTATCGTGCAATGACAAGAGAATAAACACTCATCTTGGGAATAACCCATCTAGCATGAAAGATATTGACCACCCCCTATCGCTTCATGAGCGGTACAGGCATACAAAATATTTTTTGAATGGTTAGGGTTGGCGCATGCAAATTTACTTGGAATGACATGTAAATACCGCTTATTTATAGGTAGGTATGGTCGACTTATTTGGCACAAATTTACGTTTAATGAATTGGATGCACAAGCAGTATTTCCTCTTAGTATAAATAAAGGCTAGCAAATATCTTGAGAAGCAACCAACCAAAAAATGAAAACGGCCATAAACATGCATTGAGAATAACTAACACTGAATAATGCACCAAAAGTAGTATATACCTTTGTTGCATAATTATTGACTTTACGTGCATGCATAGGGAATCACAAACCTTAGCACCAATATTCTTACTAAATCACAGTTATTCACTAATGCGGCTTGAACTACGTCGATATTTCCCCAAAGAGGAAGGGATGATGCAGCACAAACTATGGTAGGTATTTCCCTCAGTGATGAGACCAAGGTTATCGAAACAGTAGGAGAACCATGCAACACCACGTAAACAGCTCATGCACACAAAGAACAAATACTTGCAACCCGATGTAAGAGAGGGGTTTTCAATCCCTCACGGGTAAAACGATAGGTAAAATTGTAGTAGATTAGATAAATAAATCTCGCGGAACACGAGATAAAATAAATAATAATAAATTGCAGCAAGGTATTTTTGTATTTTGGATTAATAGAACTGAAAATAAAAGAAAATAAAAATAGATCACGAAGGCAAATATAATAAAGAAGAGACCCCGGGGCTGTATATTTCACTAGTGGCTTCTCTCGGAAAAAATAGCATACGACGTGTAAACAAATTACCGTTGGGCAATTGATAGAAATTCAAGTAATCATGACGATATCCAGACAATGATCATTATATAGGCATCACGTCCAAGATTAGTAGACCGACTCCTGCCTGCATCTACTACTATTACTCCACACATCGACCCTATCCAGCATGCATCTAATGTATTAAGTTCATGGAGAAACGGAGTAATGCAATAAGAACGATGACATGATGTAGACAAGATATATTTATGTGGAAATAGACCCCATCTTGTTATCCTTAATAGCAACGATACATATGTGTCGGTTCCCCTTCTATCACTGGGATCAAGCACCGTAAGATCGAACCCATCACAAAGCACCTCTTCCCATGGCAAGAAAAATCGATCTAGTTGGCCTAACTAAACCAAAGATTCGGAGAAGAAATACGAGGCTATAAGTAATCAAGCATATAAGAGATGAAAGAAACTCAAATAACTTTCATGGATAAAAACATAGATCTGATCATAAACTCAAAGTTCATCAGATCCCAACAAACACACTGCAAAAAGAGTTACATCAAATAGATCTCCAAGAGACCATTGTATTGAGAATCAAAAGAGAGAGACGAAGCCATCTAGCTACTAACTACGGACCCGTAGGTCTATAATGAACTACTCACGCATCATCAGAGAGGCACCAATGAGGATGATGAACCCCTCCATGATGGTGTCTAGATTGGATCTGGTGGTTCTGGAACTTGCGGCGGCTGGAATTGATTTTCGTCGACTCACCTAGGGTTTCTGGAATATTGGGGTATTTATGTCGGATTTTGGGTTCCGGCAGACCCTTGAGGTTCGAACACTGGGGTGCGCGCGGAGATTTAGCCTTCTACCTACCTGCACCCCTCCGCCTCGCTAAGATCTAAGCTATGGAAAGAACAGCACAAGAGACACATGGTTTATACTGGTTCGGGCCACCGTTGTGGTGTAATACCCTACTCCAGTGTGTGGTGTGGTGGATTGCCTCTTGGGCTGATGATGATGAGCAATACAAGGAAGAACAGCCTCGCGAGGGTCTGTTCTTGGCTGGGGCGATGAACTGCTAGGAGGAGTTCAGTCACCCTTCTCTCTCTCTCTCTCTTCTCGATTGCGATCCGATCTCAGCTTATTTCTGGGTTGGCCGATTCTAGATCTCTTCTACCCTGGGGGTGGCTAGTCCTATTTATAGGCAAAGGCCCTGGGCCTCTTCCCAAATATTGAGCGAGAAGGGCGCCAACAATTGGCCATTTTGAAGGGGAACATCTGGTACACTTATCCTGACTAAAGTTGGTCCTCGCCTGCCAAAGACTCTGGTGGTGACGCTGGCTTGGGCTCCACAATGACTTCCTCCCTGCCGTTGGACTGGTCTTGGTCTCGTTGCACCGAAACGGGTGCCTTTGCTTGATGCTTTCACCTACGCTTGCTCCCTTTGCACCAAAGAGGAAAGGAGGACACTGCGCGGCTGGTGCCCGCCTGGCGCCTTTGGTCATCATGGCTTGCGTCACGGGAACCTCATGAGGTACCCCGCCTTGATCTCTCCGCCTCCTCGTGAGCCAGCCTGATGAGGCAGTGCCTGAGGAAGCTCCGTGTCGTCCGCCCCGTGAGGCTTGGCCCCTCGCGAGGGTCTTGGGTCTGTGTTGATGAAGATGGGCCGTGCTGAGCCCCCCTTTGAGCCACGTCGCAGGCCGCAGGCAGGCAAGTCTGGGGACCCCCGTTCCCAGAACACCGATAGTAGCCCCCGGGCCCAAGGCGCGCCCAGACTTGGCCGTGCAGGGAGGCGGAAGGGCAAGAACGAAGCGCCGCGGGCCCTAACAGCCTGCGGCCTTGGGCGCCACATGGCGGTTGATTGGACGTGGGCGTCTCCACTTCCCCACGGTGCCTCGGCAACTGCACGGATTGGACAAGTCCCTGCATGCAAAGCGGGTCATGATTACCTGTGATCGTGGAGGTCGGCGGTTGGCCTTCGCCGGCCATAAGTACGGAACGGTGCGCGCCCTTCCAGTCCATCCCTTCTTGCTTCTCCTTCTTCCCGGTCCTTGCTCCGTCTTGCTGCAATGCCTCCGATCCGCCAGTTCTTGACGGCAGAGAAGGGAAAGGCTCCCCGAGAGGAACCAGACCCGCTCCCGCCGAAGAAACGGCTCGCCCTCCGCGGCCGGGACGAGGGGGCCCATCAGGTGGTGTCGAGGCCCTGGTGCGAGCGGCCACCGCCGGGGTTCCTGCTTCCCTTGTACGCCCACATCGAGGGCTCTGAAGGAGTCGATGCCGATCTCCACGGGCGGCGCCACCGTCGGCGCCGACGGGTCACGAAGGTGTGGGTCGTCCCCCCTGGGGTCCACACTGAGGGCTCCTCCCGAGAGTTCGTGCGCCACGCCGCCATGCCTCCTCAGTCCTGGATTCGCCTTCCTCCCTTCTTCGCCTCCATCATCCCGCATGGAGAGCTCCTGGAACTTTGGCTGCAGCATGCCGGCTGCAACGCCCTTGCGACCGAGGCAGAGGTCGCAGTCGTTGCCCTGGGCGAGGTCTTCATGACTCGAGGCTGGAGCAAAATCGCCCGGGTTTGCGGGACAAGAGGCGCCTTCGCGATCCACTTGGAGTACGACGGTGCTTCGGTGATGTTCTTTAAGGTCTTCGATGCGAACGGGCGCCGGCTGGAGTGCTGCCCCGGGAGAGGTAGTCGGGACCCTGCTACGGCGAGGACTGGGCCCGCCAATCGCTCCCTTGGCGGCTGCTCAAGCGGCGGAGGCGTCAGAGGTTCCAGCAACTCCGGCGAGCTCTACGCGACTCCGGAGACGAGCGACGACATCTACGAGCCCCCGAGCTGGCGCTGCTCCTGGAGCAGGGCGGGCTCGTCAGGCCATCGCCGACTCTGATCTGGATGGGGTTGGCGCCGGTGCTTGACGGCCCACTGTTGATGATGGCGTCTTTTGCAGGGCGCGTGTAGTTATCGTCATTTTAGGATCTGTTCCCTGCGAGGAATCAAAGACGCGTCCCGTGGGGGCTTGTAAGGTGCCCGTGATCCTGTTTTGTTAATATAACCCTTGTCGTAGAACTGTGCGAGTTGCTCATTCCGTCTTAGCTCAGTTCTCCCTTTCGAACCTCACGAGGGCTTGGTGCTCTGAACCGATAGGTCCCAGTCCCAAGGCGGCTTCAGCCATCGCTGGTATGCCAGGTCGCGATGCCGTGGTCAAGGCCAGGAGGTGAGCGACCCGGGGTCCGGTAAGAGCCCCTGAGTTGCGATGCTCAGGAGGTCCCATTTGGCGCTCAAGCAGCCGTCGTTCGGTGAGAAAGGAGAGCGGCGTCGCTAACACGGGATTGCATTAGGTGCGGGGATGGTGCCACGGTAGCTGGTGCTTCCGGGTGGTGACTTATCTCGAGAATCAGGGGCCGCTCTCTGGTGCGTCGCCGGTTCCGTGCATCGGCAGGCGTGAGGTTGCTCGGCGAGGTCCTCGCGTGTCCCTCCCCTCTCGCCTTTGCTCCCCTTTCTGCTCTACGTCCTCGGGTCCCGGCCATCGAGCGAGTCTCAGCCGTCGCTGGTATGCCAGGTCGCGATGCTATGGACAAGGCCAGAGGGTGAGGGCTGGAGAGCCAGTAGGAGCCCTGAGTCGCGATGCTCAGGCACCCCCCTTTAACGTGCAAGCGGTTCATGCGGATGAGAGTGAAGGAGACACCGCAAGGGCCTCACCTGACGCAGCTCCTTTAGGAGATCCTGTAGACCCATCATAGAAAGAACGAGGGGTTGCCATGACAATTGACAGTCAGCCGTTGGTTGCTTCCGAGGGGCGATGAGGCACTGAAGGCTTGACGAGGTGGCGCCATGCAGGGCTGCCGCGGCCAGAGCTCAGCCATTCAGGTTTGTCGGTGTTGCAGGGACGGACCCATGCGCAAGCGTCATGCCATTTGGGAGCAGCTCCGTCAGTTGGCGTCAGTCGAGCGGGCAACTAGGTCAAACACATTAGCCGCGAAGGAGTGGGATTCATTCAAATAGATGCTGGGAAGGCGGACATCACTGGGTCAGGCCCGAGCGAATTGGGGATGATGCAGCCCGTGGGGCGCCCCCAACAAGGTAAGCTAACAACATGAAATAAAAGGGATACATGCCACAGGGACGGACCCACGCGGCCTAGGAATAATGCAGCCCTGGGGGTGCTCCCAGCTGGAAATGAAACTTGAAAGATGCCACCTGATGATGTTGAGGATGAAGGAGTGTTGGTGTAGCAGACTCGGTGGGCTGCGAAAGCCGATCCTCACGAGCCCCAAGGCCCAGGGGCGTCGGGAGGCTTCGGAGGCGCTGGTGGCTCTTCGCGGACCATCTCCATCTCCGCCAGGGCTGCGGAACGCCTGGCCTCTTGAGCCTCCATGATACCCCTCATGAGGCGCTGGTACGTGGCAGCCGCGTTCGGCAAGCCGTAAGGCATGCGAACATAGCTGTGGGGTGGACCTTCGCAACGCCCCACTCGCGAGGGCCAGAGGCGCTCCAAAGAGGCGACTCGATTGAGCCATGGTATGTCGATGCAAACGCGCAACCCACCATCCTCGCCTGGATGGGGAGCCACGGCTGGCAGGCGGCGGCCGCCTTTCATGACTCTTGAGTCCTGTAGCTCCTGAATGGCCTTGCTAATGAACTCCTGAGGGTCTGGCTCTCCTTGCCTTACTCCTTCTTGAGGGAAACGTGCTTCGAAACATGCCTCCATGTGGTGCCCAAGCGCCTCCCTCGTGACCTTAGCCAGGTCGGTGGCCCTCCAGGGGAGAGCCCCCGAGCCTTGCCTGAGGAGGGCGCCAGGCACGCTTTCCTATGCGATGGAAGGAGGTTCCCCCTGGGCAGGCGCGGGCCCTGAGGGGCCTGCCTCCTGAGGGGCCGGGCCAGACGATGTCTTCTTCTTCTTGGGGCGGTCTTGGGAAGCCTCCTGCTTCCGCGATCCGGGTCTTCCAGTGATGCGGCCTGAAAGGCTCGTTCCAGGGAACACACCGCGTCCTTCTCTTCACAGGGCACCGTGATGACTCCGCCACTTCCTGGCATCTTGAGGACGTTGTAGCCGTGGTGAGTTACGGCCATGAACTTAGCCAGCGCTGGGTACCCAAGGATGGCGTTGTATGGCAGGCGAATGTGGGCGACGTCGAAGTCGATGAGCTCGGTGCCGTAGTTGTCGCGTGCCCCGAAGGTGACAGGGAGGCGGACCTGCCCAATCGGGACCATGGAGCCGTCAGTGACTCCGGAGAAAGGCTTGGTTGTCTGAAGCTGGTTGTAGGGCACTTGGAGATTGTTGAATGTTTCCACGGACAGGATGTTGAGCCCTGCCCCGCCATCGATGAGGGTCCTGGTGACCACCACGTTGCTGATGATTGGGGAACAAAGCATCGGGAGGACTCCGGCTGTGGCCGCACACTTAAGCTGATCTGCTGAGCTGAACATGATGGCGCACGCCGTCCACCTGAGAGGGCACATGGCTTCGAGCTTGGGGAGGACTGCATTCACTTCGCGGGCGAACTGCTTGAAGATGCATTGAGAGGCTGGGGCTTGAGCCCCGCCCAGGATGCAGGCGATCGCGCGCGGCTCCTGGAAGCCCCCAGCCCCCTCATCCTGATGGCGGTCCTCGTTTCTCCTTGGCTGCGGCGGCAGCGGAGGGAGGCCTGTGTTGCCTTGCGGGCGATCCTTGCGAGGCTGATCCCTCCAATCTCCCTCGCGAGGTGGGTCTTGCCAGCGATGCTCGCGAGGTCGATTGCGCCACCCTTGGCGCGGGCAGCGGTCTTCCCAGCGTCCTGCGTTCCTTCCTCCTCCTCGACCGTAGCCCCGGTCACCGCGGTCGGGGCGACGGCCGATCCTTCCTTCTCGCATGGCTCGGAGCTCTTGACATTCGTTGGTGTTGTGGGTGTGGAGGTCGTGGTACACACAGTACCGACTGCCCTTGGAAGATTCGGGCTGATCTCTGCCCCGCTTGGTGTCTGGTTCTGCCGCGAGCACGGCAGCCCCCTTGCGCTTCACATCCTTGGCCTTGGGCTTCTTCTCTTCTGGGTCTGCGGCAGGCAGCTCGAGGAGGGAGAGACGCCCTTCCTCAGCCCTGGCGCACTTGGTTGTCAAGTTGAACAACTCCAAGGAAGTGTACAGGTCTTCATGCATCGCCAGCTCCTCCTTCATCTTGACATCGCGCACGCCGTCGGAGAAGGCTGAGATGATGGCCTCCTCGGTCACCTTGGGAATCTTGAGGCGTGCGTTGTTGAAGCGCTGGATGTACTTCTGCAGGGTCTCTCTGGGTTGTTGCTTGATGCGGCGCATGTCGCTCACGGCGGGTGGCCGGTCGCAAGTACCTTGGAAGTTGGCGATGAAGCGGGTGCGCATCTCGTCCCAGGAGGAGATCGTGCCTGGAGCCAGGTTCAGGAGCCAGGTGCGGGCCCCGTCCTTGAGCGCCATGGGAAACCAGTTCGCCATGACCTTCTCGTATCCATTGGCAGCTTCGATGCCCAACTCATAGAGCTGGAGGAACTCCGCAGGGTCGGCCATGCCATCGTAACGAGGAGGCAGGTATGGCTTGAACTTGCCGGGCCATGCGACGCTGCGTAGCTCGGTGGTGAAGGCACGGCAGCCAGCTGTGGCCACAGGAGGACTTGGGTGACGGAGAGCTTGATCTTGCATGTCCCCACGCGCCGCAGCTGGGAGCAGCGCGGGGTCTTGACATGCGGGAGTAGGAGCATGGTCGCGACGTGCTGGAGCAGGGAGCGCCCGGGCAGCTTCTTGTGGGCGAGGGACTTCTTGGCAGCTCTGCTCTTGCTGTGCTGGCACCTGACGGAGCGGGTTCCGCCCAGGGGCCACGCGCCTTGGAGCCATGGCGCCTTCTTGAGGAGGAGGCGGCCTGGGCGCCGCCGGAGCTTCGTCGCCCGCGCGGGGCAGGGTGCGGTGCAGCGGAATGGACGGCGCAGGAGAGCCCCCTGCGGCGCGGACGAGCTCGGCGACGCGGTCGAGCCATTCTTTGTAGACGTCGTCGACGGGACGGTAGCACAGGAGCTCATTTGCCGCGATGAGCGCAGCTCGAGCCTCCATGGGTGCGTGGAGCGCGCGGGACGAAGAACCAGCTGGGGTGAGCGAGGGAGTAGCGGTGCGGCCGTCTTGCCGCACAGACGGATGCTGAGATGACGCTTGCTGCTCGTCCCCCGCCGGGCCGGTGGCGGCGTTGATGGTAGGTGACGGGGAACGGCGAGGACGCCCGCCGACAGGAGCCGTCTGGGCGACGCGGGAGGCGAGAGCGGCCCGGCGCTCGGCGCGGGCCCGACGAGCGTCAGACATGGACGTGATGGTCGGAGGAGAACGGGGTGGTGGAAGACGAATTCCGGCGCACCCCTACCTGGCGCGCCAAATGTCGGATTTCGGGTTCCGGCAGACCCTTGAGGTTCGAACACTGGGGTGCGTGCGGAGATTTCGCCTTCTACCTACCTGCACCCCTCCGCCTCGCTAAGATCTAAGCTATGGAAATAACATCACAGGAGACACAGGGTTTATACTGGTTTGGGCCACCGTTGTGGTGTAATACCCTACTCCAGTGTGTGGTGTGGTGGATTGCCTCTTGGGATGATGATGATGAGCAATACAAGGAAGAACAGCCTCGCGAGGGTCTGTTCTTGGCTGGGGCGACGAACTGCTAGGAGGAGTTCAGTCACCCTTCTCTCTCTCTCTCTCTTCTCGATTGCGATCCGATCTCAGCTTATTTCTGGGTTGGCCGATTCTAGATCTCTTCTACCCTGGGGGTGGCTAGTCCTATTTATAGGCAAAGGCCCTGGGCCTCTTCCCAAATATTGAGCAGGAAGGGCGCCAACAATTGGCCATTTTGAAGGGGAACATCTGGTACACTTATCCTGACTAAAGTTGGTCCTCGCCTGCCAAAGACTCTGGTGGTGACGCTGGCTTGGGCTCCACAATGACTTCTTCCTTGCCGTTGGACTGGTCTTGGTCTCGTTGCACCGAAACGAGTTCCTTTGCTTGATGCTCTCGACTACGCTTGCTCCCTTTGCACCAAAGAGGAAAGGAGGACACGGCGCGGCTGGCGCCCGCCTGGCGCCTGTGGTCGTCATGGCTTGCGTCACGGGCACCTCGTGAGGTACCCCGCCTTGATCTCTCTGCCTCCTCGCGAGCCAGCCTGATGAGGCCGTGACTGAGGAAGCTCCGTGTCATCCGCCCCGCGAGGCTTGGCCCCTCGCGAGGGTCTTGGGTCTGTGTTGATGAAGATGGGCCGTGCTAGGCCCCCCTTTGAGCCACGCCGCAGGCCGCAGGCAGGCAAGTCTGGGGACCCCCATTCCGAGAACGCCGACAATTTATAGAGCAACGAGGCAGTGCAGGAGGCCACCGAGGTGGGCACAACCCACCTGGGCACGCCTGGGCCCCCAGGCGCGCCCTGGTGGGTTGTGCTCCCTTCAGTGCCCCCTCTGGTACTTCTTTGGCCCAACAGGTGTCTTCTGGTCCGGAAAAAATCTCCAAAAAGTTTCGCTGTGTTTGGACTCCGTTTGGTATTGATTTTCTACGAAGTAAAAAAACAAGCAAACACAACAACTGGCACTGGGCACTATGTCAATAGGTTAGTCCCAAAAAATGATATGAAGTTTCTATAAAATGATTGTAAAACATCCAAGAATGATAATATAATAACATGGAACAATCAAAAATTATAGATACGTTGGAGACGTATCAGCATCCCCAAGCTTAATTCCTGCTCGTCCTCGAGTAGGTAAATGATAAAAACAGAATTTTTGATGTGGAATGCTACCTAACATGCTCATCACATATTCTTTTCTTTGTAGCATGGACATTTGGACTTCTCTATGATTCAAAGCAATAGTCTAGTTTTGACATGAAGATTTCAATACTCAAGCATATCAACAAGCAACCATGTCTTTCAAAATATCAACACTAAAGCAAGTTATCCCTAGCCCATTATGCTCAATCATTGACCCATTCGTATAGCTACACCCAATGATCAAGTACGATCATAGTGCCCCTTAGTTGGTGAAGGAAATATGCCCTAGAGGCAATAATAAAGTTGTTATTTACATTTCCTTATATCATGATAAATGTTTATTATTCATGCTAGAATTGTATTAACCGGAAACTTAGTACATGTGTGAATGCATAGACAAACAAAGTGTCACTAGTATCCCTCTACTTGACTAGCTCGTTGAATCAATGATGGTTATGTTTCCTAACCATAGACATGAGTTGTCATTTGATTAACGGGATCACATCATTAGAGAATGATGTGATTGACTTGACCCATCCGTTAGCTTAGCACGATGATTGTTTAGTTTGTTGCTATTGCTTTCTCCCTAACTTATACATGTTCCTATGACTATGAGATAATGCAACTCCTGAATATTGGATGAACAATTACTGTGCTATCAAACATCACAACGTAACTGGATGACTATAAAGATGCTCTATAGGTGTCTCCGATGGTGTTTGTTGAGTTGGCATAGATCAAGATTACGATTTGTCACTCCGAGTATCGGAGAGGTATCTCTGGGCCCTCTCGGTAATGCACATCACTATAAGCCTTGCAAGCAATGTGACTAATGAGTTAGTTGCAGGATGATGCATTACGGAACGAGTAAAGAGACTTGCCAGTAATGAGATTGAACTAGGTATTGAGATACCGACGATCAAATCTTGGGCAAGTAACATACCGATGACAAAGGGAACAACGTATGTTGTTGTGCGGTTTGACCGATGAAGATCTTCGTAGAATATGTAGGAACCAATATGAGCATCCAGGTTCTGCTATTGGTTATTAACTGGAGATGAGTCTCGGTCATGTCTACATAGTTCTCGAACCCGTAGGGTCCGCACGCTTAACATTCGGTGACGATCGGTATTATGAGTTTATGTGTTTTGATGTACCGAAGGAAGTTCAGAGTCTCGGATATGATCACAGACATGACGACGAGTCTCGAAATGGTCGAGACATAAAGATTGATATATTGGACGGATATATTCGGACACCGAAAGTGTTTCGGGTGATTTCGGAGAAAACCAGAGTGCTGGAGGGTTACCGGAACCCCCTGGGGAACTAATGGGCCACATGGGCCTTAGTCGAGAGAGAGAGAGAGGGCCGGCTAGGGCAGGCCGCGCGCCCCTCCCCCTCTAGTACGAATTGGACTAGGGAAGGGGGCAGCGCCCCCTTTCCTTCTCCCTCTCCTCCTTCCTTTTCCCCTCCTAGTAGGACTAGGAAAAGGGGAGTCCTACTCCTACTAGGAGGAGGACTCCTCCTCTCCTGGCGCGCCCCAAGGGCCGCCCGGCCTCCCCCTTGCTCATTTATATACGGGGGCAGGGGGGCACCCTAGGACACACAAGTTGATCATTGATCTCTGAGCCGTGTGCGGTGCCCCCGTCCACCATAATCCACCTCGGTCATATCATCGTAGTGCTTAGGTGAAGCCCTGCGCCGGTAGCTTCATCATCACCGTCATCACGCCGTCGTGCTGATGAATCTCTCCCTCGACACTCAACTAGATCGAGAGTTCGTGGGACGTCACCGAGCCGAACGTGTGCAGATCGTGGAGGTGCCGTATTTTCGGTACTAGGATCGGTCGAATCATGAAGACGTACGACTACATCAACCGCGTTGTCATAACACTTCCGCTTAAGGTCTACGAGGGTACATGGACAACACTCGTTGCTATGCATCACCATGATAGATCTTGCGTGTAAGGAGGAAAATTTTGAAATTACTGCGTTCCCCAACAGTGGCATCCGAGCCAGGTCTATGCATAAATGTTATATGCACGAGTAGAACACAACGGAGTTGTGGGCCTGGGTATATACATATTGCTTGCCATCACTAGTTGATTCTTGATTCAGCGGCATTGTTGGATGAAGTGGCTCAGACCGACATTACGCGTACGCTTACGCGAGACTGATTCTACCGACGTGGTTCGCACACAGGTGGCTGGTGGGTGTCAGTTTCTCCTACATTAGTTGAATCAGATTCAATGACCAGGGTTCTTTTTGAAGATTAAAAATCAATCACTATACCGCGTTGTGGTTTTTGATGCGTAGGTAAGAACGGTTCTTGCTCAACCCGTAGCGGCCACGTAAAACTTGCAACAACAAAGTAGAGGACGTCTAACTTGTTTTTGCAGGGCTTGTTGTGATGTGATATGGTCAAGACATGATGCTAAATTTTATTGTATGAGATGATCATGTTTTGTAACACATTTATCGGCAACTGGCAGGAGCCATATGGTTGTCGCTTTATTGTATGAAATGCAATCGCCATGTAATTGCTTCACTTTATCACTAAGCGGCAACGATAGTCGTAGTAGCAATAGTTGGCGAGACGACAACGATGCATCGATGAAGATCAAGGTGTCAAGCCAGTGATGCTGGTGATCATGACGGTGCTTTGGAGATGGAGATCAAAGGCACAAGATGATGATGGCCATATCATATCACTTATATTGATTGCATGTGATGTTTATCCTTTATGCATCTTATTTTGCTTAGTTCGGTGGTAGCATTATAAGATGATCTCTCACTAAATTTCAAGCTATAAGTGTTCTCCCTGAGTATGCACCATTGCTACAGTTCGTCGTGCCGAGACACCACGTGATGATCGGGTGTGACAAGCTCTATGTCACATACAATCGGGTGCAGGCCAGTTTTGCACACGCGGAATACTCGTAAACTTGATGAGCCTAGCATATGCAGATATGGCCTCGGAACACTGAGACCGAAAGGTCGAGCGTGAATCATATAGTAGATATGATCAACATAGTGATGTTCACCATTGAAAACTACTCCATCTCACGTGATGATTGACATGGTTTAGTTGATATGGATCATGTGAGCACTTAGATGATTAGAGGGATGTCTATCTAAGTGGGAGTTCTTAAGCAATTTGATTAATTGAACTTTAATTTATCATGAACTTAGTACCTGATAGTATTTTACATGTCTATGTTGTTGTAGATAGATGGCCCGTGCTGTTGTTCCATTGAATTTTAATGCGTTCCTAGAGAAAGCTAAAGTTGAAAGATGATGGTAGCAACTACACGAACTGGGTCCATAACTTGAGGATTATCCTCATTGCTGCACAGAAGAATTACGTCATGAAAGCACCGCTAGGTGCAAACCCGCTGTAGGAGCAACGCCAGATGTTGTGAACACCTGGCAGAGCAAAGTTGATGAATACTCGATAGTTCAGTGTGCCATGCTTTACGGCTTAGAACCGGGACTTCAACGTCGTTTTGAACGTCATGGAGCATATGAGATGTTCCAGGAGTTGAAGTTAATATTTCAAGCAAATGCCCGGATTGAGAGATATGAAGTCTCCAATAAGTTCTACAGCTTCAAAATGGTAGAGAATAGTTCTGTCAGTGAACATATACTCAGAATGTCTGGGTACCACAACCACTTGACTCAGCTGGGAGTTAATCTTCCTGATGATAGTGTCATTGACAGAGTTCTTCAATCACTGCCACCAAGCTACAAGAGCTTTGTGATGAACTATAATATGCAAGGGATGGATAAGACGATTCCTGAGCTCTTTGCAATGCTAAAGGCTGTGGAGGTAGAAATCAAGAAGGAGCATCAAGTGTTGATGGTCAACAAGACCACCAGTTTCAAGAAAAAGGGTAAAGGGAAGAAGGGGAACTTCAAGAAGAACAGCAAGCCAGTTGCTGCTCAAGTGAAGAAACCCAAGTCTAGACCTAAGCCTGAGACCAAGTGCTTCTACTGTAAAGGGACTAGTCACTGGAAGCGGAACTACCCCAAGTATTTGGCGGAGAAGAAGGATGACAAAGTGAAAGGTATATTTGATATACATGTTATTGATGTGTACCTTACTAATGCTCGCAGTAGCGCTTGGGTATTTGATACTGGTTCTGTTGCTAATATTTGCAACTCGAAACAGGGGCTACGGATTAAGCAAAGATTGGTTAAGGATGAGGTGACGATGCATGTGGGAAATGGTTCCAAAGTCGATGTAATCGTCATCGGCACGCTACCTCTACATCTACCTTCGGGATTAGTTTTAGACCTAAATAATTGTTATTTGGTGCCAACGTTGAGCATGAACATTATATCCGGATCTTGTTTGATGCGAGATGGTTATTCATTTAAATCAGAGAATAATGGTTGTTCTGTTTATATGAGTAATATCTTTTATGGTCATGCACCCTTGATGAGTGGTCTATTTTTACTAAATCTTGATAGTAGTGATACACATGTCCATAGTATTGAAGCCAAAAGATGCAGAGTTGATAATGATAGTGCAACTTATTTGTGGCACTTCTGTTTGGGTCATATTGGTGTAAAGCACATGAAGAAACTCCATTCTTATGGACTTCTGGAATTGCTTGATTATGAATCACTTGGTACTTGTGAACCATGCCTCATGGGAAAGATGACTAAAACTCCGTTCTCCGGGACAATGGAGTGAGCAACAGAGTGATTGGAAATCATACATACTGATGTATGTGGTCCAATGAACATTGAGGCTCGCGGCGGATATCGTTATTTTCTCACTTCATAGATGATTTGAGCAGATATGGGTATATCTACTTAATGAAACATAAGTCTGAAACATTTGAAAAGTTCAAAGAATTTCAGAGTGAAGTAGAAAATTATCCTAACAAGAAAATAAAGTTTCTACAATCTGATCGAGGAGGAGAATATTTGAGTTATGAGTTTGGTCTTCATTTGAAACAATGTGGAATAGTTTCGCAACTCACGCCACCGGAACACCACAACGTAATGGTGTGTCCGAACGTCGTAATCGTACTTTACTAGATATGGTGCAATCTATGATGTCTCTTACTGATTTACCGCTATCGTTTTGGGGTTATGCTTTAGAGACAGTTGTATTCACATTAAATAGGGCACCATCTAAATCCGTTGAGACGACACCTTATGAACTATGGTTTGGCAAGAAACCCAAGTTGTCTATTCTTAAAGTTTGGGGCTGCGATGCTTATGAGAAAAAGCTTCAACCTGATAAGCTCGAACCCAAATTAGAGAAATGTGTCTTCATATGATACCCAAAGGAGACTGTTGGGTACACCTTCTATCACAAATCCGAAGGCAAGATATTCGTTGCTAAGAATGGATCCTTTCTAGAGAAGGAGTTTCTCTCGAAAGAAGTGAGTGGGAGGATAGTAGAACTTGATGAGGTAATTGTACCTGCTCCCTTATTGGAAAGTAGTTCATCACTGAAATCAGTTCCAGTGATTCCTACACCAGTAAGTGAGGTAGCTAATGATGATGATCATGAAACTTCTGATCAAGTTACTACCGAACCTTGTAGGTCAACCAGAGTAAGATCCGCACCAGAGTGGTACGGTAATCCTGTTCTGGAGGTCATGTTACTTGACCATGACGAACCTACGAACAATCAAGAAGAGATGATGAGCCCAGATTCCGCAAAATGGCTTGAGGCCAAGAAATCTGAGATGGGATCCATGTATGAGAACAAAGTGTGGACTTTGGTTGACTTGCCCGTTGATCAGCAGGCCATAGAGAATAAATGGATCTTCAAGAAGAAGACTGACGCTGACGGTAATATTACTGTCTACAAAGCTCGACTTGTTGCAAAAGGTTTTCGACAAGTTCAAGGAGTTGACTACGATGAGACCTTCTCACCCGTAGCGATGCTTAAGTCCGTCCGAATCATGTTAGCAATTGCCGCATTTTATGATTATGAAATTTGGCAAATGGATGTCAAAACTGCATTACTTAATGGATATCTTAAAGAAGAGTTGTATATGATGCAACCAGAAGGTTTTGTCGATCCAAAAGGTTCTAACAAAGTGTGCAAGCTCCAGCGATCCATTTATGGACTGGTGCAAGCCTCTCGGAGTTGGAATATACGCTTTTATAGTGTGATCAAAGCATATGGTTTTATACAGACTTTTCGAGAAGCCTGTATTTACAAGAAAGTGAGTGGGAGCTCTGTAGCATTTATGATATTATATGTATATGACATACTGTTGGTCGAAAATGATACTGAATTTCTAAATAGCATAAAAGGATACTTGAATAAGAATTTTTCAATGAAAGACCTCGGTGAAGCTGCTTATATATTGGGCATCAAGATCTATAGAGATAGATCAAGACGCTTAATTGGACTTTCACAAAGCACATACCTTGATAAAGTCTTGAAGAAGTTCAAAATGGAACAGGCAAAGAAAGGGTTCTTTCCTGTGTTACAAGGTGTGAAGTTGAGTCAGACTCAATGCCCGACCACTGCAGAAGATAGAAATAAAATGAAAGTCATTCCCTATGCTTTAGCCATGGGTTCTATCATATATGCAATTGTAAGTGCATCTAGTGCCACCCCTAGTTGGTTTTGGAGTATTGACGACAAACCTGGTTGAGGGACTAATGTGTTTGTGATAATTGCAGGATAACACAGGTAGAAGTCCCTCATTGATTCGGTTTTCCTACCAGAGATGACCCCTAAAAATGTATGAAGACATTGAAGTCAAAGGTGGTATGTGAAGACATTCACATTGAAGACTATGACAAGAGAAGACATCGCGTGAAGACTATGGAGCGCGAAGACTTAGCAGTTTCGTCGTTCTTTGTTTTTCTTTGATGAGTCATAGGAACTACCGTACTATTAAGTGGGGTCCAAGAGAACCAGTCAGAATGACTGAAGTGATGCTTAACCAAAATCCTATGTCTTCGAGTGAAGACTATGAGAGGAAATCTTATTCAGAGTTGGATAAGTCAGCTTTTGCTTGTAGCCCAAGTAAAGTTGCCGTGTGTGTTTGAAATCTGACCATTGGAACACGTGTCAGATCCTTAGTGACCCAGGGTCATTTCAGACAAATCAGGTCGGGTTGCCTAGTGGCTATAAATAGCCCACCCCCTACAACCATAAACGGTTGGCTGCTAAGAGTTAGTGCATGACTTTTGTCGTTTGAGAGCAACCCACCTCAAAGCCTTTGAGAGAGAATTCCTTGCGAGGATAAATCCCTAAGCACCCAGAGCCAAAGAGTGTTAGGCATCACTTAAGTCTTCCTGTCTGTGTGATCTGAAGACTTATTACACTTGAGGACTGTGAATCCTCCAGCTGGTTAGGCGTCACATTCTGAGCATCCAAGAGTCATTGTGGATCCCCGGTGAACGAAGTCTGTGAAGGTTTGGAAGTCTATCTTGAAGACTTACCAGAGTGATTGGGCGAGGACTGGGTGTCCTTAGCTCTAGGGGAATAAGGTGAAGACACGGTCTTCTAAGTTAAATCTCAGCCTCCCTAACCAGACGTATAGTTGTCACAGCAACTGGAACTGGTCCAACAAATCATTGTCTTCAACAAGTCACTGGTTTCATCCTTCCCTTTCCTTCACTTACTGTTGGCCCTGGTGAAGTCATTGTATGATTGCATTATCTTTTGTCTTTGCTGAGTGATTGCTTGTTCTGATTGGCTTCACACTATCTTCCTACCTGATCTATACTGCCTAGCTGCTATTAGTCATTGTGCTTTCACTTCATTGAAACTTGACTATGGCTTGCTTAGTGCAGTCTACCTTCCGCTACATGGCAATAGGTTTATTTCTATCGTTTGTCTTCGAAACTTCCATGTTTTGAAGACTTTCATAAAAATCGCCTATTCACCCCCCCTCTAGTCGATCACTAGCACTTTCAATTGGTATCAGAGCAAGGTACTCCCTTGTTCTGTGTGATTTGGTTTAACCGCCTGGAGTTTTAGCTATGTCGACTGCAGGGATAATCAAAGTCTCCGCTGCGTGCCCAGTCTTCAATGGAACTGAAAATCCCGACTGGAAGAATAAGATGCGCATGCATCTTGAAGCCATTGATGTCGACCTATGGTATGTCTTCAAGAATGGTGTTCCCAAGGATGGTGAAGGTGTCACCGCTGCTGATGTCAAGAAGTTCGTTCAACTAGACTCCACTGCCAAGAACATCATCTGTGGTCATCTGACCAAAGGACAGTATCGCTGTGTGAGTGCTTTGGAAACATCTAAGCTAGTCTGGGACTGGCTCTCCAAGGTCAACGAAGGCATCTCAACTCAGAGAGATCAGAGAATCAGTGTCCTTCACAACCTCTTCAACCGCTTCAAGAGAAATGACAATGAGAATGGCCATCTCACATTTGATCGACTCACTGACATCACAAATGAGCTTCAAGCCCTCGGCGCCACTGAGATCACCAAGCATGAAGTCGTCAAGACACTCCTGAGATCGCTTGACAACTCGTTTGACACCCTAGCCTTGATGATTCAAGAACGTCCTGACTTCAAGACACTCGATCCGTCTGACATACTTGAGAGGCTCAACACACATGAGTTTCAGCTTTCTGAGAAAAGAGACATCTACGGTCCCAACTATGGGCGAACTCGTGCCTTGAAGGCAAAAGCTGTCTCCTCATCTAAAGAAGAATCTGACAGCAGTTCTGATGATCCTGAAGACATTGGAAAGGAGCTTGCTATGCTTGTGAAGAAGTTCCAAAAATTCACCAAGAAGAAAGGCTTCAGAAAGTCTTCACGATCAAGCTGAAGGAATGATGAAGCTTCTGCTCATGACTACAAGAAGAGAACATGCCACAAGTGCAAGAAACCTGGCCAGTACATCTCTGAGTGTCCGCAGTGGGACAATGAGAACAACAAGAAGAAGAAGAGCAAGGAGTATGACTCTGACTACAAGAAGAAGAAGAAATACTCAAAGTCTTCTTCCAAGTCTTCATCAAAGTCTTCATCACACAAGAAGAGCTCATCTGGCAAGGCACGTGCGTTTGTTGGCAAGGAAATGGATTCAGAGGAGGAGTCCGCTTCTGAGGAGGCAGAGGTGAAGTCTGAGGAGGAGTCCGATTCTGGCGTTGCGAGTCTGGCTACAGCATACGTTGCCAAGTCCATCTTCAACACTGAAGACAATGACTTCATCACCGACACTGATGCAAATGACAAGGACTACTCCGCTCCTACCTACTGCTTCATGGCACCCGGTGCCAAGGTAAACACACGCACTACTCACTATCAAATATCTAGTGAAGATGACTCTGACTGTGGTTCCAAACCCAGCTACAAAACACTTGCTAAAATTGCAACTGAACAACAGAAAGCTATGGAACATATTCAAAAACTGTTAGACAAAAGCGATGACTTGTTAGACGCTGAAATGACTCGATCTCAGTCCTTAATTGAAGACATAAAAAATCTTCACGTTAAGTATGAGGAACTTGAAAGTCGTCATGAAATGCTCTCAACAACTCATGAAAAGCTTACCTATGATTATCTTCAAAGGAAGAAAGATCTTGAGAAATTGAGAGCGGCTCATGAAAATCTTCAAAAGGAAAACGAGTCACTTCACGCTGAACAGATCAGTTCCGCTCAGGAAGGATTTGAACCACCATGTCTTAAATGCATTGAGCATGACAACGCTACTTCTGTTGCTGGGTGTTCTACTACTGCTACTATTGCAATATCTTCAACTGTTGATGTGGTAACTAACCCCTCTGTTGAGGATACCACTGCTATTGCTGATGAGAATGCTAGGTTGAAGACATTTCTTGAAACAGGGATGCACAAAAGTCTCAAAGGGCATCAGACACTATGCGATGTTCTTAAAAGGCAGATCCTGAACTGAAACCCTAGGAAAGAGGGTCTTGGGTTCGAAAGGAAAATGAATGCTGATGGCTCTTACTGGAAACCTGAGCAGTACCCCAAAACCAAATGGGTTGCTGCAAAGGAACCCTTAGTGGATCCATTCACCTTGTCAGGCTTCAATTGTGCAAATCCCATTGTTGTTGATGAATCCTTTGATGCAAACTATAAACTGTTTAAGAACCAGAATGGTGAAGTGTTTGCCAGGTATATTGGTACTAACTGCAGGAACGGGCCACCTATGAAGAAAGTCTGGGTGCCGAAAAGGTTGTTGGAGAATCTTCCTGTGAATGTTGTCATGACACCACAAGTGAAGAAGACAAACCCCAGACCACAGGCTTCATATGGTCCAAAGGCTTCATATAGACAAAGGACTCACCTGAGTCGCACTAATGCAAATGTTTTGCAGGGAAGCCATACTCAGGCCTATGAATATGAGCGCGTTTTATCAAATCGCCATGTTCATAAGACCAAGAACTATTCTGCTTATTCTTATGAGTACTGTTGTCCACCTACAAGACTTTTTGCTAGGGCTCCAAAGCCAAAGTTCTCAGATGCTGCACTTAGACTCATTGCTTCGAAGCCACCCTTGAAGATGTGGGTGGCTAAGAAAGCTTAACTCTCTTTTGCAGGGAAAGGTCTCCAGCCGAAAACCAAAATCGTCTGAAGCTATTGCTCGGGACCTTAAACATCTTGTAGGGTGCAAGATCAAATGCCCAAATGGTCTTATTATGTATTTTGTTCCTGAGTCGCCTGCTACTTGCCCTACCAGTCCTAACCTTGATCTAAGCTTTCATAATCCACTTGCTCGTCAAATGTTTATGCTTCACAATTCTCTTCGTGAAGCCTATCCCCCTAACTGCATTGTACGGTACGACACCAGCTGCTTCAGAATGGATTATTGACAGTGGGTGTACTAATCACATGACTGGCAAGAGAAGTCTTCTCATGGACTCAACCTTACGTCCATCTGACAAAAGCCACATCACATTTGCTGACACTGGTAAAAGCAAGGTATTGGGTCTAGGTAGAGTTGCAATCTCAAGGGATCAACACATGGATAAAGTCATGCTTGTTGAATCCCTTGGTTTCAACTTAATGTCTGTCTCAATGCTTTGCGATTTGAACATGATTGTGATGTTTGGAAAATATCATTGCCTTGTTCTAATGGAATCTGACAAGTCTCTAGTTTTTGAAGGGTATCGGAAAGATGATTTGTACGTGGTAGATTTCTCAGCAGGACAACAACTTGCCGTATTTCTTCTAGCAAAAGCTTCAGAATGCTGGCTCTGGCATCGGAGGCTAGGGCATGCTGCATGTCATAGGCATCGAGGGCGTCAAGTTCAAGAAGGATCACTTATGCGGTGCCTGTGAAGCAGGAAAGATGACGAGGGCCAAGCATCCCTCGAAGATAATCATGACAACGACTCAACCCTTCGAACTGCTCCACATGGACCTTTTCGGTCCCACTCATTACTCAACTCTTACTACTACTGCTTGTCTCTATGGCTTTGTCATTGTTGATGATTATTCAAGATATACTTGGGTGCATATAATCCTCTACAAGACTGAAGTGCAGGATGTCTTCAGATGCTTCGCCAACCGAGCCATGAACAACTATGGCGTCAAGATAAAGCACATCAGAAGTGACAATGGCACTGAATTCAAGAACACTGGCCTAGATACGTATCTTGATACTTTGGGCATCACACATGAATTCTCAGCTCCGTACACGCCGCAGCAGAATGGCGCGTGGAACGCAAGAACAGAACACTTATTGAGATGGCCCGGACGATGCTTGATGAATACAAGACTCCAAGAAAACACTGGCCTGAAGCCATTGATACTGCATGCCATATCATCAATCGTGTTTATCTTCACAAGCTTCTCAACAAGACATCCTATGAGCTCCTTACTGGCAAGAAGCCAAATGTCAGTTACTTCAGAGTATTTGGTGCCAGGTGCTGGATCAAGGATCCACATCACACTTCAAAATTTGCACCGAAAGCACATGAAGGTTTTATGCTTGGATATGGAAAGGATTCGCACTCCTACAGAGTCTTCAACCTCTTTCACTATAAAGTGGTTGAAACTGTGGATGTGCGGTTCGATGAGACTAACGGCTCGCAAAGAGAGCACCTGCCAAATGTGCTAGATGAAGTTCCATCCAGTGAATCAATCAAACTTATGGGAACTGGAGAAATCATACCATCTGAAGCTCAGCCTGAAGAGGAACTTATCATCTCCGCACCTGATCAACCTGAAGACAATGCTCAGCCTGAAGACAATCCTTCTAACGATGACAATGATCAGCAAGAGCAAAATCTTCGTCCTGTACATCCTCGTGTTGCAAATGAAGTACAGATTGAGAGAATAATTGATAGCATCAATGCACCAGGTCCACTCACTCGTTCAAGGGCAACACAGCTAGCAAATTTCTGTGGGCACTTCGCATTCGTCTCAATATCTGAACCCAAGAAAGTTGATGAAGCCTTCATGGAACCTGAATGGATTCAAGCTATGCAAGAAGAGCTTCAACAGTTTGAGCTGAATAATGTATGGGAACTGGTTAAGCGTCCTGATCCTCGTAAGCACAATATAATAGGCACTAAATGGATATATCGCAACAAGCAAGATGAGCATGGTCAAGTTGTCAGAAACAAAGCTCGTCTCGTTGCTCAAGGATACACTCAAGTTGAAGGGATTGACTTCGATGAAACATTTGCTCCTGTGGCTAGGCTTGAAGCCATACGCATACTGCTGGCCTATGCAAATCATCATAACATTCTTCTGTATCAAATGGATGTGAAGAGCGCTTTTCTCAATGGCAAGATTGAAGAAGAAGTGTATGTTGCACAACCGCCTGGCTTTGAAGATCCAAAACATCCTGACATGGTGTACAAGCTCAACAAGGCACTGTATGGCCTCAAACAAGCCCCTCGGGCTTGGTATGACACACTCAAAGACTTCCTGAAGAGCAAAGGCTTCAAACCTGGTTCCCTCGACCCCACTCTCTTCACGAAGACATATGATGGTGAACTGTTTGTGTGCCAAATATATGTGGATGACATTATCTTCGGCTGCACCAATCAGAAATACAGTGAAGAGTTTGGATATATGATGCAAGAGCAATATCAGATGTCCATGATGGGTGAGCTGAAGTTCTTCCTTGGTCTTCAAATACGTCAGCAACGCAACGACATCTTTATATCTCAAGAGAAATACCTCAAAGATTGCCTGAAGAAATTTGGAATGCAAGATTGCAAAGGCTTCACGACGCCAATGACAGCCAAACATCATCTGGGTCCCGACGACAATGGTAAAGAGTTCGATCAAAAGGTATACCGCTCCATGATTGGTTCCTTGCTTTATTTATGTGCATCTAGGCCAGATATCATGCTTAGTGTTTGCATGTGTGCCCGGTTCCAAGCGGCACCAAAGGAATCACATCACTTAGCTGTGAAGCGAATTCTCAGATATTTGGCTCACACCCCAACACTAGGATTATGGTATCCAAAGGGCTCAGAGTTTGATCTAGTTGGATTCCCGGATGCTGATTATGCTGTGAAGCAGAACTGTGTATCTCTCTCCACTGCTGAATCTGAATACATTGCTGCTGGATCTTGCTGCGCTCAACTTCTATGGATGAAGCAAACACTCAAAGACTATGGCATCCATCTGAAGCAAGTGCCACTCTACTGCGACAACGAAAGCGCCATCAAGATTGCCAACAACCCAGTTCAGCACTCGAAGACAAAGCACATTGAAATTCGTCATCACTTTCTCAGAGATCATGTTATGAAGGAAGATATTGATATCATACACGTCAACACTGAATAGCAATTGGCAGATATCTTCACCAAGCCCTTGGATGAGAAGAGGTTTTGCAAGTTACGGTGTGAGCTGAATATCTTGGAATCCTCAAATGTCCTGTGATCAGGCACACATCCTAACACTTAAGCATGTTGATGACATAGATGTGCAACACACGAAGTAAAGTATATCTTGAATCTATGAAGACTTACATTCCAAGTGTGAATATATTAATGTGGAATTTGACTTCGGAGCGCCACGATAATTGTGCGCCGTGTTTGGGTCTAATACTTCCTATACGGTGGGTAACGCCACCACCAAAATTCTTCCCTTTAAAGTGTCTATCTCATGGCGTTACATTTGCAGTCTTCGCATTTCGTTTGTCTCCAATGATTAAAAAGTTCTCTTGTTTATCTTCAACGTACTGATTTGGTTTTTGTCCTCTACAACATTCACTTATAGCTATGGCTTCTTGCTGAATCTTTTGAACTAAGTGAATGTGATCGGACCCTAACCCCTCTATGCTTCTTTCCTAAGTCTATCTATCCAAATCATATGCATTATATTGACACTGTCAAAATGTCTTCTCTGCATCCTTGTCAGTGGAAGACACAGAGACAAACATTAATCCATTTTCAATGCCAAATCCTTTTCACCTAAAACCCGAAGAAGTGGGAACGACCACCCGACAATCCAGGCGTGCATGGGAACGTGGAACAACCTCCGATGTGTTGCATGATAGCCACGTGTCCTTCAGATGTGAATCGCCAGGGACACCTGTGTAATAACACTGTGCCGTCCCTATCCCTATAAATACACGCCTCACCACAGTCATTATCCCTTCTTCCACTCTCGCACAAACCCTAGTGCCACCGCTAGCCCTCGACGACGCCGGCGACAAAGCGCTTAGCTGCCGCAACCTCACCGACGCCGTCTTCACGCCGGCCGCGGACATCGTCTTCTCCGCCGTCGCCGTAGGTGTCCTCCGTCGCCAAGTTAGGGCACGGACGATCGAACTGCTCGGCCTCCTCGCCCACTCCGTCTAGCAGTTCTTCGCGTGGTAAATAAAACCTCCTTTTTACGGCCCCTTTGATCATATAGATTCATCACTTTCTACCACAAGCAGTTTCTGTTCACACAAGTTGGATCTATTTCATACTTCATCTCATAATATGCCTAGTATGTTCACTTATTCTTCACAAAGTAGTTAGAATCCTCACTTGTACTTATTCGTGGATTCGTACAAATCTGGAACCAACTCTCTATCGATGAGTGAACGTCTTCGCACTATGAGGTCAATGTCTTCTAAACTGATTTATCTTCAAAATCTTCTGAGAATGCATATGACCTCTTCTCCTTCCCTTGCACCTTAATGCTGTCACAGGTACATGTCCGTGGGAGAATCCCTTGGTTCTCATAGTCTGCATTCATTTGCAGAATTCTTACAGCATCATATAAATTCTCCTGAAGCCAATTCTTGTCTGACCAGTAGACGGAAGACTTTGACAGTTTTGAAGCCTTTCAGTTTAAACTTCATGGCATCAGAAAAATCTGCAAGGAAGGGAGGCAGACAGCGCCGTGGAAACACTGCTAAGGACCTGCCACCAGATCTCTATGAGCTATACAAGTCAGATCCAGAAGAAACCTATGGAGAACGCAAGAACCGAATCCAATGGATTCGAAGACATTGGGCAGAGGAATGGTTCAAGTACAGATTCGTCACCGACGAATATGCTGAGAAGAGTGCCATCAAGGGCCCATGGGGAGATATCATATACAAAGGTCTTCAGCCCAAATCACAGTCCGAAGCTATTGCTCAAGGCTTTTACCCCTGCATGCTTCGTGGACCTCAGCCTGCTAATGCCGACCCATCCTCTCTGTTATGGTGTCGCGAAGACAATCTCTTCAAGCGCAACTATCAGTTTGCACAGAACTCTGCCAAGGAAAACAAGAAGTCATTGGGATTAGACTTCAACCCAGGCCCCTCTGCGCCACGTGCTGATGGCACACGAGAAGCTGAACCCAATCTGGTTGGGCCCTTCTACAACCTAGAAGGTCTCATCACTCATATTATGGTTCAAAGGGTAGTCGTGGATCAACCTACAGACGATGCTGAATCAGACGAAGCACCTGCACCACCGAAGCCAAAGAAGCTGAAAAAGCCTAAAGCTTCAAAGCCTGCCCCAGCACCAAAGGTCTCACGGGCGAAGCCTCTGGCCACTACACCTCCTGAACACAGCGTGCAGTCTGAAGATTTGTCACGCATCTCCAAGCCCTCCAAAGTGAAGATGCCCTTGCAACCCACCAGCCAAGCACTGACCGCTGCTGCCATTCTGCGCAATGATGCCATTGATCTGTCCAGCGACGACGATCTTGGCGATGATGCTCTTGAGCAGTTGATCAATAGCAAGCAAGAGGCAGAAATCTTCAATGACCTCCCTCTCTTTGATGTTGAAATCATCAACACCTTCATTGATGAGTGGTTTGACAGCCCAAATGTCAGCTTTGATGATCTTCAGCTTCTGATTGGCCTGAGTGTCGCCTTCCATGGAGCCATTGCTGCTGAGCTGGCTCTAGCTCAGAAGATTGTTGAACTAAAGCATAAGATTGATTATGAAAAAGCTCAGTTCAAGAAGCACATGGCCAAGCTCAATGTTGAAGACATTCAGAACTTTCAGACCATGATGCATGAGCTTAAGGAAGCATTCCGAACCAAACGCGAAGAAGCCAAAGGTTCTCGTGAGCGCATGAAGGATCTTGCTGCTAAATGTGCCCAAGGATACAATGAGGCTAAAAAGCGCAAGGCCTTGGGGCGACCAGGAATCGACCCGAGAATGGCGGCCAAGAAGAAGAAGAAGCCAGTTGTGGCACAACCCGAAGCACCAAGGCAGGAAGTTCATCCAATTGTATTTCCAGCCAGTATGACAGGCTCGAAGCCTAAGGTCCCCACAGTGGCTTGAGAACTGAAGAAAACAAGGGCTGCTGAAACTGAAGCCAGAAAGCACAAAACCAAGGGCACTACTGATGATGCTCCTCCAACCAAGAAACGCAAAACCAAGAAGAGAGATCGGGTTTCTCCCATAGAGCCCCTTAATGTCGAGCCAATCTCAGTGGCTCTTCTTGCATCTGAACATCGTGAGTGCCAGTTGATAGTTCATGAGCCTGCTTCCACAGAGGTTCCTGAAGCTGAAGAAAATCCTGAAGTTAATCCAGCTGTTGACCCCACCGCAGCTGAAGACATTGGTCCTCACGACAATGTTGAAGATGATGAAGTCCTTCCTCAGATCGAGCACCAATTGGTATCATCGCCTATGCTCACGCACAACGAACTCATCAGCATTGGTCGTCCTCTGACGCCAACAGCTCAGGATGCATCATGTGCTGATCACCCACAGAGACAGGACACTCCATGCTCTCCCCAACCGCAAGCTACCCCACCAGTGCAAGCTGAAGATGACTTCGAGGCCCAGCACACTCTGTCGGCGTTCTGGGAATGGGGGTCCCCAGACTTGCCTGCCTGCGGTGTGGCTCAAAGGGGGCCCGACACGGCCCATCTTCATCAACACAAGACTCAAGACCCTCGCGAGGGGCCAAGCCTCGCGGGGCGGACGACACGGACCTTCCTCAGGCACGGCCTCGTCAGGCTGGCTCGCGAGGAGGCGGAGAAATCAAGGCGGGGTACCTCGCGAGGTGCCCGTGACGCAAGCCATGATGACACGGGGCGCCAGGCGGGTGCCAGCGTGCGCAGCGTCCTCCTTTCCTCTTTGGTGCAAAGGGGGCAAGCGCAGCCGCGGAGTACCGAGGCATCAGGCAAAGGTTGCCATTTCGGTGCAACGAGACCAGGACCAGGAGGACTACGAGATGGAGGTCACCGTGGAGCCCAAGACGGCGTCATCCCCAGAGCTTTGCGCAGGCGAAGACTGCTTTTGCCAGGATAGCTTGTACTAGCTGTCCCCCTTCAAATTAGCCCGCCATTGTTGGCTCCCTTCCCGCTCAATATTTGGGAAGAGGACTAGGGCCTCTATAAATAGGACTAGCCACCCCTGGGGTAGAGGCAGCGAGAGCGGCAGCTAGAGCTAGAGCTAGAGCCAGAAGCATCCAGATCCAGAAAAAGAGAGAGTCGATTGGCTAGAGAGAGAGAGAGAGAGAGAGAGAGAGAGAGAGAGAGAGAGAAAGGTGGCTGAACTCCTCCCAGCAGTTCACCGCCCCAGCCAAGAACAGAGCCTCGCGAGGCTGTTCTTCCTTGTATTATTCATCATCATCAGCCCCAAGAGGCAATCCCCCCACCACAAACTAGAGTAGGGTATTACACCACAACGGTGGCCCGAACTAGTATAAACCCTGTGTCTCTTGTGCTGTTCTTTCGTCAGTTTAGATCCTTGCGAGACGGAGAGGTAGAAGGCGTAATCTCCGCGCGCACCCCAGTGTTCGAACCTTAAGGGTCTGCCGGAACCCAAAATCCGACATTTGGCGCGCCAGGTAGGGGTGCGCCGGAATTCATCTTCCACCGCCCCGTTCTCCTTCGACCGTCGCATCCATGTCCGACGCTCGTCGGGCCCGCACCGAGCGCCGGGCCGCCATCGCTTCCCGCGTCGCCCAGACGGCGCCCGTCGGCGGGCGTCCTCGTCGTTCCCCGTCGCCCGCCGTCAATGCCGCCACCGACCCGGCGGGGGGCGAGCAGCAAGCGTCGTCTCAGCATCCCTCCGTGCACCAAGACGGCCGCACCGCTACTCCATCGCTCACACCAGCTGGTTCTTCGTCCCGTGCGCTCCGCGCCCCCTTGGAGGCTCGAGCTGCGCTCCTCGCGGAAAACGAGCTCCTGCGCTACCATCCCGTCGATGACGTCTACGAAGAGTGGCTCGACCGCGTCGCCGAGCTTGTCCACGCCGCCGGGGGCTCTCCCGCGCCATCCGTTCCGCTGCGCCACACCCCGCCCCGCGCGGGCAACGAAGCTCCAGGGGCGTACCAGCCGCCTCCTCCCCAAGAAGACGCCATGGCACCAAGGCGCGTGGCCCCTGGGCGGAACCCGCTCCGTCAGGTGCCAGCGCAGCAAGAAAGGAGCTGCCAAGAAGTCCCACGCCCACAAGGAGCTGCCTGGGCGCTCCCTGCTCCGGCACACCAAGACCCCGCGCTGCTCCTAGCTGCAGCGCGTGGGGACCCTCAAGACCGAGCTCTCCACCAGCCGAAGCCTTTCGTGGCCACCGCAGGCTGCCGCGCCTACACCACCGAGCTACGTAGCGTCGCGTGGCCCGGCAAGTTCAAGCCAGACCTGCCTCCTCGTTACGACGGCACGACTGACCCTGCCGAGTTCCTCCAGCTCTATGAGCTAGTCATTGAAGCTGCCAACGGGGACGAGAAGGTCATGGCGAACTGGTTCCCCATGGCGCTCAAGGAAGGAGCCCACACCTGGCTCCTGAATCTGGCTCCAGGCACGATCTCCTCCTGGGACCAAATGCGCACCCGCTTCATCGCCAACTTCCAAGGTACTCGCGACCGGCCACCCGCCGTGAGCGACATGCGCCGCATCAAGCAACAACTCGGAGAGACCCTACAAAAGTACATCCAACGCTTCAACAACGCGCGCCTCAAGATCCCCAAGGTGTCCGAGGAGGCCATCATCTCGGCCTTCTCCGATGGTGTGCGCGATGTCAAGATGAAGGAGGAGCTGGCGATGCATGAAGACCTGTGCACCTCCCTGGAGCTGTTCAACTTGGCGACCAAGTGCGCCTGGGCTAAGAAGGGACGCCTCTCCCTCCTCGAGCTGCCTGCCGTAGACCCAGAAGAGAAGAAGCCCAAGGCCAAGGACGTGAAGTGCAAGGGGGTTGTCGTGCTCGCGGTAGAATGAGACACCAAGCGGGGCAAAGATCTGCCTGAGTCATCCAGGGGCGGCCGGTACTGTGTGTACCACGACCTCCACACCCACAACACCAACGAATGCCAAGAACTCCGCGTCGTACGAGAAGGAAGGATCGGCCGTCGTCCCGAACACGCTGATTGGGGCTACGGCCGAGGAGGAGGAAGAAACGCAGGACGCTGGGAAGACCGCGGCCCACGCCAAGGGTGGTGCGATCAACCTCGTGAGGATCGCTGGTGAGACCTGCCTCGCGAGGTGGAATGGAGGGATCAGCCTCATGAGGATCGCCCACAGGGCCACGCAGGTCTCCCCCCACTGCCGCCTCAGCCGAGGAGAAACAAGGACCTCCACCAAGACGAAGGGGCTGGGGGCTTCCAGGAGCCACGCGCCATCGCCTGCATCCTGGGCGGAGCTCAAGCCCCAGCCTCACAACGCATCTTCAAGCAGTTTGCCCGCGAAGTGAATGCAGTCCTCCCCAAGCTCGAAGCCACGCGCCCCCTCAGGTGGTCGGCGTGCGCCATCAGGTTCAGCTCGGCAGATCAGCTCAAGTGTGCGGCTACAGCTGGAGTCCTCCCGATGCTTTGCTCCCCAGTCATTAGCAACATGGTGGTCACCAAGACCCTCATCGACGGTGGGGCAGGGTTCAACGTCCTGTCCATGGAAACATTCAACAACCTCCAAGTGCCCTACAGCCAGCTTCAGCCAACCAAGCCCTTCTCCGGAATCACCGACGGCTCCATGGTCCCGATTGGGCAGGTCCGCCTCCCCGCCACCTTCGGGGCACGCGACAACTACCGCACCGAGCTCATTGACTTCGACGTCGCCCACATCCGCCTGCCGTACAACGCCATCCTCGGGTACCCAGCGCTGGCCAAGTTCATGGCCGTGACTCACCATGGCTACAACGTCCTCAAGATGCCAGGAAGTGGCGGGGTCATCACGGTGCCCTGTGAAGAGAAGGATGCAGTGTGTTCCCTGGAGCGAGCCTTTCAGGCCACGTCGCTGGAAGACCCAGATCGCGGAAGCAGGAGGCTTCCCGAGACCACTCCCAAGAAGAAGAAGACATCATCCGAACCAGCCCCCCAGGAGGCGGGCCCCTCAGGGCCCGCATCTACCCAGGGGAACCTCCTTCCGTCGCATAGGAAAGCGCGCCCGGCGCCCTCCTCAGGCAGGGCTCGGGGGCTCTCCCCTAGAGGGTCACCGACCTGTCCAAGGTCACGAGGGAGGCGCTTGGGCACCACATGGAGGCGTGTTACGAAGCACGTTTCCCTCAAGAAGGAGCAAGGCAAGGAAGGTCAGACCCACTGGAGTTCGTCGACGAGGCGATTCAAGAACTACAGGAATCAAGAATCTTGAGGGGTTGCCGCCGTCTACTGGCTGCGGCTCCCCACCCGGGCAAGGATGGTAGGCTGCGCGTCTGCGTCGACGCACCAGGGCTCAACCAAGTTGCTACAACGGGGCGCCTTTGGCCCTTGCGAGTGGGGCACTGCGGGGGTCCGCCCCACAGCTATGTTCGCATGCCTCACGGCTTGCCGAGCGCGGTTGCAACGTGCCAGCGCCTCATGAGGGGCGTCATGGAGGCTCAAGAAGACAGGCGTTCCGCAGCCTTGGCGGAGATGGAGATGATTCGCGAAGGGCTACCAGCGCCTCCGGAGCCTCTCGAGGCCCCTGGGCCTGGGGGCTCGTGAGGATCGGCTTCCGCAGCCCACCGAGTCTGCTGCACCAACACCTCTTTCACCCTCGACACCCTCAGGTGACATCTTACAAGTTTCATTTCCAGCTGGGAGTGCCCTCCCCAGGGCTGCATTATTCCCAGGCCGCGTGGGTCCGCCCCTGCGGCATGTATCCCTTTTATTTCATGTTGTTAGCTTGCTTTGTTGGGGGCGCCCCTCGGGCTGCATCATCCCCAAGTCGCTCGGGCCAAGCCCAGCGGCATGTATCTCCCTTGCATTTATTTCCGGCTACGCATTTGCCCGTCATGCTTGATTACTTGATGCCCATCCACGGCACCTCTTCTTCTCCATGTCGACCACTTGCACGTTAAAGGGGGGGTGCCTGAGCATCGCGACTCAGGGCTCTTACTGGCTCTCCAGCCCTCACCCTCTGTCTATGTCCACGGCATCGCGACCTGGCGTACCAGCGATGGCTGAGACAAGCTCGAGGGCCGGGACCCGAGGACGTAGAGTGTCGGCATCTAACCAAACTTGCAAGAACAGAGCACAAGCTAAGGCCCAGAGCCAGGCGCAACCCGCCTAGACATAGGGCCCCGTGAGTCCCGCGCTGGCTCACGGGTTCCCAGATACACCTCACCTAGCCTTACCGTGCCGACCACGTGTCAGGGCGGGGCTGTACACGCCTCGGGGGCTCCTCCCGGAGGGGGGCCCCCTCCCACGTACCAGTGGAAGCACCATGCACCGTGCTGGCTGACGACACTGCCGAGGAGCGGCTATGCCCGTACACATGCGGAAGCGCTATGCTCCGCGCTGGTGATAAACAACTGAGGGTGACCCCCGGGCCGCGACAACCTCAGGGAGCCCAGAGCTCAGTGTCTAGCCTCACCGCAATGCCTCCCCCCGGGAGCGCCGCGCGAGGGGGCTGGGCACGGGGGCTGCACCTTGGTCACACCCAGACGTACGCCACCCTATCAGGCCCCTCGGGCCTGGTTCGCTGCACGTCTCTCCCCGAGCGGAGCCAAGGTATGAAGGTCGTTTGAGCATCAAGGGGGACCCCTGAGCATCGCGACTCAGGGGCCTAACTGGTCCCGTAGCCCCTCACTCCCTAGTTCTGAAAGGCTAGCGCTGGGTGAGGCACGCGCGGGGCCGGGCTCTGCAGACGTAGAACGGTGGTTCCACTTGCATCACACCTCATCACTTGCTGTTTGCGCGTCAAGGGGGACTCCTGAGCATCGCGACTCAGGAGCCTAACTGGCTCCGTAGCCCCTCACTCCTTTGGTCCCGTCCTGGTTTCCGGTCGGGGCTGATGCTGGGTGAGGTACGCGCGGAGTCGGGCTCTGCAGACATAGAACGGACGATCCACCTACATCACACCTCCCTACTTGTTGTTCGTGCGCCGAGGGGGACTCCTGAGCATCGCGACTCAGGAGCCTAACTGTCTCCGTAGCCCCTCACTCCTTTGGTCCTGTCCTGGTTTCCGGTCGGGGCTAATGCTGGGTGAGGTACGCGCGGGGCCGGGCTCTGCCGGCGTAGAACACAAGCAAGTAGGGAAGAAAAGCATAAAATTCAAGGAACTTAAAAGCAATATTTACAGTCCATACTGTCTGGACACCAAACGCAAGTTTAAACGCCTCCCCGAGGCATGATGCATGTGCAGGAATTAAAAGCAGGACAGGAGCAGTAGCGGAGTCGCTTGGCGGCGGTAGAGCAGCGCGGGCAGCCCCGCCTCATGGAGCGACAGGACCGGAGGCATCCTGCTTCGACTTGGTACTAAAGGCCCGGAACTTCCCTAGCAGAGCTTCAGCGCGACCCTTCACGGCCTCGGCAGCGGCGGCAGCACCCTCGTCAGCATAGCAGAAGGTAGGCTGTCGAGGTCGGCGCTGGGGTCGCGAAGGTAGATGTGGGTGAAGACCCGCGTCAGCATAGCAGAAGACAGAACACGCGCCTCGGCCTCGGCCGTAGGGCCAAGGCCAAGGGCGACATCCTCAAGAGCACGAACCAGGAAGGGAAGCAGCTTGGCAGGGCCGTCCTCGGCGCCGACCAGCGGGCTCTCCAGGCCACTAGCGTAGAGCATCTTCAGCGAAGCACGAGCCTTCTTCTCCAAGTCTGCGAAGGCCACGCGATCCTCGGCAAGAACCTGGGCCTTCTTGTCCAGCTCGACCTTCGTCGCCTCCAACTCCTTCCCCAGCGCACCCAGGCGGTCGCGGCGCTTCTTGAGCTTGGCCTCCCGGCCCTCGATCGCCGCTTCGCGAGCCTTCATGCCTTCTTCTTGCTCCTGGCGCAGACGAACCTCTTTCGCGAGCTGGTCCCACAGGCCTTGCAGCTCGTCCTCCAGCGCCTTGCAACAATTGCAGACTCCAACCACCTCCCCCAGGGCTGCATCACGGGCGGCCTTCGTCTCAAGGACGGCCTGCCTCTCCTCGTCGCAGGCCGTCGAAGCCTGAACCAGCGCCGCCCGGATCGAGGTGTCGGAGCGAACCCATCCTGAAGCTAGCTCCAAGCGCCCGGCCACCAGGCGAGGGTCGGCGAGAAGATCCTGCCGCAGCCGGTCCAGTCTAGCAACAGCACGCTCTAGGACGGCAGGAGAGGTTGGAGAAACAACAGTCGGCGGAACGGGGGGAGAAGGCGGCGGTGGCAAGATCACAGTGTCCTGAGGTGGAGCCTGCTGCGCCCCAGCGGCTGTGGTGGCGGCAGTGGGCAAAGGCACCGCAAGAGTCACTTGGGGCATGGGGGCTGAGCTCGCTCCAGCCAGCTCGGCCAGGCCTCGCGAGGACGACCGGGAAGGAGAGGCCCACGCGCCACGATCACCCTCCTCCACAGGCGGAGGCGCTGCCGCGGATGGAGCCTTAGGTGCCCCCTTCGGCTTCTTCGCCGCGGGCGCCAGCCTATTCAAGAAATGCGAACGTCAAGCCTCGGCAGCGGAACAAGAAATAAAGACAAGGGTCAGGCACTTACGGGTCATCGCCGGTGAGCTCGAGCAGCCTCCGGCCAAACTTGAAGCCTGACAACCGGCTGGAAGGGTCAACCTCGGAAGTAGAAGGCGCGTCTGCAGACTGCCTCGGGGCAGGGGTGGACCCGCGGGAGATCAGCCCGGTCCTGTCCTTCTTCGGGATCAGGGGCAGGCTCCCGCCGACCTGCTCGTCTCCATCCTCGTCATCATCGCTCAAAGAAAGGCGGAGACTGCGGGGCCTACGCCGGGGGAGGGGAGCCTTCGACTCTCCGTCGGTCGCCTCGGAGTCAGGCCCCTTTTCCCGCTCCTCTTCGTCCTCCTCTTCGCTGGAGTCGCCGGAGGGCGCGACCACCGGTCCCTCAGAAGCCGCCACGGGCACGAGCCCATCCCCGTTGAAAACGGGCATGGACTTCACCACCTGCTCCCAGTCATCACGAAGGAACAAGGGCTTGGGAGCGCCCTCCAACTTTGCCACCTCACCCCCGACCAGAGATTGGAGGACCGCGGCCAAATCTTCGTCACCCAAGGCCGCGGGGCTCGGACGAGGCCTCCACATCGGAGGAGGGTACTGCCGGAGTGGAGCCAGCTGGTGCTCCAGGAACTCCCTCAGCAGCAATGCACCGGTCAACTTCACCGCCGCCGTGCTGACCGGCCTCAGGTCCACGTCCATCTTCTCCAACACCAGTTTCGTGCGGGGGTCTGTGAGCTCCGCTCGGCACCAGTCGCTGGAGCTCGCGGGCTGCTCCGCGGGCAAGATCAACCTAGGGTGGATGCGCCCGGCATCTACCAAGACCCACTTGCTCCTGAAGCCCTCAATCCTCTTCTCGGGATTCGAGATGGCAATGGTGCCGCCATACGCAATGAAGCTCGCGCACGCGGAAGGGGAACCGCGAGAGACCCGGAGGGAGAAGTAGTGGCGCAGCAAGGCCACTGAAGGCTGCACCCCTACGTGGGCCTCGCAGTAATAAGTGAAGATTGCCAGGAGAAGGATGGAGTTGGGGTAGAGATGCAGAGCCTGCAAGTTGTAATGGCGGAGGACAGAGAAGAAAAACTTGGAGAAGGGAGGCACCAGGCCCGCAGCGATGGAGCTTACAAAGAAAGGATAAAAGGTGCTCCCTCGGCCCTCAGGGGTGGCGGAGCCGTCCTTGAACACCTGCGCCCCATTGATGCCCTGCGCCCCTGCCATCTGGCGTAGCCGGGCAAGGCCCGCCTTGGACACGTTCGGCGAGTCCAGGGCAGGTGAGTACCAAGCCTCGGCCGGAGACTGACGAGGCGCCATGGCTTCCTAGGTCAAGCAGCTGGAGTAGATCTGGAAATTTGGAGGAAGAAGGGGAGGCGCAAGAAATGGGATCTGAGCAGGAACTGGAGAAAGAAAAAAGCAAAGGCTGGGCATGTGCCGCTCCTTTATCAACTTGCGCAGTTGCTGAAGCACTTGCGTGCAATCAACCGCCACGCGGCGCCCAAGGCCGCAGGCTATTAGGGCCCGCGGCGCTTCGCCCTTGCCCTTTTGCCTCTCGGCACGGCCAAGTCCGAGAGCGCCTTGGGCCCGGGGGCTACTGTCGGCGTTCTGGGAACGGGGGTCCCCAGACTTGCCTGCCTGCGGCCTGTGGCGTGGCTCAAAGGGGGCCCGACACGGCCCATCTTCATCAACACAAGACTCAAGACCCTCGCGAGGGGCCAAGCCTCGCGGGGCGGACGACATGGACCTTCCTCAGGCACGACCTCGTCAGGCTGGCTTGCGAGTAGGCGGAGAAATCAAGGCGGGGTACCTCGCAAGGTGCCCGTGACGCAAGCCATGACGACGCGGGGCGCCAGGCGGGTGCCAGCACGCGCAGCGTCCTCCTTTCCTCTTTGGTGCAAAGGGGGCAAGCGCAGCCGCGGAGTACCGAGGCATCAGGCAAAGGTTGCCATTTCGGTGCAACGAGACCAGGACCAGGAGGACTACGAGATGGAGGTCACCGTGGAGCCCAAGACGGCATCATCCCCAAAGCTTTGCGTAGGCGAAGACTGCTTTTGTCAGGATAGCTTGTACTAGATGTCCCCCTTCAAATTAGCCTGCCATTGTTGGCTCCCTTCCCGCTCAATATTTGGGAAGAGGACCAGGGCCTCTATAAATAGGACTAGCCACCCCTGGGGTAGAGGCAGCGAGAGCGGCAGCGAGAGCGACAGCTAGAGCTAGAGCCAGAAGCATCCAGATCCAGATAAAGAGAGAGTCGATTGGCTAGAGAGAGAGAGAGAGAGAGAGAGAGAGAGAGAGAGAGAGAGAAAGGTGGCTGAACTCCTCCCAGCAGTTCACCGCCCCAGCCAAGAACAGAGCCTCGCGAGGCTGTTCTTCCTTGTATTATTCATCATCATCAGCCCCAAGAGGCAATCTACCCACCACAAACTAGAGTAGGGTATTACACCACAACGGTGGCCCGAACTAGTATAAACCCTGTGTCTCTTGTGCTGTTCTTTCATCAGTTTAGATCCTTGCGAGACGGAGAGGTAGAAGGTGTAATCTCCGCACGCACCCCAGTGTTCGAACCTTAAGGGTCTGCCGGAACCCAAAATCCGACACACTCCATCTCCACAAGCGTCGCCCGCATTATGCAGGCTTCGCAAAGGACCAAGGCCCCAAGTCACTCCCACAATGCACGTGTTTGAGTCCGAAGCCAACATGGCTGAAGAAATTCCGGCTGCATCAGCCGATGAAGAAGAAGCCCCAAGAGTTGAAGAGTTGCTACACCCCTGTCCCACCAAGATGTTGTTCTCGAGGAGAACGTGTCCGACCCTCCAGCTTCTGAAGTGGAGGTTAACAACCCTGAGGCGGCCACCAACATCACCGCTGACGCCAATGACGTTGTCATGGCTGAAGCCAATGCGGCGCCTGAAGCCAATGAGGCGCCTGCAGCTACTGCGGTGCCAGAAGTCAATGCAGCACCAGAAGTCAATGCTGAAGCACCTAAGGTCCAAGCACCTGAAGCAACTGTGGCCCTTGAAGCCCATGAAGACAATGCCAATGCTCCTGTTCCCCCTCCAAGACCTCATACAATTGAGCTTGCATTTAATCGTGGTCAGCCTGTTATGGTCCGATGGCCCATTCTGACTCCTCCGCCTGCTGCGGGTCCACAATTTGAGTATCAGGTCGAGCACAGACCTCAAGTCCAAAAGCCCAAGCCAAGACTTCCCCGATTCCCAGGCACTGCCACTTCACTTGGGGTCTTCAATGTGAATGGCTTCGTGGCACATAATACCTTCTTCAACAGCTCCAAGAACCCTTATACAAGACTGCACATGTACTATTCCTGTGTTGGGTTCTAGAGCTATCAGTAGCGCAGCTACTATTCCTATGTCCTATACAATCAAGGGCGCATATTTCCACATATGCGCCTCGACTCTGAAGCTATAGCTGGACTGCCCTGCCTTGAAGAAGCATTGGATTGTTTCAGAGATGCTGGTCTGTTGCAATTTGTCACAGATAAGGAGCACTAGAATGAAGAGCTTCTGCTATAGTTCTATGCAACTCTCCACATTCGAGGCTACAACAGGGATCCAAAGACTTGGGTCCTTGAGTGGATGACAGGCAATGTCCATCATGAAGCTAACACTCTTGATATCATTGAGCTCATAGGCCTGCCCACTCCTGGTGAATATAATGAACCGGGTTGTCAACAACACCAAAATGCCCTGGAAAGCATCTTTCAGAAGCCAGAACCCAACATGAGTCAAATGCTGAGCATAATGAAGCCTTTGCCTCACGACGCTGAATACCCATCCGAGTTCTTTGTCGAAGACCTAGAGTACCTGCCTCGCACCATTTACCACATCATCAAGAAGACTCTATGGCCTGTCAAAGGACACTCATCTGCAGCGAAGCTTGAAGGAGCAATGAAGACTTTGGTCTTCTATATCTTCAATGGCATCAACTTCAATGCTCAAGACTTCTTCATCACGCAGTTGGCTGCGTCTGGCTCCGACGTCTTTGGGTAGAAATTCTATGCTCCATGGGTCATGCCTGTGATCAAGCGTCACCCAGCCTTCAACTATCAGCCGTCTACGCGCAATCATCTTATATTCTTGCCCGAGGTTGATCTGTCAGTTGAAGCCATTTACCCAGAGCCTGCTAAGGATCCCATTTATCTTCACAGTGTTGATCACCAAAGCTTCACGCAGCCCATTGAAGGCGTTCCGGCAGTCTCTCGTGTTTATCCCCTTGTTGGAAACACACGTGCCCCTCGTGCTCAAACTGATGCCACTGATAGCACCATTGCGCAAAGGCCTCGACGACGATCTCGTGTCCTAAATGACCGAGAGCTTCTCGTCGCGCTACATCAGAAACAGGACAAACATCACGACTGGCTTAAGCGTCAGATGCAAAGCCTCTTGGTGGATGTCAACCGCATTCGCTATCTTGCCACCAAGAATGCCTTTGTCACTCATGAAACCTGTTGGAGGTCATGGAAGAGTTTGACCCTACTTAGTGCTGAAGCTGATCTGCACGACGATGGCTTCACCGAATGCTTCAAGTTTGATTCAACTCCTCCCAGAAATGCTCACTTGTGTCGGACTCCCTCACTTGAAGACTCTGAATACTCGTCCTCAGCTGCGACCGTAAATGCCAGAGTCATCGATGATCAAGATGATGCAACTTCACCTCCTCCAACTTCAGTGTGTGTCGACACTGCACCAAGTTCCTCTGCACCACCGGATCTCAACGACGACCCTGCTGCCTCGCCTGCACCTCATGGGAACGAGTAGGCGCTCTATGTCTTCAAACCTTTTTGGTCCTCACTGACAAAAGGGGGAGAATCATATGAGTTGATAGTCTTCAAGCGGGTCCATATGGGTGGTTGCTTTACCTTTTGCTACTTTTGCCAAGTGCTTACAACTCTCGTTTTCGATACATTTGGTTCTTTGAGTTGTAACACTTAAACTCGATGGTCGTCTGCTACTTATTTGCTATTCTGTGATGCGATGATAAATTCTGCATGTGCGACGATAAATTCCGCACTTAGATCATTTTGCAGACGTCCATTTTTCATTATGCATGTCATTATCTTCGTTACATCATATCTTGCATAATGACTTGTCATCATAGGTTGAAGAGGATCTCCACAAGTACAACCTGCCACGTGCATTTGCATTCCAAAAGCAAATTACTTATATGCACATCTTCAGGGGGAGCCCTTGCAACTTATGAAGACAATACCCTATCCTTTACAATTTCAAATATTTTATTCCCCGTTGAAAACTTCAACCAGTTTGTCATCAATCACCAAAAAGGGGAGATTGTAAGTGCATCGAGTGCCACCCCTAGTTGGTTTTGGAGTATTGACGACAAACCTGGTTGAGGGACTAATGTGTGTGAGAATTGCAGGATAACACAGGTAGAAGTCCCTCATTGATTCGGTTTTCCTACCAGAGATGACCCCTAAAATTGTATGAAGACATTGAAGTCAAAGGTGGTATGTGAAGACATTCACATTGAAGACTATGACAAGAGAAGACATCGCGTGAAGACTATGGAGCGCGAAGACTTAGCAGTTTCGTTGTTCTTTGTTTTTCTTTGATGAGTCATAGGAACTACTGTACTGTTAAGTGGGGTCCAAGAGAACCAGTCAGAATGACTGAAGTGATGCTTAACCAAAATCCTATGTCTTTGAGTGAAGACTATGAGAGGAAATCTTATTCAAAATTGGATAAGTCAGCTTTTGCTTGTAGCCCAAGTAAAGTTGCCGTGTGTGTTTGAAATCTGACCGTTGGAGCACGTGTCAGTTCCTTAGTGACCCACGGTCATTTCGGACAAATCAGGTCGGGTTGTCTAGTGGCTATAAATAGCCCACCCCCCTACAACCATAAATGGTTGGTTGCTCAGAGTTAGTGCACGGCTTTTGTCGTTTGAGAGCAACCCACCTCGAAGCCTTTGAGAGAGAATTCCTTGCGAGGATAAAGCCCTAAACACCCAGAGCCAAAGAGTGTTAGGCATCACTTAAGTCTTCCTGTCTGTGTGATCTGAAGACTTATTACACTTGAGGACTGTGAATCCTCCAGACGGTTAGGCGTCGCGTTCTGAGCATCCAAGAGTCATTGTGGATCGCCGGTGAACGAAGTATGTGAAGGTTTGGAAGTCTACCTTGAAGACTTACCAGAGTGATTGGGCGAGGACTGGGTGTCCTTAGCTCAAGGGGAATAAGGTGAAGACGCGGTCTTCTGAGTTGAATCTCAGCCTCCCTAACCAGACTACAGTTGTCACAGCAACTAGAACTGGTCCAACAAATCATTGTCTTCAACGAGTCACTGGTTTCATCCTTCCCTTTCCTTTACTTACTGTTGGCCCTGGTGAATTCATTGTATGATTGCATTATCTTTTGTCTTCACTGAGTGACTGCTTGTTCTAATTGGCTTCACACTATCTTCCTACCTGATTTATACTGCCTAGCTGCTATTAGTCATTGTGCTTTCACTTCATTGAATACTTGACTATGGCTTGCTTAGTGTAGTCTACCTTCCGCTGCATGGCAATAGGTTTATTTCTATCGTTTGTCTTCGAAACTTCCATGTTTTGAAGACTTTCATAAAAATCGCCTATTCACCCCCCTCTAGTCGATCACTAGCACTTTCAGCAATGTTGTGTACCAGACCTGGTGTGTGCCTTGCTATTAGTTTAGGAGGGAGGTACCAAAGTAATCCAGGAGTAGATCACTGGACAATGGTCAAGAACATCCTAAAATACCTGAAAAGGACTAAGGATATGTTTCTCATTTATGGAGGTGACAAAGAGCTCGTCGTAAATGGTTACGTCGATGCAAGCTTTGACACTAATCCGGATGACTCTAAGTCACAAACCGGATACGTATTTTTATTAAATGGTGGAGCTGTCAGTTGGTGCAGTTCCAAGCAGAGCGTCGTGGAAGGATCTACATGTGAAGCGGAGTACATAGCTGCTTCAGAAGCAACAAATGAAGGAGTCTGGATGAAGGAGTTCATATCCGATCTAGGTGTCATACCTAGTGCATCGGGTCCAATGAAAATCTTTTGTGACAACACTGGTGCAATTGCCTTGGCAAAAGAATCTAGATTTCACAAGAGAACCAAGCACATCAAGAGATGCTCCAATTCCATCCGCGACCAAGTCAAGGAGGGAGACATAGAGATTTGCAAGATACATACGGATCTGAATGTTGCAGACCCATTGACTAAGCCTCTCTCACGAGCAAAAGATGATCAACACCAAGACTCCATGTGTGTTAGAATCATTACAATGTAATCTAGATTATTGACTCTAGTGCAAGTGGGAGACTGAAGGAAATATGCCCTAGAGGCAATAATAAAGTTGTTATTTATATTTCCTTATATCATGATAAATGTTTATTATTCATGCTAGAATTGTATTAACCGGAAACTTAGTACATGTGTGAATGCATAGACAAACATAGTGTCACTAGTATGCCTCTACTTGACTAGCTTGTTGAATTAATGATGGTTATGTTTCCTAACCATAGACATGAGTTGTCATTTGATTAACGGGATCACATCATTAGAGAATGATGTGATTGACTTGACCCATCTGTTAGCTTAGCATGATGATTGTTTAGTTTGTTGCTATTGCTTTCTCCATAACTTATACATGTTCCTATGACTATGAGATCATGCAACTCCCGAATACCGGAGGAACACTTAGTGTGCTTTCAAACGTCACAACGTAACTGGGTGACCATAAAGATACTCTACAGGTGTCTCCAATGGTGTTTGTTGAGTTGGCATAGATCGAGATTATGATTTGTCACTCCGAGTATCAGAGAGGTATCTCTGGGCCCTCTCGGTAATGCACATCACTATAAGCCTTGAAAGCAATGTGAATAATGAGTTAGTTGCAGGATGATGCATTACAGAACGAGTAAAGAGACTTGTCGGTAATGAGATTGAACTAGGTATTGAGATACCGATGATCGAATCTCGGGCAAGTAACATACCGATGACAAAGGGAACAACGTATGTTGTTGTGCGGTTTGACCGATGAAGATCTTCGTAGAATATGTAGGAACCAATATGAGCATCCAGGTTCCACTATTTGTTATTGATCGGAGATGAGTGTTGGTCATGTCTACATAGTTCTCGAACTCGTAGGGTCCGCACGCTTAACGTTCAGTGACGATCAATATTATGAGTTTATGTGTTTTGATGTATCGAAGGTAGTTCGGAGTCCCGGAGATGATCGCGGACATGACGAGGAGTCTCAAAATGGTTGAGACATAAAGATTGATATATTGGACGGCTATATTCGGACACCAGAAGTGTTCCGGGTGATTTCGGAGAAAACCGGAGTGCCGGAGGGTTACCGAAACCCCCCCGGGGACCTAGTGGGCCACATGGGCCTTAGTCGAGAGAGAGAGAGGGCCGGCCAGGGCAGGCCACGCGCCCCCTCCCCCTCTAGTCCGAATTGGACTAGGGAAGGGGGGCGACGCCCCCTTTCCTTCTCCCTCTCCTCCTTCCTTTCCCCCTCCTAGTAGGACTAGGAAAAGGGGAGTCCTACTCCTACTAGGAGGAGGACGACTCCTCTCCTGGGGCGCCAAAGGGCCCGCCGGCCTCCCCCTTGCTCCTTTATATACAGGGGTAGGGGCACCCTAGGACACACAAGTTGATCATTGATCTCTTAGCCGTGGGCGGTGCCCCCCTCCACCATAATCCACCTTGGTCATATCGTCGAAGTGCTTAGGCGAAGCCCTGCGCCGGAAGCTTCATCATCACCGTCATCACGCATTCGTGCTGACGAAGCTCTCCCTCGACACTTAGCTGGATCGAGAGTTCGTGGGACAGCACCGAGCCGAACGTGTGCAGATCGCGGAGGTGCCGTACTTTCGGTACTAGGATCGGCCGGATCATGAAGACGTACGAATACATCAACTGCATTGTCATAACGCTTCCGCTTACGGTCTATGAGGGTACGTGGATAACACTCTTCCCCTCTTGTCGCTATGCATCACCATGATAGATCTTGCGTGTGCGTAGGAAATTTTTGAAATTACTGCGTTCCCCACAAGTTGGTGCTTTATAAGAGAAGATGGAGACTCAAAATAAAAAAAATAAAAATTGCATAAAGTAAATAGAAAGGCCCTTCGTGGAGGGAAGTAGGGATTTGTTGAGGTGCCAGAGCTCAAAGTGAAAAAGATAGAGATAAAAACATTTTGGGTGGCATGCTTTTCCTGTCAATGAAAACAATCGAGTAGTTCCCAATACTTTCCATGCTAGATATATCATAGGCGGTTCCCAAGAAGAAAATAAAGTTTATTCCATTTTCAACCATACTTTCACTTTCAATGGCTAGTCGTATCCACGGGTGCCTTCCATACAAACACTTTCCAAGGAATTTATTATTTGACAACACAAAGTAACTTCATTTTTTATTTCGGGATTGGGCATCCCTAATACCTTTGTCGTACTCTCATGCAATGACAAGTGAATAAACACTCATCGTGAGAATAGCACATCTAGCATGGAAAAATATCAGCCACCCCATATCGTTTCATGAGCGGTACGAGAACACAAAAGAGAAATTTATTTTGAAAATTAGAGATGACACATACAAATTTGCTTAGAACGGCAAAAGAATACCGCATATAGGTAGGTATAGTGGACTCATATGGCAAAACTGGTTTAAAGGATTTTGGATGCACAATAGTGATCATACTTAGTGCAAATGAAGGCTAGCAAAAGATTGAGAAGCATCCAACCAAGAAACGAAAAATCTCATGAGCAAGTATTAAGCATAAATAACACCGAATAATGCACCACAAGTAGGATGTAATTTCATTGCATAACTATTTACTTTCGTGCTTGCATAGGGAATCACAAACCTTAGCACCAATATTCTTACTAAAGCATAATTACTCATCAACATGACTCACATATTGTATCATCATATCACAAAACTATTACAAGGAATCAAGTTTATTTTGTCCAATGATCTTCATGAAAGTTTTTATTATATCCCTCTTAAATATCTATCACTTTGGGACTAATTGCTTTTGATAGCTCAAACAAATCTAAGTGAAGAACATGAGCATAAAAATTTTCTTCTCTCAACATAATTTAAGTGAATCAGGAGAGAATTTCTTAAATTTTTTACTAACTCTCAAATAAATCTAAGTGAAGCATAGGGAGCAATTCTAACAAGTCATAGCATAATTTTGGCTCTCTCAAATAGGTGTATCCAGCAAGGATTCATGACACAAAATAAAAAACAAAACAAGCAAGGACTCATATCATACAAGACGCTCCAAGCAAAACTCAGGATATGTGAATAAAAATATAGCTCCAAGTAAAATACCGATGCTCGTTAGAAGAAAGAGGGGATGCCACTCGGGCATCCCCTAGCTTAGTTGCTTGATTATCTTTAGATAATATCTTGGGATGCTATGGGCATCCCCAAGCTTAGGCTCTTCTTACTCCTTATTCCTTCATCCATCGTGATCTCACCCAAAACTTGGAAACTTCAATCACACAAAACTCAACAAAACCTTCGTGAGATCCGTTAGTATAAGACAGAAACTCACTACTATAAGTACTGATGCAAACCCATTCATATTTTATTTTTTTCATTATATCTACTGTATTCCAACTTTGCTATGGTTCAAACCCTTCAAAAGAGTCCATAGATTAATCAAAATAAGCACACAACGCAAAGAAACCAGATTCTGTAAAAAAAGAACAGTTTGTAGCAATCTTAATATTTCGAATACTTCTATAACTACAAAAATTCTAAAAAATTAGGAAAACATGGGAAATTTATGTATTAATCTTCTTTAAAAAGAATCAGTGTTTTATCGCGCTTCTGTTAAAAATGAGAATTATTTTCGTGAGCGCAAAAGTTTCTGTTTTTCAGCAAGATCAAATGAACTATCACCCAACATGATCCCAAAGGATTTGCTTGGCACAAACACTAATTAAAACATTAAAAACACAATCATAACAGTAGCATAATTGTGCAAACACTCTAGAACAGAAATAAGAAGACAAAAGAAATTTTATTCATTGGGTTGCCTCCCAACAAGTGCTATCGTTTTACGCCCCTAGCTAGGCATAACACAAGGATTCAAGTATTGTCATCTTTAGTTTCATTTTCCTTAGAGGTGTCTTTGTCAGGAGGTTTTGCAAAAGCAACATATTACACCTTATCCATAGAGACTTTAGCACTATCAAGTTGCTTATCATCATATCCTTTTTGATTCTGGCAACAATCCAACAATAGTGTTGATTAACATCATTGAAAACTTGTTGGATTATGTCTAAAACAGGGACTTCCTTTTTAATATTCCCATCAAAGATTTGATTATCCCCAAGCAAATGTCTTAACACATAATCATTATTATAAAGAATTTCATCTATCACCGTTTTTTCACGATTCATACCATAGAAATCAAAAATTTCCCTAGCTTCCCATATTATGTAATCAAATTCATTCATAAGAACAAGGGTAGCCAACTTTTTTGCTTTGGGATTCTTTATATCAGGTAGCTCAAAAGACAATCTTTGTAAGGCAGGATGGGTACGGATAAATTTATTTTCAAGTTTCAGAACTAGTGCCGAAATAGCTTCCGCATAAGATTTAGTCCTCTTAAGTATAGGAACATCATCAAGGCTTAAATTTCAAACACAATTGAAAAATTCTTGGAACATTCCCTTTCCCCATAGATTCATTGGAACAAGCAAACAATGCAACGAAAATAGAATCTGTCAAAAATAGAACGATCTGTAGCAATTCGAACGATGACCATACTTCTGTAACTGCAAAAATTCTTAAACATTAGGAAAACATGGGAAATTTGTATATAAATCATGTGTAAAAATTCAGAATTTTATCACGCTCCAGAAAATCTCAATAATTCTGCTACTAGATGCAAAAGTTTTTTTTTGCATAGAAACAAAGTAACTATCATCCAAATCATCCAAAAGGCTTTACTTGGCACAAAAACTAATTAGAACATAAAAACACAACCATAATAGTAGCATAATTGTGTGCACACAATAAAGCAAAAAATAAACAAGAAAATTAAGATAACTATTGGGTTTCCTCCCAACTAGAGCTATCGTTTTATGCCCCTAGCTAGGCATAGTGCATAGTTTCAAGTGTTGTCATCTTGAGTTTCTTACTCCTCAATCACACATCCATATTTCTTAGGAGTTCTAGCATAGATGTTTTTAATGATCACAATCCTAGGAACAAAATTAAGAGATTTACTTTCATATATAGGTTCCTTTATTAGATCAACAAAATTGGGGTAAACACTATTCATTTTAAGATCTTCGCTATTGTTGCTAGACGTAGCACCCATGTTTTTAGGAACATATATAAACTTGAAATTCTTTCTAGGACGAGTTTTTTCAATAGTTTTACCAAAAGAAAAAGCGGAACCCAAATTATGAATAATTTCTTCCAACTTATCAATCCTAGCAGGACTTTGCTCGACCATTTCATTAAGTATCGGTTCTTTCTCTTTTAGCATCTTAAGAGTAATCCCCACCTTTTTGATCCAAATTGAGTTACATGATTATGAATCTTTTTATCCAAATTTTCAATATGATCTATGGTAGGCATTTTTATTTCAATAGTGTCTAACCTTTGCATAACATGTTCCAAAGTTAAAGTTGTTTCATTAATAGTGATAGGTGGTGATCCCACCAAATTTCCCATAGCATTGAAAGCATCCATAGGATAACTACTCAAGAAATCCCCTCTGGTGATAATATCAAGCACAAATCTATACCAAGTAGTAATACCCACATAAAAATTGCGAAGAAGAACGGTAGTGGATTGCTTATGAGCTGATCTATTATGAGCATCACAAATCCTATACCAAGCATCTTTTAAATTCTCTCCTTCATTTTGATTAAAATTGAGAACTTCATTTTCAGGGGTACACGTAACAAGGGAAGAACTAGCCATAACGATAAAGTGGACAAGCAAACGAATGAGCAAACAAAAAGGCAAACGAGCAAAAAGGCAAAAGGAAAATATTTTTGTAAAACCTTTTTAGAAGTGGGGGAGATGAAAACAAGAGGCAAATGGAAAGTAATGTAAATGCAAAGAGATGAAAGTTTATGCGTAGGTACTTGGTTGATGTTGACGATGTCTCCCCGACAATGGCGCAAGAAATTCTTCCTACTACTTGTTGATACATCCATTTTGCATCATGCTTTTATATCGATATTTATTGCATTATGGGCTGTTATTACACATTATGTCACAATACTTATGCCCATTCTCTCTTATTTTACAAGGTTTGCACGAAGAGGGAGAATGCCGACAACTGGAATTCTCGGCTGGAAAAGGAGCAAATATTAGAGACCTATTCTGCACAACTCCAAAAGTCCCGAAACTCCAGGAAGTCAGTTTTGGATTATATAAAAAATATTGGGCGAAGAAAGCACCGGAGGGGGGCCACCCACCATCCACGAGGGTGGGGGCGCACCCCCTGTCTCGTGGGCCCCCTGGCAGGCCTCCGATGCCCATCTTTGGCTATATGAAGTCTTTCGCCCTGGAAAAAATCATAAGCAAGCTCTTGGGACGAAACTCCGCCGCCACGAGGTGGAACCTTGGCGGAACAAATCTAGGGCTCCGGCGGAGCTGTTCTGCCGGGGAAGTATCCCTTCGGGAGGGGGAAATCATCACCATCGTCATCACCATCGATCCTCTCATCGGGAGGGGGTCAATATCCATCAACAACATCACCAGCACCATCTCATCTTAAACCCTAGTTCATCTCTTGTATCCAATATTTATCCCAAAACCTCAGATTGGTATGTGTGGGTTGCTAGTAGTGTTGACTACTCCTTGTAGTTGATGCTCGTTGGTTTATTTGGTGGAAGATCATATGTTCATATCCTTTATGCATATTAATACCCCTCTGACTATGAACATGAATATGATTTGTTAGTAGTTACGTTTGTTCCTGAGGACATGGGAGAAGTCTTTCTATAAGTAGTCATGTGAATTTGGTATTCGTTCGATATTTTGATGACATGTATGTTGTCTTTCCTCTAGTGGTGTCATGTGAACGTCGACTACACGACACTTCACCATTGTTTGGGCCTAGGGGAAGGCATTGGGAAGTAATAAGTAGATGATGGGTTGCTAGAGTGACAGAAGCTTAAACCCTAGTTTATTCGTTGCTCCATAAGGGGCTGATTTGGATCCATATGTTTCATGCTATGGTTCGGTTTACATTAATACTTCTTTTGTAGTTGTGGATGCTTGCAAGAGGGGTTAATCATAAGTGCGATGCTTGTCCAAGGAAGGGCAGTACCCAAGCACCGATCCACCCACATGTCAAATTATCAAAGTAACGAACGCGAATCCGATGAGCGTGATGAAAACTAGCTTGACGATAATTCCCATGTGTCCTTGGGAGCGCTTTCCTTTATATAAGAGTTTGTCCAGGCTTGTCCTTTGCTACAAAAAGGATTGGGCCATCTTGCTGCACCTTATTTACTTTTGTTACTTGTTACCCGTTACAAATTACCTTATCACAAAACTATCTGTTACCGATAATTTCAGTGCTTGTAGAGAATACCTTACTAAAACTGCTTGTCATTTCCTTCTGCTCCTCGTTGGGTTCGACACTCTTACTTATCGAAAGGACTACGATAGATCCCCTATACGTGTGGGTCATCAACACTCTTTTCTGGCACCATTGCCGGGGAGTGAAGCGCCTTTGGTAGGTGGAATTTGGTAAGGAAGCATCGCTCAAGCTTGGGGGAGGCTTAAGACAATGTTATATTCATACCCCAATCATGATACTTCTTGTACTAGATCTTTTATGATGAAGACTATTGAATTCAAATGGGATTTATTGGAACAAATTAAACACAACTCTGAATATTGGGAACTCGACGAAGGTAAGGAGTCAGGTATAACACCTAAGTTTGATTGTGTTAAATCTTTTATGGATACCGATGCTTTTCGTGAATTTAGCACTAAATATGGACTTGACTCTGAGTTAGTAGCTTATTTTTGTGAATCCTTTGCTACTCATGTTGATCTCCCTAAGGAGAAGTGGCTTAAATATCATCCTCCCATTGAAGTAAAAGTAGTTGAACCTATCTATACCAATATAAAAAAAGACCCAAAGAGGCAGATCCAACTGATCTCGGCCATCGAACTAAGTTAATCCAATGACCTAAACTGCTCCAATGGCGAGCGTTAAACGTGTTTAACGTGCAATTAATATCATACCAAATATTGCACTAATCACAGGAAATTATGCTACTACTGGAAAAGAAATTTTAGCAGTTGTATTTGCTTGTGAGAAGTTCAGACCTTATATTGTTGATTCTAAAGTAACTATTCACACTGATCATGCTGCTATTAAATACCTTATGGAAAAGAGATATGCTAAACCTAGACTTATTAGATGGGTTCTCCTACAACAAGAATTTGATTTGCATATTATTGATAGAAAGGGAGCAGAGAACCCCGTTGCAGACAACTTGTCTAGGTTAGAGAATGTTCTTGATGACCCACTACCTATTGATGATAGCTTTCCTGATGAACAATTAGCTATCATAAATGCTTCTCGTACTGCTCCATGGTATGCTGATTATGCCAATTACATTGTTGCTAAATTTATACCACCTAGTTTCACATACCAACAAAAGAAAAAGTTTTTCTATGATTTAAGACATTACTTATGGGATGACCCACACCTTTATAAATAAGGAGTAGATGGTGTTATTAGACATTGTGTACCTAAGCATGAACAGGAACAGATCGTACGCAAGTGTCACTCTGAGGCTTATGGAGGACACCATGCTGGAGATAGAACTGAACATAAGGTATTGCAATCTGGTTTTTATTGGCCTACTCTCTTCAAGGATGCCTGTAAGTTTGTCTTGTCTTGTGATGAATGTCAAAGAATTGGTAATATTAGTAGACGTCAAGAAATGCTTATGAATTATTCACTTGTTATTGAACCATTTGATGTTTGGGGCTTTGATTATATGGGACCGTTTCCTTCCTCTAATGGGTGTACACATATTTTAGTTGCTATTGATTATGTTACTAAGTGGGTAGAAGCCATTCCAACTAGTAGTGCTGATCATAACACCTCTATTAAGATGCTTAAAGAAGTTATTTTTCCAAGGTTTGGAGTCTCTAGATACTTAATGACCGATGGTGGTTCACACATTATTCATGGTGCTTTTCGTAAAATGCTTGCTAAGTATGATGTTAACCATAGAATTGCATCTCCATATCACCCATAGTCTAGTGGTCAAGTAGAACTGAGCAATATAGAGCTTAAATTAATTTTGAAAAAGACTATTCATAGATCTATAAAGAATTGGTCCAAGAAACTTGATGATGCATTGTGGGCCTAAAGAACTGCATATAAAAATCCTATGGGTATGTCTCCATATAAAATGGTTTATGGAAAAGCATGTCACTTACCTCTCGAATTAGAACATAAAGCATATTGGGCTATTAAAGAGCTCAATTATGATTTCAAACTTGCCGGTGAGAAGAGATTATTTGACATTAGCTCACTTGATGAGTGGAGAACCGAGGCCTATGAGAATGCCAAATTGTTTAAAGAAAAAGTTAAAAGATGGCATGACAAAAGGATACAAAAACGTGAGTTTAATGTAGGTGATTATGTATTGTTATACAACTCTCATTTTATATTTTTTTGCAAAAAATTCCTCTCTAAATGGGAAGGTCCTTACATTGTCGAGGAGGTCTATCATTCTGGTGCCATAAAAATCAACAACTTCGAAGGCACAAATCCGAGGGTGGTGAACGGTCAAAGAATCAAACATTATATCTCAGGTAATCCTATAAATGTTGAAACTAATGTTATTGAAACCGTAACCCCGGAGGAGTATATAAGGGACACCTTCCAGAACGTCTCAGCCTTCGAAAAGGAAGAGGTATGTGGTACAGTAAGTAAACCGGCTCCAAAATAGTTCTAGTAGCAATTTTCTCCATTTTGGAATATTTAAGAAAATAGGAAAATAAGAAGCAGTCCGGAAAGGACACGAGGCGTCCACGAGGGTGGAGGGCGCACCCTACCCCCTGGGCGGGCCCCTGCCTCATGGGCACCTCCTGTGCCCTCCGGACTCCATTTTCTTGCACGATACTTCCTTTCGTCGGTAAAAATTCATTATATAATCTCCCAAAGGTTTTGACCACCGTACTACGCAAATATCTTCTGTTTTTGTTTCGAGCTATTTCTGCAGCAGATTTAGAGCAAGATGTCGTCTCAAGACTCCGACGGAGAGAGCTATGTCTCACATCTCATTGCTGACCCAAAGACCTATGGGGACCTATCTCCTTGTGGTCGAACTACGAATGATGATGAGGATGCTCATTTGAGGAGGATCAATGATTCAAGTTCTGAGGAGGAGGATGTTCCTCTACCTCAACCTGGGGATATGCACATGAAGTTCAAGGAGTCTAGTCTCCCTAAGAGGGCTAACCTATCTAACAACCGATCTATTCCTTCTCGTTTTTGGCAGAAAAGCGAAGGAGATTTATGTGACAAGATCTTGAAGCTGGAATCAGAGGTCGATGATTTAAAGGAGGAGATTGCTCTTCTCAATTACAATATGAAAAAGATGAAGGCACAATTGTCATCATCATCATCACCATCTCCTTGACCTCGAAAGAAAGAGACATAAATACATGGGTATGGGTACTCCCCTTGGCAACTCCCAAGCTTGGGGGAGTGCCCCGGTATCGTATCACCATCACACTTTTATCTTTACCGTTTTTCTTAGTTCGATCCTTTTGGTAATATCTTGATCTAGTAGAATAAAGTTTTAGTATGATTTAGTTTTGAGTTTTGCTTTATGATCCTTCTATGTAATCGAGTCCGTGAGCTATATATAATAAAGATTAGTGTTGAGTCAAGGGCCTTGCTATCTTGCTATGATCTTGAGAAAATAGAATTAAGAATAAAAAGAAATAAAGAGATCATATGGATCTTATGGAGTGTAATGACTTCACATATAAAGAGTATGATGAATAAAAGTTGTTGAGAGTTGAAAAACATAGTTTTGGTCATCGTTGCAATTAATAGGAAGTAATAAAGAAAGAGAGGTTTTCACAAATAAATATACTATCTTGGACATCTTTTATGATTGTGAGCACTCATTAAAATATGACATGCTAAAAAGTTGATGTTGGACAAGGAAGACAATGTAATGGGTTATGTTTTCTTACATCCGAAACAAATTATATTGTCATGGATCATCCAACATGGTGAGCTTGCCTTTCCTCCTCATGCTAGCCAAATTTTTTGCACCAAGTAGACATACTACTTGTGCTTCCAAATATCCTTAAACCTAGTTTTGCCATGAGAGTCCACCATATCTACCTATGGATTGAGTAAGATCCTTCAAGTAAGTTGTCATTGTTGCAAGCAATAAAAATTGCTCCCTAAATATGTATGATTTATTAGTGTGGAGAAAATAAGCTTTATACGATGTTGTGATGTGGAAGAAATAAAAGCGACGAACTGCATAATAAAGGTCCGTATCACAAGTGGCAATATAAAGTGATGTTCTTTTGCATTAAGATTTCGTGCATCCAACCATAAAGCACATGACAACCTCTGCTTCCCTCCGCGAAGGGCCTATCTTTTATTCGTGTCTTATATTTCATACAAGAGTCATGGTGCTCTTCACCTTTCCTTTTTACATTTTATCCTTTGGCAAGCACTGTGTGTTGGAAAGATCCTGATATATATAGCTAATTGGATGTGAGTTTTCATGAACTATTATTGTTGACATTACCCTTGAGGTAAAAGGTTGGGAGTCAAAACTATAAGCCCCTATCTTTCTCTGTGTCCGATTAAAGCTTCATACCCATAAGTATTGCGTGAGTGTTAGCAATTGTGAAAGACTAAATGATAGTTGAGTATGTGGACATGCTGAAAAGCTCTTATACTGACTCTTTCTGATGTTATGATAAATTGCAATTGCTTCAATGACTGAGATTATAGTTTGTTAGTTTTCGATAAAGTTTCTGATTCATACTTGAAATTGTGAATGAATTGTTACTTTAGCATAAGAAATCATATGACAATATATACATGTTGCCGTTATAAGAATGATCATGATGCCCTCATGTCCGTATTTTATTTTATCGACAACTCTATCTCTAAACATGTGGGCATATTTTTCGATATCGGTTTTCGCTTGAGGATAAGCGAGGTCTAAGCTTGGGGGAGTTGATACGTCCATTTTGCAGCATGCTTTTATATTGATATTTATTGCGTTACGGGCTGTTATTACACATTATGTCACAATACTTATGCCTATTCTCTCTTATTTTACAAGGTGTGCACGAAGAGGGAGAATGCCGGCGGCTGGAATTCTGGCCTGGAAAAGGAGCAAATATTAGAGACCTATTCTGCACAACTCCAAAAGTCCTAAAACTCCACGGAAGTCAGTTTTGGATTATATAAAAATATTGGGCAAAGAAAGCACCGGAGGGGGACCACCCACCATCCACGAGGGTGGGGGGCGCACCCTACCCCCTGAGCGCGCCCCCTGTCTCGTGGGCCCCCTGGCAGGCCTCCAGCGCCCATCTTTGGCTATATGAAGTCTTTCGCACTAGAAAAAAATTCATAAGCAAGCTCTCGGGATGAAACTCCACCGCCACGAGGCGGAACCTTGGCGGAACCAATCTGAGGCTCCGGTGGAGCTGTTCTACCGGGGAAGTATCCCTCCGGGAGGAGGAAATCATCACCATCGTCATCACCATCGATCCTCTCATCGGGAGGGGGTCAATCTCCATCAACGTCTTCACCAACACCATCTCATCTCAAACCCTAGTTCATCTCTTGTATCCAATCTTTGTCCCAAAACCTCAGATTGGTACTTGTGGGTTGCTAGTAGTGCTGATTACTCCTTGTAGTTGATGCTAGTTGGTTTATTTGGTGGAAGATCATATGTTCAGATCCTTTATGCATATTAATACCCCTATGATTATGAACATGAATATGATTTCTGAGTACTTACGTTTGTTCCTAAGGACATGGGATGAGTCTTGCTATAAGTAGTCATGTGAATTTAGTATTCGTTCGATATTTTGATGAGATGTATGTTGTCTTTCCTCTAGTGGTGTCATGTGAACGCTGACTACATCACACTTCACCATTGTTTGGGCCTAGGGGAAGGCATTGGGAAGTAATAAGTAGATGATGGGTTTCTAGAGTGACAGAAGCTTAAACCCTAGTTTATGCGTTGCTTCGTAAGGGGCTGATTTGGATCCATATGTTTCATGCTATGGTTAGGTTTACCTTAATACTTCTTTTGTAGTTGCGGATGCTTGCAAGAGGGGTTAATCATAAGTGGGATGCTTGTCCAAGTAAGGGCAGTACCCAAGCACCGATCCACCCACATGTCAAATTATCAAAGTAATGAACCCGAATCATATGAGCATGATGAAAACTAGCTTGATGATAATTCCCATGTGTCCTCGGGAGCACTTTCCTTTATATAAGAGTTTGTCCAGGCTTGTCCTTTGCTACAAAAAGGAATGGGCCATCTTGCTGCACCTTATTTACTTTTGTTACTTGTTACCCGTTACAAATTACCTTATCACAAAACAATGTATTACCGATAATTTCAGTGCTTGTAGAGAATACCTTACTGAAATCCGCTTGTCATTTCCTTCTGCCCCTCGTTGGGTTCAACACTCTTACTTATCGAAAGGACTATGATAGATCCCCTATACTTGTGGGTCATCACTTGTGAACTGCGTTGGGATTTCCACGAAGAGGAGAGGATGATGCAGTACATTAGAGATAAGTATTTCCCTTAGTTATGAACCAAGGTTATCAATCCAGTAGTAGAACCACGCAACACCTTGTTAACAACACCTGCACACAAATAAGAAATCCTTGCAAGCCAATGCGAACAAGGGGTTGTGAATCCCTTGGCTGTTACGTTTAAGATTAAATTGTGTAATAATTAATTGATAGATCAAACAAAAATACAAAATAAAATAAATAAAGTAAAATTGCAGCAAGGTATTTTTAGGATTTTATATATGATAAATGTAAACCCGGGGTCCATAGTTTTCATAGGAGGCTTCTCTCTTGAAAATAGCATATGGTGGGTAAACAAACTATTGTTAGGCAATTGATAGAAATGCGAATAATCATGATGATATCCAAGGCAATGATCATGTACATAGGCATCACGTCCGAGACAAGTGGACTGACTCCTGCCTGCATCTACTACTATTACTCCACACATCGACCGCTATCCAGCATGCATCTAGAATATTAGGTTCATAATGTCGGATTTCGGGTTCTGGCAGACCCTTGAGGTTCGAACACTGGGGTGCGCACAGAGATCTCTCCCCTACCAATCTGCGTCTGATCCTCTCGTACGAACTAAGATGAAAATAATGAACAACACAAGAGACACGGGGTTTATACTGGTTCGGGCCACCGTTGTGGTGTAATACCCTACTCCAGTGTGTGGTGAGGTGGATTACCTCTGCGGCTGATGATGAATAGTACAAGGGAAGAACAACCTCGCGAGGGGTGTTCTTGAGCTGGTGCGGTGTGTTCTACTTAGTCTCTACTGGGTTCTCCCCTTTCTCCCCCTCCTTTGTGGAGACTGGCTCTATTTATAGAGGCTCTGGGCCTCTCCCCAAATAATGAGCGGGAAGGGCGCCAACACTTGGCCATTTTGAAGGGGAACATACGATACAAGTTATCCTGACCAAAGGTGGTCTTCGGCTGCCAAAAGCACTGGTGATGACGCCGTCTTGGGCTCCACGGTGACCTCCGTCCGGCCGTCCGGTTAGTCTTGGTATCGTTGCACCGGAATGGCAACCTTTGCCTGATACCTTGGCCTGTGCTTGCTCCCTTTGCACCAAAGGGGAAACAAGGAGACTGTACAGGCCGGCGCCCGCCTGGCGCCTGCCCGGTCTCGATCGTCATGGCTTGCATCATGGGATCCTCGCGAGGTACCCCTGCATTGATCTCTCCGCCTCCTCGCGAGCCTGCCTGATGGGGCTGCCTCTGAGGAAGCTTCCTGTCGTCCGCCCCGCGAGGCTTGGCTCCTTGCGAGGGTCTTGAGCTTGGGCTGATGAAGATGGGCCGCGCTGGGCCCCTGCCTGAGCCACGCCGCAGGCCGCAGGCAGGCAAGTCTGGGGACCCCCATTCCCAGAACGCCGACAGTAGCCCCCGGGCCCAAGGCGCGCGCGAGCTTCGCTTAGTAGAGAAGCGAAGGGGCAAGCGCGAAGCACCGCGGGCCATAACAGCCTGCGGCCTTGGGCGCCGCATGGCGGTTGATTGGACGTGGGTGTCTGCACTTCCCACGACGCCTTGCTACGCGCCCGGCTAAGCGGACCTGTAGTTGCACACAGTTGTTCCTCCTTCGGCTGCCCGCTCGCCTCCTACCTTTCCTTCTTCTCTGAGCTCCAACCTCCGCCGCCATTCCGGCTCGAGCTCTACCCCTTCCCCAACGCCATGGCGCCGATGAAGAAGGGAAGGGGGAAGAAGCCCGCGCCTTCGTCCTGCGCACCCCTAGCGGCGGCCCCCGCCGTCAATTGGTCAACCATACTCAACCTAGAAGCCTTGGACAAGGTCCACTCCGCCCTTGCTTCCATCTTCAACGAGTGCGGCCGGACCACAGTTTGGCCCGCATCCCGCGCCTTTCTTGCTAGGACCGCCACGGAGGTCCGATTCTTCGCCGACGCCTTATGGGCGGGTCTGATTCCCCCCTTTTCTGCTTTCTTCAACCTGTGCTCTCCCATTATCAGATCCACATGATGCACCTCGGGCCGAAGTACATTACCCTTTTGGTTGTCTTTGCTTCCGTGTGCGAGGCGATGATAGGCATCCCTCCTTCTATTGCCGTGCTGCGCCACTTCTTTTCTCTGCGCCTGAGCGATCCCACTCAGTGCTCGGGGTGTGTAAGTTTCTTCGTCGTGCCTGAGACGGCTGCTTCAGGGATTGACTTCGGCCTTCCGCTCTCTCAGGCCAAGTTCAGAGAGCGATGGCTGTACGTGGACGTCAGGGTGCCCAGCCCCTTGCTCTCGCACCCGACCTTGCCTGTTGTTCCCAACCCAGGCTGGGGTCATGAACCGCTCGCGAGCCCCCGGCTCGCTTTCGTCTGGCGCCGCTTCGAAAGTTTGAGGGCGCATGATGTGACTGCGCCCAAGGTGGTGAGGGAGTTCCTTGTGTGTCGCGTTGCTCCTCTCTAGCGCCACTCTCCCCGGATGTGGGACTTTGCGGGGCGTGGAGACCGCATGTGGCTGCAGAAGGAGGATTTGGCGCCCGAAGTGCTGTGGACGGTGCTCTGGGTCTTGACTGGTGATCCTTCCCCAGGCAGCCTACGGAGCGGTGGCGTCCTTCTGTACCTTTGTTCCGGCAAGGATGATTTCGTGAAGCAGATGCCCAGCTTCGATGAGTGGGGGCTGCGCCCGGCTGGCCTCACGGGGCCAGACGAGAACCCAGTTGTCGTGGTTGTTCCCCCCACTGCCCACAGCGGTCCCTCCTCAAGCGACAGGGCGGGGAGAGAGCCGATGGGAGCTGAGGTGGCTGATGTTGAGGTGGTGGCGCCGCGTGAAGCCTCGGAGGCGACGTCTCCCGAGGCCTTCCCTGGGGCGGCGGTTGATGCAGGGTTTTGGCCTTCGGCTCCTGAGTCCGGGGCTCCCGAGCCCCCAGCCGTTCTTCGCGAGGTGACGCCGGACGGTGCCCCCAAAACTGACTGCTCTGGCACCGACAATCCTGAGGCTTCTTCTGCGCCCCAGCCCGACCCCGCCCCAGGCGCTTGGGTCGGTTTCGTGTAGACTTCGAGGCCCTTCGCAAGAGGAAGGAGGCCTCAGGCGGCAGCGACCTCCCTTGCCGCTTGTTGAAGCGCAGGAAGTACTTTGCCATGGACGAGTAAGCCTTCTTCTTTCCCAGCTCATTTGCTCTGTTATCCTTCTGGCTGATTGTGGCCCTTCAGGTCCCGCCTTGCTGAGTCCGCCGAGTCGACACAGGAGCCATCCCCCCAAGCTTCGCCTTCGTCGCCGGCTCTAGGCTCGCCGAGCTCGAGTGGCACCCCTGCGGCCGGACCAGTTGGTGGACTGGTCCGTTCCATAGGGCACCTCGAGCCTGCGCGCCCGCTGTCCTTTCTTCATGGGTCTTCCTGGGGCACACTTGGCTTGCCCCGCGTTCCTCCTCTGATCATTGATGGTGAATGGCTGAAGCCCGTCTTCGGCTCGTCCTCCGTGGGCGGGCCGACGCATGGCCGGATGCCCAAAGAGGTTAGTTCGGTGATAGCTAGGGCACCAGCCCCCAGCCCCGTGCCAAGAGGAGGCCAGCCGCCCCGGGGCCCTCCGCATGCTCCGGTGGAAGAGGGTGATGTAGAAGACATGCTCAGGTGTGCTCGGGAGGCAGGCCTCGCAAGCCTTCACAAGCTCAATGGCGTCGTTGAGTGCTGTGGGCCAATAGAATCCACTACGGAACGCCTTGCCGACGAGGGTCCGTGACGGCGAGTGGTGCCCGCAGTCTCCGCCGTGTATGTCCGCCAGTACCTCCTTCCGTTGCTCTCGGGAGATGCAACGTAAGGACACATCATTCGGTCGCTTCCTGTAGAGCTCTCCATCCCTGATGCAATAAGCCATGGCCTGCCGCGCCACACGCTCCACCTCCTCATTCTCTGGCAGAGTCCCTTGCGTCAGGTAGTTCTTGAGCTCCGGGATCCAACACCCTTCCTGAGGCTCTAACGCTAGGAGCAGGCGTGCCCCCGAGGCTGGGCCGCAGACCGGGGCTCCTGAGGTAGGCGGCTGAGGGAGCTCCTCCCTTGGTTGTGCCGTGCTAGACAGCAACGACACCGCCGAGGGTTTGAAGAGCCGCTCCTCAAAGACGTCGGGCTCCTGAGGCAGCCGCCTAGATGCCCTCTTGGCAATGTCATCAGCCTCCTAATTGGTGTTGTGAGGCACATGCTGCAACTCTAGTCCCCAGAACTGTTTCTCCATCTTGCGGACCTCGGCGAGGTAGGCCTCCATGTGCTCGTCCTTTGGCTCGTATATCTTGTTGGAGAAGTTGACGAGGAGCTGCAAATCGCCCTTGATGATGAGGCGCTTCACCCCTAAGGCAATTGCGGCCTTCAAGCATGCTATTAGGCCTTCGTACTCCGCTATGTTGTTGGAGACCTTTTCTCCGTGCTAGAAGCAAAGTTGCATGGCGTAGTAGAGTTTGTCCTGGGTAGGCGATACGAGCACTGCACCAGCTCCCGCACTGTCTCGGGAGAACGCCCCATCAAAGTACATGACCTAGCCATCCGGTGCTTCACTTCCCGGGAAAAGTGATCGGTCTTCGCCTGCCTCGAGACCCGGCACTTCTACCCATTCTGCCACGAAATCTGCTAGCGCGGCTCCCTTGAGGACTCTGGTCGTACTGAATTCTAGCTGAAATGCCTGTAGCTCGATGTTCCATTCATCAACCCTTCCAGCTGAGTTGGGGCTCCTGAGTACCCTCTCCAAGGGGTATGCTGAGACGACCTTGATGGGGTGGCCTTGGAAGTAGTGTCCCAGCTTGCGTGAGGCCACCAATAGCGCGAGGAGGAGCTTTTGAGGCATGGGGTACCGCGCCCTCATGTCCCGTAGCACTGTGCTGACGAAATACACGGGGTGCTCAACGAGGTTGAGGGTGCTGGCACTGCTTGCGTCCTCCGGAGGTTGAGGCGTCTCTTGAGACAATGGAGCTCCCAGTTCTTGGTCGCCTGAAGGGGCATCTCCTGCTCCGGGTGCATTCTCCTGCCGTGGCTGTTCCTTTCCGGCTACGGTTGCGGCCTTCGCGAGGCCCTCCTGGCTCTGTTTCGCTTCAGTTCGGACGGTTGATGCGGCCTTGGCACAACGCTCCTCCCTAACCGCTACCAGGGCTGCGCTAGCGGAGTAGGGGGTGGCCGCAAGGTAGAGCACCAGGGGCTTCCGAGGACGCGGAGCTACCATCACTGGTGGGCTGGTAAGGTACCTCTTGAGGTCTTGGAATGCCTTGTCGGCCTCTTCAGTCCATTCGAAGGGCCCCTTTTTCTTCATCATCTTGAAGAAGGGCAGCGCTCGTTCCCCCAGCTTGGAGATGAAACGCCCCAGCGCAGTTACACGCCCGGTGAGCTTCTGGATTTCTCTGAGGGTCCTTGGCGGGCTCATGTCTTAGACTGCCTTAACCTTCTCTGGGTTGGCCTCGATGCCCCGTGGGATATGAGGAAACCCAGGAGCTTGCCTGAGGGGACTCCAAACATGCACTTCTCCGGGTTGAGCCGTAGGTCCACTTTGTTGAGGCTCACGAAGGTTTCTTCCAGGTCCTGTATCAGGGTCCTTTCCTCATGAGACTTCACCACAATGTCATCGACGTAAGCTTCTGCTTTCCTCCCGAGCTGCTGGCCTAAGGCGATGTGCATTAGCCACTGAAAGGTCGCGCCTGCGTTGCGTAACCCAAACGGCATGCACGTATAGCAGTACACTCCACACGGGGTCAGGAAGGCCGTCTTCTCCACGTCTTCTACCGCCATCTTGATCTGGTGATAGCCCGAGAAGGCATATAGGAAGCACAATAGGTCACACTCTGCGATGGAGTCGACTATCTGGTTAATGCGGGGGAGCGGAAATGGATCCTGCGGGCAGGCCTTGTTGAGGTTGGTGAAGTCGACGCACATGCGCTCCTTTCCTCCCTTTTTCGGCACAACGACCGGATTAGCCAGCCAATCAGGGTAGCGGACCTCACGGATAACTCCTGCCGCCTCTAGCTTCTGGGTCTCTTGAACGATGAAAGCTTGTTTCTCAGTAGACTGCCGCCTTGCCTTCTGCTTCACGGGGCGCATGTTGGGGCACACGTTGAGGTGATGCTCAATCACTTCCCTTGGGACCCCTGCTAACTGATCAGGTTCCCACGCAAACACCTTCTTGTTCGCACGCAGGAAACCAATCAGGGCTTTCTCTTGCTCGGGCTTGAGGTTGGCCCCTATGGTGAAGGTGGCGCTAGAGGACCCATCCTCGTCGACTGGTACCTGCTTGGTTTCTGCCTTGTCTTGGGTGAACAGCTGCTTCTTTTTAGCCGGCGCAGCCCCCTTGGGCTCGAGGGCGTCGGTGCCAGCGGGCTGCGCCACCGCGGCCGCCCGGAAAACAAGCTGGAGCACCTACAGCGCATCCCTTGTGTCTCCTGACACGGTGAGGACGGCGCTGCTCCCAAGCATCTTCATGAGGTTGTACGCCGGGTGAGTTTCTGCCATGAACTGAGCCAGGGCCAGATAGCCGAGGATGGCGTTGTAGGGGAGGCCGATGGGGGTGATGTCGAAGTTGATCAGCTCTGTGTGGAAGTTGTCGCAGGTGCTGAAGGTCACTGGGAGGCGGATCTGCCCCAAGGAGGCGGTGGAACCGACTCCGACGCCCAAGAAAGGCCTGCTGGGTCGGAGCCACTCCAGCAGCACGTGGAGGAGGCTGAAGGCCTCCAACGAGAGCACGTTGAGTCTGGCACCACCATGGATGAGGGTCCTGGTGATGGTCACTTGGCAGATGGTGGGGGTGCACAGCATCGGGAGCGCGCCCGAACCAATGGGGTTGAAGGGGTGGTCCTCCGACTCGAAGGTTAGATCAGCCTCGGGCGCCACCCAGCCCAGGGGGCTTCTCAGCGCTTGGAGGCGGTGCTGATCCGGCGGGTGAACGGCTTGACATGATGGCTTGAGGGTGGTGCCTAGGAGCCACCCAGGAGAGCTGCGACGACGGGCGGCGCTGGTGCGGCGAAACGGGCGAGGAAGAGGTCGCGCAGCTCCTCCCAGGAGGTGACAGAGGCTGTCGGTAGGTGGAGGAGCCACGTGTGCGAGATGCCGGTGAGGGCCATGGGTAACCAGTTGGCCATCACCCGATCGTCGCCCCCGGCTCCGAGGACGGCCTCCTGGTACGCCAGCAGGAAAATCATCAGGTCCGTCGCGCCGTCGTAGCATGGCGGCATCTCGGGCCTGAACTTGCGCGGCCACTGCACCTGTCGCAAGGCAGGGGCCAAGGCCCGGAGCCCCCTGGCCCCAGTGTCGGCATCCGTTGCTGGAGCGGGAGGCGCGTTGTCTGCCATGAGGGCGGGATGCGATGTCGAGGGAGAGCGGGTCGTCAGGAGGGAGGACTCCAGTGCACCCCTACCTGGCGCGCCAAATGTCGGATTTCGGGTTCCGGCAGACCCTTGAGGTTCGAACACTGGGGTGCGCACGGAGATCTCTCCCCTACCGATCTACATCCGATCCTCTCATGCGAACTAAGATGAAAATTATGAACAACACAAGAGACGCGAGGTTTATACTGGTTCGGGCCACCGTTGTGGTGTAATACCCTACTCCTGTGTGTGGTGTGGTGGATTGCCTCAGGGGCTGATGATGAATAGTACAAGGGAAGAACGGCCTCGCGAGAGGTGTTCTTGAGCTGGTGCGATGAACTGCTAGGGTGAGTTCTGTCGCCTCTCTTTCTCTCTGCTAGGGTTCTACCAGATCTCTCTCTCTCTCCTCTCTCCTGGGTGTCCCCCTTCCTTTGTGGAGGCTAGCTCTATTTATAGAGGCCCTGGGCCTCTCCCCGAATAATTGAGCGGGAAGGGCACCAACAATTGGCCATTTTGAAGGGGAACATCTAGTACAAGTTATCATGAACAAAGGTGGTCTTCGGCTGCCAAAAGCACTGGTGATGACGTCGTCTTGGGCTCCACGGTGACCTCTGTCCTGCCGCTCTGCTGGTCTTGGTCTTGTTGCACCGGAATGGCAACCTTTGCCTGATACCTTAGCATGTGCTTGCCCCCTTTGCACCAAAGGGGAAACAAGGACCCTGTGCAGGCCGGCGCTCGCCTGGCCTTGATCGTCATGGCTTGCATCATGGGATCCTCACGAGGTACCCCTGCGTTGATCTCTCCGCCTCCTAGCGAGCCTGCCTGATGAGGCTGCCTCTGAGGAAGCTTCCTTTCGTCCGCCCTGCGAGGCTTGGCCCCTCGCGAGGGTCTTGAGCTTGCGTTGATGAAGATGGACCGCGCTGGGCCCCCACTTGAGCCACGCCACTGGCCGCAGGCAGGCAAGTCTGGGAACCCCCATTCCCAGAATGCCGACACTCGTTGTAGCGCCCCGCATGCCACGCAGTCTGGCTTGGGGCGTCGCCTTGTATGTGATGATGCGGTGGTCCGCCGAGGCCAAAGGCCGCGGCGCGCATCCCTTCGCTGGCCTGGGGAAGGGCCGGCGTGATCTGCCGCCCGGTGCTGGCGGAGGTGTTGGCGCTGGACCGGCCCTGGGGCCCGCCTGAAATCACGTGGGCGCGCATATTGCCATCGTGCGACCTGTCCTGGATCTGGAGCGGCAGCTGGATGCAGAAAGGGGGCACTCCTGAGGCGGCCGCGTCCAGGAGCTCGGCCACTCGCTCCAACAACACGTCACGGCCGCCTTCCAGCAAGCGGCACCGTAGTAGCTCTCGGGCCACCGTGAGCGCGGCCCTGGAGTTTGCCTGCTCCCGTCGGGTGTATGGCGCCGTGGCAGCGCCGTGGTTCGAGGCCCTTGCTGCGGCCCGCACCTGCCGTGGCATGAGGGCAGGCGGCGTCTGGCCGCGTCGCCCGCGCCCCGCAGCACCCTGCGGAGCGCGAGCTGCCTGAGACGCAAGGTTGAGGTCGCCCTGAGATGGCGACACGGCGTGGGCGGGCCACGCCACCCAGCGGTCGGCGTTGGCAGCCGGGTTGCTTGACATCTAGGTGGCGAAGCGGCGTAACGCGACACGGAGGAAGGAGGACTCCGGCGCACCCCTACCTGGCGCGCCAAATGTCGGATTTCGGGTTCCGGCAGACCCTTGAGGTTCGAACACTAGGGTGCGCGCGGAGATCTCTCCCCTACCGATCTGCGTCTGATCCTCTCGTGTGAACTAAGATGAAAATGATGAACAACACAAGAGACACGGGGTTTATACTGGTTCGGTCCACCGTTGTGGTGTAATACCCTACTAGAGTGTGTGGTTTGGTGGATTGCCTCTGGGGCTGATGATGGACTGTACAAGGGAAGAACAGCCTCGCGAGGGGTGTTCTTGAGCTGGTGCGGTGTGTTCTACTAAGTCTCTACTGGGTTCTCCCCTTTCTCCCCCTCCTTTGTGGAGACTGGCTCTATTTATAGAGGCCCTGTGTCTCTCCCCAAATAATGAGCGGGAAGGGCGCCAACACTTGGCCATTTTGAAGGGGAACATACGGTACAAGTTATCCTGACCAAAGGTGGTCTTCGGCTGCCAAAAGCACTGGTGATGACGCTGTCTTGGGCTCCACGGTGACCTCCGTCTGGCCGTCCGGCTGGTCTTGGTCTCGTTGCACCGGAATGGCAACCTTTGCCTGATACCTTGGCTAGTGCTTTCTCCCTTCGCACCAAAGGGGAAACAAGGACACTGCACAGGCCGGCGCCCGCCTGGTCTCGATCGTCATGGCTTGCGTCATGGGATCCTTGCGAGGTACCCCTGCATTGACCTCTCAGCCTCCTCGCCAGCCTGCCTGATGGGGCTGCCTATGAGGAAGCTTCCTGTCGTCCGCCCCGCGAGGCTTGGCCCCTTGCGAGGGTCTTGAGCTTGGGCTGATGAAGATGGGCCGCGCTGGGCCCCTGCCTGAGCCACGTCGCAGGCCGCAGGCAGGCAAGTCTGGGGACCCCCGTTCCCAGAACGCCGACACATAAAGAATGGAGTAACGTCTTAAGCAAGATGACATGATGTAGACAAAGTAAACTCACACATGAATAAACCCCATCTTTTTATCCTTAATGGAAATGATACAAATACGTGTCATGTCCCCTTCCGTCACTGGGTTTGAGCACCCCAGGATCGAATCCATCACAAAGCACCTCCCCCATTGCAAGAAGAATCAATATAGTTGGACAAACCAAATCAATAGATCGGAGGAAAATATGAAGCTATAACAATCATGCATAAAAGAGTTCGGAGAAAACTCAAATAATATTCATGGATAATCTGATCATAAACTCATAATTCATCAGATCCCAACAAACACACCGCAAAAGTGATTACATCGAATAGAACTCCAAGAACATCGAGGAGAACATTATATTGAAGATTAGAGAGAGAGAGAGAGAGACATCTAGCTACTAACTATGGACCCATAGGTCTATGGTAAACTACTCACACATCATTGGAAGGGCAACAAGATTGATGTAGATCCCCTCCATGATGGAATCCCCCTCCGGCAGAGTGCCCGAAAATGCCTCCAGATGGGATCTCATGGTTCTGTAACCACTGGTGCGCGTCGGTCCTAAACAAACGGTTTTTAACCCCTTTCCGTGACGGCATTTGGAACCATCGCCAAGTGAGTGTGGGTGATAGGGGGGTCCTTCCCACACGACCCAGAAACCGTCGGGGATATGCCCTCCTGGCCGGCACGCTCGGCAAAATGAGAACGTATGCGACCGGCGAGCGCTCAAATACGGAAATACGTACAGTAGAGCTAAAAAAATACAATTATACGGTGAAATTGTTTCCGGTCGCAAGTACATCCCACACATTCAGTCCCCGCTAAACGTTTCCCTTCGTATGTACATCCCACACAGTCGCTCCAAAGAAAACGTTTCCGTTCACAGGTACGTCACACACAATTTTTCCCGTTAAATCGTTTGTGTTATTGAATGTATCACACACGATCCGTAGAAGAAACTGTGTGGCCAAGGCTATCCATCACACACAGTTTTTATGTGGTAAATGTTTGCGCAAGGTGGCCTAACACAAACAGTTTTCAAGAGAAAGTCATGTGTGATTGTTCATTGATCCAACACGTTTTATTCCTAGAAACCGTGTGCGTTGCCTGAGGTCATCGCCCACGGTATTTTTTCAACAACCGTTCGGAAAAGCAAAACCCAATTAGCAGGCTAATTCGCCATTAGCAGGCTAATTATCTGATTATTCATAATCCATTTATTAATCTAATTGACATTTCATATTAAGCACACAATATATTTCATTTCCATATTAAGGAAGCATAATCTTATAATTGAAATACATCATAGTACAACATGATATAGCTTCGGCACTCAGCTACCCCATTACACAACTGCACCAGCAGCAAGTTCCACATGCAACATGTAGAACCTTTCGAAATTAGCATCATAGATGGTATATAGACAGATGCATCTCATCTGGAAAACTGCTGAAGCGGAAGGCGAATATTGAGCCTTCATTCATGTTGAAGGTCTTTGCAACTTTAGGCTAGTGCCTGTGGATGATTGACCGTCCGTCCTTCGTCCTCTTCGGGAACACTTCAATATTGAACCGTGGGTGTTGTATGAATACCTTCCTCGCCTCCTGGCCATAGAGGTGGTTTGAGAGGTAATCATTAGTGAACTTCTTTGGAAAGGCCTGAAAACAAGGATGTGCATAAATATCTTCTCTATATTGGAAATGGGGCAAAGGAATAAAAAAGGGCAAGGTATAATAGTTAGTACCATCTTGTAGTGAACTGATGTCTTCTTCATTGTGCAGACAAAGATCTTGTTGTTTTTTGTCGCTAATTTCTTTATCCTAACAATCTTTCTGAGTTTCTTAATTTGATTGATATTCATGGACAACTCATTTCCCCATATGCAAAAAGGGTCGAATAGTGAGTCAAAACCTCTAAGAGCAGGACTTACATGTGCAAGACCAAATTGGTAAAAACCTAAATATTAGAATGGTTCCTGCAATTGCACAATAATGTGCTATTAGAGAACGGACCATGCATGTGCTAAACTCGATTGTAAACCTCACTGCTTCCCATTGTTTCCCTGCAACACATATAAGGTAGCTAGTCATCAGGTTAAGTAAGGGTTTGCATGCTATCAGTAAAATATGTTGATGAAAAATAAGCACATTGCAGATTCATCAGATTAATTCAAGCCAAACGGAAAACCCATTTACCCAAACCAAGCATGATTAAGAACTAGGAAATATAGCACTTGTATATGTTTCTCATGTATTAAGTGCAGCCAAATTCGATTTATTCCTCACATGCACAACAATACAAAATTCCACCCACGACAATTGGACATCGCATTGCAGAATTGAACCAAGCAGTTAACTAAACACCACAACAAATGAACCAAACATTAACTGAGCACCACATTGCACAATATAACATACTCCTAATAGAAGATCAGATAGTTAACCAAACAATTAACTATAGCCAATTGTAATAATTGTATTTGTTTCTCATGTATTTACTATAGCCAAATTCAATTTATTCCTCACATGGTATACAATAACAGAATGCACCCACAACTATTGAACATTGCATTGCAGAATTGAACCAAACAATTAACTAAACGCCAGTACACAAATGAACCAAATGTTAACTGAGCACCACATTGCACAATGTATAACCAAACCAAGCATGCTTGACAACTTGGAAATGTAGCAATTGTATTTGTTTCTCATGCATTTTGTAAAGATAAATTTGATTTATTTCTCACATGTAAGACAATACAAAATTGCAGCCAGAAGAATTGAACATCACATTTGCAGAATTGAACCAAACAGTTAACTGAAGACGACAACTAATTAACAAAACAATTAATAAGTGAGCACCACACTGCATGACATATAGAACTATACACTAGAGCACCAGATTGCATGGTAAAATTAGATAGCACAATTCACTAGAATTTGTGAAGGAATGGCAGGAGCAGCACACGCAACGGGTAAATCGAGCATGCTTAACTGGCGTAGCTAGCAAATGGCAAGGTGCTCCTCCAAGATCTAGGGGTCGGTATGAATGGCAGCCATCGCGACCTCATCCACGCGTGCGACCGTGATTTGCTTCTCCGCTGCCAAATGCTCCTTGAGATCCTGGCTATACTGCGTGCACCATGGCTTAGGGCGGCGCTTATTTGGTGGAGGGCTCCGTGATTTGGGTGGAAGGTGTCGCGCTCGCGCCGGCGGTCAGGGCATGTGGGATGTGGAAGGAGAAGGAGGATGGGGGTCGGGTGTGGATTACCTGCCTGGATAGACGAGTTCGAGCAGCGTGAAGGAGGGTCGCCGACGAGTAGGCCACGCTGTAAGCAAGGAGTGAAGGTTTCAACTTGGAAAAGAAGGCGGAAAGAGGGGAAATGTGGCTTTTGGTAAGGGGGAGGGGGCGGGGAGGTAGATATTTCTGCGGAAGCCGAAAATTTGGAATCGCTTTAGCCAAAAAACTGGCGCGCAAAGTGTCACCAGACATGGTCCCTTATTCAGAACTATGTACGATATGTGGACATCACAAACGATTCAGATAGCTTCACCCGTGTGTGATGAGTTTGAACGTTAAAAGTTTTGGTTCGAATTTCCATGGTTATAGTGGACATCCACGTCATTGCATAATTTGGGTACACAAAGGAGACTACAACACACCTACACTTCTTAATCGAGCAAGTTCAGTAATTAAACAGAGCTAGCTGACCTAAACATTACTGTCGGTGTCAAAACCGGCGGATCTCGGGTAGGGGGTCCCGAACTGTGCGTCTAAGGCGGATGGTAATAGGAGGCAGGGGACAAGATGTTTTACCCAGGTTCGGGCCCTCTTGATGGAGGTAAAACCCTACGTCCTACTTGATTTATTCTTGATGATATGAGTATTACAAGAGTTGATCTACCACGAGATCGGAGAGGCCAAACCCTAGAAGCTAGCCTATGGTATGATTGTATGTTGTCCTACGAACTAAAACCCTCCGGTTTATATAGACACCAGAGGGGGCTAGGGTTACACAAGGTCGGTTACAAAGGAGGAGATATACACATCCGTATTGCCTAGCTTGCCTTCCACGCCAAGTAGAGTCCCATCCGGACACGAGACGAAGTCTTCAATCTTGTATCTTCATAGTCCAACAGTCCGGCCAAAGGATATAATCCGGCTGTACGGATACCCCCTAATCTAGGACTCCCTCAGTAGCCCCCGAACCAGGCTTCAATGACGATGAGTCCGGCGCGCAGTATTGTCTTCGGCATTGCAAGGCGGGTTCTTCTCCATCTTTCGAACGTTTGTAAAGCAGTGTCCGGTCCCATAAATGTTTGGACCTCTTGGCTTCTGTGCCTAATAAGGGCTTTCTCCCACGCGTCGAATGAATACGAGGCGCCAGGGCGTTTTTACATTCACCCCCCTAGCCAGATAAATAAATTGTCTATTAAAGGGATGGGGATCCTTAGATCCGACCCATACCATCCTCCCCCAGCGAGAGTCCATCAGAGCGCGTTCCGGAAAGATCCATTCCAGCATGGCCGACCTCGGCAGCTCCTCCTCCCGCCCCCGAAGCCCTAAGCCTGGTGATTGGGAGAGGTGTTCAGTCCCACACAGTCGTTTAGTCGAACTGCAGACTAAGGGATTTCTCCCTCCGGCGTACATGGTGCCCGTTCGAGCCGGGCTTGCCACCTATAATGGCGGGGAGCAAGCGGAGAGCTTTCCCTGTCCCTCTATGGGGGAACGGGTCTGCCTTGTTCCCTATCTATTAAGGGGACTCGGATTTCCAATTCATCCATTCCTCCGCGGGCTCCTGGAGTTCTACGGCCTCAAATTACACAATTTCACCCCCGCCTCCATCCTACATATCGCCGGCTATGTGGCTCTCTGCGAGTTGTTCCTGGGCTGCGAGGCTCACTTCGAGCTGTGGAAAAGGCTATTTTGCCTCGTCCCTTGCACACAGAGGGGGGTCACTTCATCAAGTGGGCGGAGCCGAAATATGGCGCATCACCGATACTGGATACCTGTCCGGCACTCCGAAGAAGTCACCTGAAGACTGGCCTTCAAAATGGTTTTATATGGAGGACGTTCCCCTTCCGGACCCTGTTCGGCGGGGTCTTCCTGAGTTCAACAATGCTCCTCTAAAGAAACATCGAAGTTGGCGCCCACAGAGCCCCCAGGTGGAAGACAATGGAGAAGTCCTCTATCTGATGAACCGAATTAAAGCACTGTCTCGATCAGGATTGACAGTAATCAAAGTTATGTCGATTTGCATAATGCGGGGAGTGCAACCACTTCAATATCGTGGGCACCCCTTGTGGTGTTATAACGGGGCGGATGACGCCACCCGCTGCGGGCGTAAGGGTCCGGACAATGCTGCCGCTTTAGGGAAAATTCTGTCCGAATTGTTCAAGGGTGAGGAAGAGGAGTTCACCCGCATCAAGCCACGGGATGGATTCTCCATGTACAATCCTCCAAGCTGGGTAAGTTATATCTCCTTGCTCCCATTTTTCCCGCATTCTTTGTCGTAAGTATTCACCTTGCCACTTTGCGGCAGGAACTGCGAAAAGCCATAAAGGAGATCAGTAGCCCTTCTCCACAACCAGAGGACCTTGACCGGGCCCTCGACTCCGGACTTGAAGAAGATTTGGTTATATTCATGGAGCTGATAGACCGGCAGTTCTATCAGTTAAGCTGCGACGATGCCATGGTGGCCATTACGGCCGACTATCCCGGACTGCTCCCTGCATCGCACGTAAGAAAAACCAAAAATCCGAACTCCAGAACTAGGATCCCTTTTTAGACACTTCACCCACCATATACACATGGCATTTTTACAGGGAAGGCATTCGGGACGCCCTGCCGAACCCACAGCAACGCGCCAACAGGAGGCACCGAGGCCGGGTAGGCCAAAAAGGAAGGCGGTTATGACGGAGACCCCGGTGCAAAGGTATAACAAACCCCGCTCCATGGTTGTCGTCTTTCTCGAAATATAATGACGCCCGTGTCTCTTTAACAGAAAAAACGCTCGCCGAAATATGTCCGGTGATGTTACTAATCACGCTTCCACCAGCCGGGCGCCAGGACTGGACATAGAGGCGGAAGCTGATATGGGGCGGGCACCGGATAATCCCCCTACAGAGGATGCAGAGAGATTATCCGCTACAAACTCAGAGGTGGAAAGCACCATGAATCATAGGCGCCGCCGGGCCGTACTCCGTGACGCTTGTTTCTCACCAGAGGCATTTGATGCCTTCAATTCTGGAGAGGCGTACCTCCGAGTTGCTCAAGATGGTCTAGCCAGAGCCATGGATCAGTATGTAAAGGATGTACGGGTAAGTAAATCTGACGATTTATATGTATCCGTAGCCCCTAAGACTTGAAACAGTGAGCAGAACTAATTTAAGGATCATCTTTATTGTGCAGGTTCTTATAGAGAAGAATACTAGGCTGTCATAGGAGCTAGAGGAATACAAGACCCAACTGCGGGCTGATGTGGCCGCAGTGCAGGAACCCGAAAAGTCACCTGCTGGTAACATTTACTTTAAAGAATGATGGTTACCATATAATGTGCGGCATGGTTGCAGATCTAACAACAGATGCTGCAGATGAATCTGGAGAAAGTCCGAAGGACCAGCATATTATGCGACAGCTAGAGGCTGGCAAACGCGTGCTGACTGAGGTTAGGCGGGAGAAAAAGAATCTCCAAGACGCTAATACTAAGCTGAGCATGGAACTAAAAGACATTCGGGGCCAGCTTGTAGACTCCGAGAAGGAGAATAAGCGGCTTCGACGCGGCATTTTCAGTAAGTGCTTGAACGAATCCTTTTAAAGGAGTTCGGTGAAGAAGCCGACTAACAGCGTTATGTCTATAGGTATGCTGGCGGGTCGTCCCGCGGACGAAATGCCCGGGTCTGCGGGTGATCTTCTATCCGAGCTGTCACATCTGCACGAACAAGTTCGGCAGGTGATGCAGGGTGTTTCCCAGGCCTTGTGGCCGTCCGTCTCCCTGCCAGAGGGCGTTGCAGAGCTTGCGGAGAAGCTCGAGGGAGCACGGCCGCGCTTCCGATTATGGAAGATATCAGCCTGCCGACAGGGTGCCAGAGAAGCCTGGGCCATGGTGAAGATGCGGTATACCAAGGCAGACCCAAATCACATGGCCGAGGTTGGACCTGTGGGGCCCGACGGAAAAGAGATCCCCATTAGCTTAGTTTCTGGGCAAGTAGAATTAGCCGCAAAGTATTCCCAACAGGATTGTAAGCCAGACCGCCTATTGGATGGTATAGAAGAGGAATTTAGTCAGTCTGCATGACTATGTAATGAAAGTGACATGTATAATGCCTTCTAGCCGGATTGTAGATCATTTGTCTTGCCGGACCTTTTTGCTTCAACCTCGGGACCCGATAGTCCGGAGTGTATCCGAATACCCGTGCAGTTATATAAGAACCGAGGCATGCGTGGAGACCAGGTGTAGGGGTCATAAGTGCTTGAACAGACAAGTGCCCAACTAGTTATGTTATATTACATGGGTAGTAAGAAACATCTTCCAGGGAGAATAGTTCCGTTAAGGGTTCCTTTCCTTGGGTAAGCATGCCCTAAAGTGCATGTCTGGATTACAATAGGAAACACAGGAAAAACATCTGGGGGCAGATATGGACAATAAAAAATCATCTTTTGTTCACCGGCCGAATATTCCCTTAAGAATGCTAGCTTTCGGCTTCACCCAGTCTGAGGTACACGTCCGGCTGACCCGGCAGTAACAATCACAGAGGTGCTCCCCTTATGCCCTAGCCGAATTAACGGGAACGTAGGGCATAAATACAAGAGCCAGGCAACCCAGCTTGGCCAAAGCTTAAGTCATATCGATGCATATAATGGCGAAAAAAGGTACATGCGGAAGCATGACACATGTTTGGGGCCTGAGGCCCAGATAAATAATTAAGCTTCTGTGAAAGAAGCCCCCAGGTATTATGAGCGCGGCTAGCGCATCTATAATGTGCAAGCGAGGCATAAGTTGGCCCTTAAAGGCCTAGAGAAATAATAACAGAAAGGAAGAAAGAAAAATAAGACAGATAATGTACATGCAAAAAATGGACAAAGGGAGGGGACGAACATAGGGTCCGGCGCTAGGCGTAGAATCTTCGGAGCCTGGCCGCGTTCCATGGGTTTGGCTCGAGTCGACTAGTCTATGCATCCCGCATTCGGTACGCTCCACCAATCAGAACTTGGTCAATAATGAAGGGACCTTCCCATTTGGGCTCGAGCTTGTTCTTTTTCTTATCCAGCAGGCGTAGAACTAGTTCGCCAACGTTATAAGTTTTGGCATGTACTTCTCTGCTTTCGTATCTATGAGCCTGTTACTGATAAAATTCGGAACGGGCTTTGGCTACGTCGCGCTCCTCCTCCAGGGTGTCCAGACTGTCCTGCCGATCGAGCTCGGCTTCTCTTTCTTCGTACATGCGCACTCGAGGTGAGACATGAATTATGTCACAGGGCAAGACTGCCTTTGCGCCGTACACCATAAAGAAGGGTGTGTATCCGGTACTACGATTCGGCGTGGTCCGCAGCCCCCAGAGTATGGAGTCGAGCTCCTCTACCCAGTGCGTGTTAGACTCCATTAAGGAACGCACTAATCTGGGTTTAATGCCGCTCATTATAAGACCGTTTGCTCACTTGACTTGGGCGTTGGTTTGTGGGTGATAGACTGAAGCATAATCGAGCTTGATGCCCATTTTGCTGCACCAGAGTTTTACCTCATCGGCTGTGAAGTTTGTGCCGTTGTCAGTGATGATGTTGTGGGGGACGCCATAACGGTGTACGACCCCAGATATGAAGTCTATCACTGGTCCAGATTTGGCTGTTTTAACAGGCTTGGCCTCTATCCATTTGGTGAATTTATCCACCATGACCAGTAAGTATTTTTTCTTGTGGGTTCCCCCTTTAAGGGGTCCGACCATGTCAAGCCCCCAGACCGCGAAGGGCCATGTAATGGGGATTGTTTGAAGGGCGGTGGGTGGCATGTGGCTTTGATTTGCAAAGAGCTGGCAACCAGCACAACGTTGGACCAAGTCCTGTGCATCTGCCCGGGCCGTTAGCCAATAGAATCCTGTACGGAAGGCCTTACTTACAAGAGCCCGGGCTGCGGCATGGTGACCGCCGAGTCCGGCGTGGATTTCTGCTAAAAGGTTTCGCCCTTCCTCTTCGAAGATGCATCTTTAAAGGACTCCTGTAGTGCTTTTTTTATACAATTCTCCCTCGTGGACCCTGTAGGCCTTAGATCGCCGCACTATGCAGCGTGCCTCATTTTGGTCCTCCGGAAGTTCCTGCCTAGTTAGGTAGGCCAGTAATGGTTCTGTCCACGGGGCTATAATGGCCATTATTATGTGGGTTGAAGGTGTGATTTCGGTGGCGGGGCCTCCGATTGTGTTAGAGTATTCGGTATCAGGCATTTTGGCCGGGTCCGGACTATGGTTACCGGTGTCCCCTTCCCATACTACGGATGGCTTGAACAACCTTTCCAGAAAGATGTTGGGGGGACCGCATTGCGTTTTGCGCCGATGCGGGTGAGGATATCCGCCGCCTGATTGTTTTCCCGAGCCACATGGTGAAATTCGAGCCCCTCGAACCGAGCTGACATTTTTAGGACGGTGTTTCGGTAGGCCGCCATTTTCGGATCCTTGGCGTCAAAGTCTCCATTTATTTGGGATATTGCAAGGTTTGAATCCCCACGCACCTCCAGGTGTTGAATGCCCATGGAGACTGCCATCCGAAGACCATGCAACAGGGCTTCGTATTCGGCTGCGTTGTTGGAGTCTGTGTACAATTTTGCCGTATGTACTAAACGATATCTCCGGTTGGGGACGTCAGGACAACGCCAGCCCCTAGACCAGCCAACATTTTAGAACCGTCGAAGTGCATGATCCAAGTGGAGTATGCGTCGTACTCTTTAGGGAGTTCGGCCTCCGTCCATTCGGCGATAAAGTCGGCCAATACTTGTGACTTAATGGCTCGTCGAGGTTTGTATGTTATGTCGAACGGGAGGAGCTCAATAGCCCATTTGGCAATCCGGCCCGTAGCGTCGCGGTTGTTTATAATATCATTAAGTGGCACTTCCGAGGCTACTGTAATCGAACACTCTTGAAAGTAGTGTTGCAGCTTCCGGGATGCCATGAATACCACGATAGGCTATCTTTTGATAATGTGGGTACCGTGATTTGCATGGAGTGAGGACAGTGGATACATAGTATACCGGCTTTTGAAGAGGGAATTTATGTCCGTCAGCTTCTCGTTCAACGACGAGCACTGCGCTTACAACTTGATGGGTTGCCACAATGTACAACAGCATTGGTTCGCCGATGTTCGGCGCGGCCAGGATTGGTTGGTTGCCAAAATGGCCTTTATTTCTTCCAATCCGGCTGTGGCAGCGTCCGTCCACTCAAAGTGTTCGGTGCGCCGGAGGAGGCGATAAAGGGGTAAAGCCTTTTCTCCTAAGCGGGAGATAAAGCGGCTTAGAGCCGCCACGCATCCTGTTAACTTTTGGATTTGTTTGAGGTCCGTTGGGGTAGCCAACTGTGACAAAGCTCGGATTTTGGTTGGGTTAGCTTCAATACCTCTACTGGAGACAATGAAACCCAGGAACTTTCTGGCTGGTACGCCGAAAACGCATTTTTCCGGATTGAGCTTAATGTCGTATGTTCGGGGGTTGTCGAATGTGAGCGTCAAGTCGTCTATCAAAGAGTTGACATGTTTGGTTTTGACGACCACATCGTCTATGTATGCCTCTACTGTTTTGCCAATTTGTTTCTCCAGACATGTCTGAATCATGCGCTGATATGTTGCGCCGGTGTTTTTGAGCCCAAGAAACAAAAGGGACCATATGGTGTGATGAATGCTGTTGCAGCTTGGTCGGACTCTGCCATCTTGATTTGGTGGTAATCGGAGTATGCGTCGAGGAAACACAATGACTCGTGTCCTGCGGTAGCATCGATAATTTGGTCGATGCGGGGGAGGGGGAAGGGATCCTTTGGGAAAGCTTTATTGAGGTCCTTAAAATCGACACAAAGGCGCCAGGATTTATCCTTCTTTGGTACCATCACCAGGTTTGCTAGCCAATCCAGGTGTTTTATCTCTCTGATGAATGCAGCCTCCAATAACTTGGCTAGTTCCTCCCCCATGGCCTGTCTCTTAGGTTCGGAGAAACGCCGAAGAGCTTGCTTGACCGGCTTGAATCCCTTTATGATATTGAGGCTATGCTCGGCCAGCCTGCATTGGATTCCTGGCATGTCTGAGGGGTGCCAGGCGAATATGTCCCAATTCTCGCGCAGGAACTCTCGTAGTGCGGCGTCCACGGCGGGTTTTAACTATGCCCCGATGGAGGCTGTTTTTGTAGGGTCCGTTGGGTGGACTTGGAATTTGACTATTGCGGGTTTAAAAGAGGTGGACTTGGATCTCTTATCGAGTATCACGTCGTCCCTGTCCACTGTGGAGAGTAGCGTGGTTAGCTCCTCGGCCGAGAGGGCTTCGGATAATGCCTCGAGGGCTAGTGCGGCTGTTTTGTTTTCGGCTCGGAGTGCTGTGTCCGGATTACTAGCGAGGGTGATAATTCCGTTGGGCCCGGGCATTTTGAGCTTCATGTACCCGTAATGGGGTATGGCTTGGAAGATCGTGAATGCCTCACGTCCTAAAAGGGCGTGGTATCCACTGCCGAAGGGACCACTTGAAATGTAATTTCTTCGGACCTGTAATTCTCTGGCATACCGAATACCACATCTAGTGTGATTTTCCCAGCGCATCGTGCCTCCCGACTGGGTATGATTCCCCTGAAGGCTGTGCAACTTTGCTTAATGCGGTTCCAGTCTATTTCCATTTTTTGAAGAGTTTCCTCATAGATGAGGTTTAATCCGTTGCCGCCGTCCATGAGTACTTTGGTGAGTCGAAAGTCGTCCACAATTGGACTGAGGACCAGTGCAGCTGGTGCTCGGGCTGTTCGGAATTTAGGTTCGTCACTGGCATTGAAGGTAATAGCCGTGTCACTCCATGGATTTATTGCTGCTACGTGGCATATTTCGGCCATGCTGCGGAGTTACCAGATATGTGGAATACCAAGCTTCACCGAGACCTACAACGCCACTTTACCAGAAGAGGAGCGCTAGATGATTCGAGTTCAAGTTCCAGAAAGGACGTTCACACCAGTTACGAATCCTATAGAGTTTTCCTTTGATGCACCCACTTGGAGTCTAGGCAAGAGCATGGCAGCCCACATTGCTATGCGACGTATTGGAGAAGTCTACAAACAAGAGCTGAAGAACACTATATACCAGATATGTGGGCGTCAAGACGAGCAATGGGAGATGATCAGCACCAGGAGGGATAGATCCATTGCAGCATTCATCCAGGAGTTAAACGAGCACATTCGACGCTAGGAGAACCAGATGTGCGCAAGTATGATAGATTTGAAGAAGGCGATGGCAAAGATCACCGAGCTTGAAGAGGAACTCAAGGCTACATGCGACGATTACGAGGAGTAAATCATCGTACTAGTGGAGAAGAATGACGACCTAACAAGGAAGCTAGGAGTTTTCATGGGAGACCCCGCGCCAGGAGGAGAAGACGACGAACCTAAGGAGATTCGTTCTGAAGACTACATCATCATCGACGACACCGACTCCGACCCCGACGATAGTGATGATGACTATGAAGATGAAGCTGGAGCGGATATCATGGAGTCTTCCACCAAACAATATTTCTAGATGACCACCATATGACTAGTAGTTTCCCCATGTATATAGTAGTAGTCCAAGCACTTTTAACGATAGTTCTATACCATTTTGTATGCCCTTGCTTCATTGATTGAGTGATATGATATGATTGTGTTTGTCTCATCTACATATGGGTAGTGCCATCTCACTAGACCTCATTCTATTCTAAACTCTTCCCTCTAAACCCATCAGATGCCTCCGAGACGTGACCTCGGTTTTGCTTTACCACCGGAGCTCACTCAGTTGATCCAGCAGTAGAATACACTGATGCATTTGTTAGTTCAGAACCAAGGCAACAACAACAACAACAACAACAACAATAACCCACCGCCACCACCTTGTTGACACACGAACACGTCACGTGTACCCTCGACGCCGGGGGTGATGCACCGCAGCTCACGTCGAAGGAGACCCGACCGACAGCGCGATACGCAAGACAATCGACGGGCGCTTTTGTAGACCCGAAAACCCCACACCCCGGGAGGGACCCCGTCAGGGAGTGCGGCGGCTATGGGATGCCCTAGGTCGATTCACTCGCCCCTAGAGCCTCGGAATTCGTAGCTCTCAAACACAAAGAATAGCGAAGAACGAGAGAGATAAAACGTAGATGAAAAAGTAGTATATTGATTTGTTCGATTGTGTGTTGTTTCAATCGGCCGTCACCTCCAACATATATAAGAGGCGGCTGGACTTCCTGTACAAGCAAAGGATTTATCTAGGCTTTCCTTACAAGAAAATTACATCAATTCACATCCAAAACCCTAGTCAAATTCAGACTGGTTTTATCCGAACATTCCAAAACTGTTCGGTTTAAACTGCCTGCACCTTGCGGGTCTTTTTTGCGGTGGTAAATGATCTCGGATCAAAACAAGCCCAAAAGCAATCTTGACCGTTTCGACGAGACGAACAACTTTCATGTTGAAGGTTTTTTGATCAGAGATCATCTTGAGGGTCAAACCGGTCTCGCAACACAGGCTATTTCCTCGCGCTACCCGTCAGACATGTGTCTGGTGGGGCGCGCCACATCTCGCCTCGTGACAGGGCTGCACTCCGATTGCTCTAACTTTTGCATACGAACTCGGATTTGAACGATTTTTATATCAAAATCGATCATTTCGACGAGGCGAAGACAACCCGTGTAGGACATTTCTCCATCCAAGATCATCTGAATTAGCTTCTGAGCCCATCTTCAACTTCTCGTCGGCTTGACTATCACAACCTCCACCCCGGCAGGCCTTCCACCTGGGTAAGCTTTCCGCACCGACAAGGTTTCATCCCGGCGAGGTTTTTACACCAGCAAGGGTTCCTCCCTAGCTCGGCAAGGTTTCTACCCCGGCAAGAGTTCCTCCTCGGCAAGGTTTCTACCCCGGCAAGAGTTCCTCCTCGGCAAGGTTTCTCCGCCAACAAGCTTTCCACGCCGGCAAGCTTCTCCGCCGGCAAGCTTTCCACGTCGGCAAGCCCTCACATCAGCAAGGTTTTACCCTGGCAAGGTTTCATTCAGCCGGCAAAGGCCGAATACTTTCTCACTCAGAGCCGGCCTGCGAAGTGTTGCCTCTAACTTTTGCATATGAACCCGGATTCGTGACCATGCCAAAATCTGGTGTCAACACATGCCCCCTTGTTTTTCGGCAAAGCTTGTGTGCCGAAAAATAACTTGTATTGTGTTTGTTCTAAGGACGATTTCAACACTCTATCGGCCATTTATTTTCCTCAGGACGATAATCAGGTGTCGGCCATGTTTGTGCTAAGGGTGATAGTCATATATCGGCCATTGCCTACTTAGGCTTCTTGCCACACACTTGGGTGGTATTTCTTCAAGTACTTGCCATTGAGAGATCGAGGTAACAGTGCCCCTTGTACGGATTCCACCAAATAAGAGTTTCCGAGAACTATTCTTGCAATTCTAAAAGGACCTTCCCAACTTGGAGACCACTTCCCGAATTTTCTGTCCCTTGAACCAATCGGGAGAATTACTTTCCAGACGAGATCGCCAACTTGAAAATTCTTCAACTTAACCTTCTTATTGTAAGCCCTTGCTACCCTCAACTTGTCCCTCTCTATGGCCTTCAAAGCAGCCAAACGTTTATCGGCAACCTCATCAATATTGTCCATCATCAAGTTATAAAAGTCTACTGCCGATAAATCATTTTGTTTGGCTATTCTCAAAGCATTCAAATTCACTTCCACCGGTAAAACAGCCTCTTGACCGTATACTAGCTCATATGGAGTCACCTTTGTAGCACCATGTCTTGAGATCCTATGTGCCCACAAAGCTTCAGACAACAACTCATGCCATCTCCTTGGATTATCCTCAATCTTCTTCTTGATGAGCTTGATTAAAATTTTATTGCTAGACTCAGCTTGTCCATTGGCTTGGGCATAATATGGAGAGGAATTGAGCAATTTTATGTTATAAGATTCGGCAAATTCTCTAACTTGGTGTGACAAGAAAGAGGAGCCTTGATCTGTAGTCAATGTTTAAGGAATGCCGAATCTATGAATAATGTGCTCGGTTATGAATTTAATCACCTCCGTATGTGTCATGTTCTTGAGAGGTACTGCTTCAGACCATTTAGTGAAATAATCGGTTGCCACCAATACGAACTGATGCCCCTTTGAGGAAGACGGATGAATTTGTCCAATAAAGTCTAAACCCCATCCTCTGAAAGGCCACGGCTTGATAATGGGATGTAACATAGCAGCAGGAGCCAACTGAATATCACAAAATTTTTGACAAGCTTCACACCCTTTGTAATATCTGAAGCAATAATTAATCATAGTCGGCCAATAAAATCCAGCACATCGTAGCAACCATTTAATCTTGGGAGTCGATTGATGAGTGCCACAAATACCTTCATGGACCTCCCCCATAGCAACTCTCGCTTGGTCCTCGTCCAAGCACTTTGGAAGAACATCATCAACCGTTCGGTGATAGAGATCATCATCTCTCATTGTATACTTGAAAGCCATCCGCCGAACAGCCCTGTCCACCCTTCTACTAGGATCACACAAATAATCAACAATGGGTTTCCTCCAGTCTTGACTTTCTCCTGTATTGAATATTTCATTAATGGCCGAAATGGTGGGCTTCGGTTCGGCCTCCCCTACGTCGGCAAGACTAGACATCGGCTTTTCAGAAATATGAAACACGCCATGATCAACATGGTAGCCCGATGCCTGTTGTGCCAACTCATTTGCTTTCCGATTGTCATTTCTAGATATGTGAGCAATGCTAAAACAATCCAAAGTAGAAATTATATCTAGACATTTGTTAAGATAAACATTAAGTGATTCGTCCAAACACTGAAAGACTCTGGATATTTGCTGCACCACTAGTAACGAATCGCCATAAGCCTCAATATGGGTAACACCTATAGCAAGCAACATCTCTAAATCGCATAACAATGCTTCATATTCGGCTTGATTATTTGTGCAAAAATATTCTAAGCGGCATGAGGCTTCAAAAATAGCACCATGAGGAGATATGTAAACAATACCAACACCTTGGCCATTGCTACAAACTGAACCATCAAAATATAATCTCAACGGTACTAATGAGACAAGGTTTATATCAATGTCATACTTGTCATCAATCCGATGTTCAACAATAAATTTAGCAACAATTTGGCCTTTCATGGATTTTAGAGATTCATAAGCCAAATCATATTCAATCAAAGCATAAGCCCACTTGCCAATTCTACCACTAAGAATTGGCCTATGCAACATGTATTTAATGACATCGGTTTGACAAGCTACTATACAAGCACTCGGCACTAAATAATGTCTCAATTTTGTGCAAGCACAATATAAGCATAGACATAGTTTCTCAATAAATGTATACCTTGTCTCAGCGTCTAACAAGTGTCTGCTCAAATATGTAATAGCATGCTCTTTTCCCTCGGTTTCTTGAGTCAAAACAGCACCAATAACTCCTTCTTCTGCTGCAATGTAAAGCCTGAAGGGTTTACTATGTTTGGGTGCTTTCATCACTGGAGGAGTGCACAAATAATTCTTGATCATATCAAATGCTTCTTGCTGTTTTGCCCCCCAAGTGAAATCAGCATCATTCTTTAATCGAAGGATAGGAGTAAACGCATCAACCTTCCCTGACAAATTAGCTATGAACCGCCTCAAGTAATTGACCTTGCCAAGGAACTTTTGCATATCTCTCTTGCATCTTGGAGCTTCCACTTTCTGTATGGCCTCTATCTTTTTGGGATCAATCTCTATGCCATCTTTATGGATAATGAAACCCAAAAACTTACCAGCCGACACACCGAATGCACACTTCAAAGGATTCATCTTCAGTCCATACTTTTTCATTATTTCAAAAGCTAAACGCAAATCGGCCAAGTGGGATTCAAAAACATCCAATTTGACAACAATATCATCAATATAAACTTCAAGTATGACACCGAGTAAATCATGAAAAATCAAATTCATAGCCCTTTGATATGTGGCGCCAGCATTTTTTAACCCGAATGTCATCACTGTCCATTCGAATAAACCAAGGAAACCAGGGCACCGGAAAGCTGTTTTGGACATGTCCTCTTCGGCCATAAAAATTTGATTATACCCGGCATTACCATCAAGAAAGCTAATAACTTTATGTCCAGAAGCATCATTAATAAGCATATCGGCTATTGGTATGGGATACTCATCTTTGGGTGTAGCCCTATTCAAATCTCTGAAGTCAATGCATAGTCTCAACTTGCCGGATCCTTTCTTTTCCACTGGGACAATGTTAGAAATCCACTCGGCATACGTGCAAGGTCTAATAAAATTAGCTTTAAGAAAACGACCGATCTCTTCCTTGATCTGGTCATATGTTTTTGGATTAAACTTTCTGGCCGATTGTTTATATGGTCTAAAACCAGCCTTTATAGGTAACCGATGCTCCACTAGCTCTCGGCTTAAACCTGGCATCTCATGATATTCCCACGCAAAGCAACAGACATATTCTTTCAACAGCTCGATCAACTTAGCTTTATGATTGGCTCTTAAATATGCATTTACAAATGTCGGCCTAGGAGTTGACCATCTCCTATATCTATCTCTTCTAATGGATCGGCCGATGTAAAACCTTGTCCTAATTTATCCATATCATCTAACTCTTCTATGGACTCATACATATCGTTCTCATTGGACCGATATTCTACAAGTAGCTTTTGTAACCACTCTGAGTTAGGATCCATTTAAACATATCATACCTTGGAGCCGATTGCATTCAGTTGGCTTTAAAGAGACGGGCACGAAACCATTCTTGGTTGCGCTAAGAAAATCGAATTCCGACAAGTCACATCCCGTCAAGCAAGTAGCATTTGGGTGTTGCCAATCCACCGATGCCTCGGCCAAAGCAACACAGGCCGAGTTATCCACATGAATGACTTCCACTTCATCATCAACCCACTGGATCAAAAATTGGTGTATAGTGGATGGCACGCACTGGTTTGCATGAACCCAATCACGGCCTAGTATGACATTGTAGTTACCTTGCACCTCAGCAACAAAGAATGCGGTAGCCAAAGTTTTACTTCCCACCATGAGCTCCACATACATCACACCTTTGGCTTCCGTTTTCTCTTTGCCTTCAAATCCATTGAGCACCATGTTGGTCTTTATCAACTCTTCATCATGCAGCCCCAATTTTTTGAATACCGAATACGGCATAAGATTCACCACAGCACCACCATCAACAAGCATCCGAGTGAGCGGTGATCCATTGATATGACCTCTGAGATACAACAGTTTCAGATGCGTTACTGGGTCTTTTGGCTTCTCGAATATTGCATCTTTAGGGCCAAAATCCAGCTGAGCCACCTCCCCTTCCTCATCTACAGCTTGAAACTCAGCAGGTAAGTAATACACTGTATTGATATCCATACCTTCATGAACCGGCGTAGACTCATAGTCCAACATATCATCCTCTTCTTCAAGTGTATCCACCGATTCTGAAATTTGTCCAAGTGAAGGAGAAGTAAGAAGTGTCGTAGACGATGTAATAGTTGTCGCATCGTCCTCCTTTGGTGGCGCAGGTGCTGCTGTGATAGGTGTAGAAGCAACTGCATCTTGTATTTGCTTAGGCCTCCACACTTGTTTTGTAGGCACCATGGGTCGAGTGTCATTGAACAACTTATCCCTTTGCTTCTCGGCTTCTTGTTCTGTCATCTCTTGACTCCTTAATCTCTGTAATTTCCTCTTTTGTGTTTTTGTCAGCCCTGGAGGACACCACTTTGGCTGAGTGTATTTAGGATCTCTCATCTTTACTTGGCTGGTGTTTCCTTCAAGGTCATTAGCCGAGTACTTTGGCGCGATAGCAAGTATCGGCTCAGTCGGATCGTTATGCATAATTGGCTGTTGTATGGCGAATATTTCGGAGCCCAAGATGAGTGAGTCGGTATCGGTTTTTTCCTTGCCTTCGCTTGACTCGACCATTGCAGCACTTGGCGATTTAACATGCCACTCTTGCTTGCCGACCCTTTTTTGATTATCTTGCACTGGCCGATTGATACCATTGTTCAAACGGCCTTGTGTGGGATAAGAAAGTCTCTCACAAACGGGCCTCCTTTGTTCTGCCCAACCCGGATGAAAAGCATAAGGGGCCATTGGGGGCTGCCACCATCCTCCATTGAAGTCTCCCATATAATATGGTACATAGGGGAGAGACGGTACCCATGGTCCCGACGCCCACGACCCATATGGCCTTGCATGATGCTGAAATTCTTCCCGAGGAGGTGACCTTGAGTGCTTCAAATTTGGTGACCGGTTAGAGCTAGAACCGGCTGCGTGATTGGCATACTTGGACAGCAACATATCAAAAGTTGGCTTGATTTTCTTGCGCTGCACTTTAGCTTCATTCATCTTCCACTTGCCAACTTCTGGACTTTTGGGCTTGACAAATTTAACACGAGTATTTTCTTGCGCTTGTGGTTGCCCCCCGAGTGTAGGATTCTTGATGGTGATTTTGATTGTCTCCTTGCCACAGGGTTGCTTGTCAAGCACAACCTGTCTCCCCAAGACCTTGTCGCCCTCCTTGTCTTTCCTAGGCTCACCAACAATGATATTAGCTTTATTAGCAGATTCGGCAACCTCTGGCCGAATGAGTAGCCTCTTTCCCTCCAAATCCATGGTATTCATTAGAAAAGGCTGTTTATCAACTTGCATCTCAGAAAAGTTCAATCGTCCTTCATTAATGGCCGATTGTATCTGCCGTCGAAAAACATTGCAATCATTAGTAGCATGAGAAAAAGAATTATGATACTTGCAATAAGCGCGCCGTTTCAGCTCTTCAAACGGCGGTAATGTATGAGATATTCTAATAATCTTAGCCTGCAGCAAAGCGTCAAATATTCTATCACACTTAGCAATGTTAAAAGTAAACTTCATCTCCTCATCACGATTCTTATGAATCGGTTTCAGATCATTGCAAGTAAAGGGTTTGGCCTTAGATGGCCAAACAAATTCAGTAGAAAAAACATCACCCTCATCGTCCGAGTGATCACTATCATATTCCACCATATTCATCTTTGGACGATCGGCTTTGTATCTATGCACTTCTTTGAGGTCTTTGCTTCGGCTTTCCTGAGCCAAAGCCCTTTGTAAGACTTGGTTGATATTTAAGAACTCATAGCCTTCTAGCTTTTCTCTAATGGGAGTTCTCAAACCACTCAGCACTAGGTCCGCCAAGTCCCTCTCGGTTATCACCAAACTAAAACACCGGTTTTTTGTTTCTCTGAATCTCTTGACGTAATCGGAGACAGATTCATCATGCTTCTGTTTAACCGATGTTAGATGTGACAACTTGAGTTCATTGTCGCCGCTATAAAAGTGATCATGAAACTTCTGCTCTAGCTGCGACCAAACCCGAATGGAACCATGGGGTAAAGAAGAAAACCATGAAAATGCGGTACCAGTTAATGATAAAGGAAATAAACGCACTTTCAATTCATTCAATGAGCCCGCCTCACCCAATTGTGCTAAATACTGACTAACATGCTCCCATGTGGTTTTTGTGCCTTCTCCATTAAACTTAACAAAATCTAGAATTTTATATCCTGGAGGGCACTGGATGGCATGAAAGTACTCGGGGTACGGCTTTTGGTAAATCCGATTCCGAGGTAACTCAACTCCAAAATTCTCTCGAAGCATCTTAGCCATCTCCTCTCTAATATTAGCTAGACCATCATCCATAATGGACGATGAAGCTTGTGGCAGTGGCATAGGAGGAGTAGGGTTACTAGCTGTAGGTAAGAATTGTGGCATGTATGACGACCCATAATTTGGTAGTGGTCGAGTGGTTGTAGCTGTAGGTAGGGTTTGGTTCGGCGTTGCCACCGAACCTGGCATGCTCATAATAGGGTTGATGTGTGCAGTCACAATCTGATTTGTTTGGGTAGGATAATAAGCCATCGGCACGGGAGGCGCCGATGCAATAGGTAAAGCCAGATTAGGGTTTTGCACAGTAGCAGCTACACCATCATTACCACTAGATGATTGAGATGTATTCTTCTGAGCATTAGTATTTTCTATGAAAGTTTGGTAGACTAGATTGTTACCATCAGCAATACGACTTTCAATCTCAACCCACTGCTCAGGAGAAAAGGCAGTACTTACAGAGGGTTTAACCTACTCGGCTTGAAGAGGAGGGAACTTGATTTCTTCAATCGGAGTGATGTTGCCTTGGTGATCCTTCTTGAAATTTGCAAGGAACTCCTGCAAGTCCTTCTCCTCGCACGCCTTCTTGTACTCCTCATAAACTTGGCGATGATCGGCCGATATCTCATCAAGACTGGGCATAATGATGTTATCGGCGTCTACCTCAGATGGCTTGGGAATATCAGACATGGTGGATGATGACGATTGATCTTCGTTCCCCAGCGGAGTCGCCAAAAAGTGTGTTGACACACGAACACATCACGTGTACCCTCGACACCGGGGGTGATGCACCGCAGCTCACGTCGAAGGAGACCCGACCGACAGCGTGATACGCAAGACAGTCGACGGGCGCTTTTGCAGACCCGAAAACCCCACACACCCGGGAGGGACCCCGTCAGGGAGTGTGGCGGCTATGGGCTGCCCTAGGTCGATTCACTCGCCCCTAGAGCCTCGGAATTCGCAGCTCTCAAACACGAAGAACAGTGAAGAACGAGAGAGATAAAACGTAGATGAAAAAGTAGTATATTGATTTGTTCGACTGTGTGTTGTTTCAATCGGCCATCACCCCCAACATATATAAGAGGCGGCTGGACTTCCTGTACAAGCAAAGGATTTATCTAGGCTTTCCTTACAAGAAAATTACATCAATTCACATCCAAAACCCTAGTCAAATTCGGACTGGTTTTATCCGAACTTTCCAAAACTGTTTAGTTTAAACTGTCTGCACCTTGCGGGTCTTTTTTGTGGTGGTAAACGATCTCGGATGAAAACAAGCCCAAAAGCAATCTTGACAGTTTCGACGATACGAACAACTTTCATGTTGAAGGTTTTTTGATCAGAGATCATCTTGAGGGTCAAACCGGTCTCGCAACACAGGCTATTTCCTCGCGCTACCCGTCAGACATGTGTGTGGTGGGGCGCGCCACATCTCGCCTCGTGACAGGGCTGCACTCCGATTGCTCTAACTTTTGCATACAAACTCGGATTTGAACGATTTTTATATCAAAATCCATCGTTTCGACAAGGCGAAGACAACCTGTGTAGGATATTTCTCCATCCAAGATCATCTGAATTAGCTTCTGAGCCCATCTTCAACTTCTCGTCGGCTTGACTATCACAACCTCCACCCCGGCAGGCCTTCCACCCGGGTAAGCTTTCCGCACCGACAAGGTTTCACCCCGGCAAGGTTTTTACACCGACAAGGGTTCCTCCCTAGCTCGGCAAGGTTTCTACCCCGGCAAGAGTTCCTCCTCGGCAAGGTTTCTACCCCGGCAAGAGTTCCTCCTCGGCAAGGTTTCTCCGCCGGCAAGCTTTCCACGCCGGCAAGCTTCTCCGCCGGCAAGCGTTCCACGTCGGCAAGCCCTCACATTGGCAAGGTTTTACCCCAGCAAGATTTCATTCAGCCGGCAAAGGCCGAATAGTTTCTCACTCAGAGCCGGCCCGCGAAGTGTTGCCTCTAACTTTTGCATACGAACCCGGATTCGTGACCATGCCAAAATCTGGTGTCAACACACCTCCAGTTGACAACTTAGCCCGTTTTCTGAGGCTGCAGCCGCCGGTGTTTTCCAGTATCACCGAGCCCATAGTTGCTGATGATTGGTTGCGCAGGATAGGAAGGGAGTTGACCACCGCAGGTTGCACAGATGCGGAGAAGGTGCATTTTGCCGCACACCAATTGGATGGACCAGCAGCCGCATGGTGGGAGAATTACACAGCCACTTTTCCTATAGCCAATGTCACTTGGGAGCAGTTTCAGCAAGTATTCCGCACAGCCCACATATCCACTGGAGCTATGAGCATGAAGAAGCGTGAGTTTCGTAACTTACGCTAGGGAAATCATACTATGGCTCAGTATGTAGATGAGTTTAGTAAGCTATCTCGTTATGCCCCTGATGATGTGGCCACAGATGCTGTGAAGCAGGAGAAATTTATGGAAGAGCTAAATGATGAGATGAGCATGCAGTTGATGGTGGCAACATTCAACAACTACCAGGAGTTGGTAGACAAGGCTCTTATGATTGAAGGGAAGCAGCAGCAGATAGAGAGCTGCAAGAGGAAGTATGGACAAGGAAAGTACAACTCTGGAGCTCAGCAGAAGCCCCGTCTCACCCCGAACTCGGGAGGACTTGTCCATAACCATGGAGGCCACACCCACAATGGAGGAAGTTCGCATAATCATAATGGCCCAAAGAATGGGAATGGGAACGGAGCAAGTAGCAATCAGAACCGCTCTAACCCAGCCACACCCGCTAAGAAGGATCAAAGTCACATTACTTGTTTCAAGTGCGGGAAGACTGGGCACTACGCCAATGATTGTCCGGAATTGAAGAACAGCAATGGCTATGGAAGCGTTGGGAATAAGCCCAACCCTTTCAGCAGAGGACAAGTGAACCACGTGAACGTGGAGGAAGTTGAGGAGCAGCCAGATGTAGTTACCGGTCAGTTTTTGGTTAAGTCTTTTACTGCAATTGTTCTTTTCGATACTGGTGCATCGCATTCATACATATCAAGGGGATTCGTGGATAAGTATAAGTTGCCCACTAAGGTACTTAGGACACCCATGTTAGTAAGTTCACCAAGAGCTGAGTATATAGCAAGTCAAGGATGTTTTCAGATGCCATTGACCATTGGAAGACATGTTTTCCCCCTAGACCTGATAATTTTGGAGTCACAGGGATTGGATGTGATACTAGGAATGGATTGGCTATCGATGTATGGGGGAAACATCGATTGCGCGAGTAAGTCGATTTTGCTCACCACCCCGGAGGGAAAAGGATCAAGTATGTATCTAGGCATTCGCCAAGGAGAACACAAGTACATTCTCTCACGGAAGTTGTTTAGGAGGAAGTGCCTGTCGTTAAGTATTACCCAGATGTATTTCCAGAGGAGTTACCAGGCATGCCGCCAAATTGAGACATAGAGTTCTTGATAGAGCTGTTGCCAGGCACCGGGCCAATATCAAAGAGACCATACCGGATGCCCGCAAATGATCTGGAGGAGATCAAGAAACAGATTAAGGAGTTATTGGAGAAAGGTTACATTCGACGGAGCTCATCACCATGGGGAGCCCCAGTGTTGTTGGTTGAGAAGAAGGATAAGTCCCTAAGAATGGTTGTTGATTATCGGGCATTGAATGAAGTAACGATCAAGAATAAGTACCCACTGCCGATGATCAATGATTTGTTTGACCAGCTGCAAGGAGCAAAGGTGTTTTCGAAGATCGACCTGCGATCAGGTTACCACTAGTTGAAGATTCGAGAAAAGGATATACCTAAGACAGCGTTCACCACAAGGTATGGGCTATATGAGTATACAGTTATGTCATTTGGATTGACTAATGCCCCCGCCTATTTCATGAGTATGACGAACAAAGTGTTCATGGAGTTCTTGGATAAGTTTGTCGTGGTGTTCATAGATGATATCTTGGTATACTCAAAGAATGAGGAGGAACATAAGGAGCATTTGCGTTTAGTTCTTGAAAAACTCAGAGAACATCAGTTGTATGCCAAGTTCAGCAAATGTGAGTTTTGGTTGAAGGAAGTTGGATTTCTTGGACATGTTATATCAGGAGAAGGTATAGCGGTAGACCCCACCAAAGTTCAGTCGGTCACTGAGTGGTTGGCACCCACCTCAGTTGGAGAGATCCGCAGTTTTCATGGACTCGCGGGATACTATCGGAGATTCATTGAAAATTTCTCTAAGATTGTGAAGCCTATGACGACATTGTTGAAGAAGGACACCAAGTTCCATTGGACTAAAGAATGTGAAGCAAGTTTCCAGGAGCTGAAGAAACGTTTGACTACAGCCCTAGTGCTGATTTTGCCGGATATACACAAGGATTTCCATGTGTATTGCGACGCCTCTCGCCTAGGACTTGGAGAAGTACTTATGCAAGACGGAAGAGTTGTTTCGTATGCCTCACGACAACTTAAACCGCACGAGTTGAATTATGCCATGCATGATTTGGAGTTAGCAGCTGTAGTGCATGCACTCAAGACCTGGAGACATTTCCTTATTGGAAATCACTGTGATGTGTACACGAATCATAAGAGTTTGAAGTACATTTTCACCCAGAAGGAGTTGAACCTCAGGCAAAGGAGATGGTTGGAGCTTATAAAAGATTATGATATGAAGTTGCACTATCATCCAGGCAAGGCCAATGTTGTAGCAGACGCTTTGAGCCGGAATACTTACGTCAACACCCTCGTAAGTGAAGTAATGCCAAAGGAGTTAGCAGAGGATCTCGGGGAATGTCGTTAGGAGATAGTTCCTGAAGGTTTTGTTACAACCATGGAAGTGCAGTCAACATTGTTGCAAAAGATTCAAGAAGCTCAGAAGGATGACAAACAAATTGCTGAGATAAAGGAGAAGATGAGTAAAGGAAAAGCCAAAGGTTTTCGTGAGGATGAGCACGGCACCCTATGGTTCGAGGACCGTGTATATGTGCCCAATAATGCCGAGATCAGGAAGTTGATATTACAGGAAGCTCATGACTCACCATACTCGATACACCCCGGAAACACCAAGATGTATTTGGATTTGAAGGAGCATTTCTGGTGGACTGAAATGAAGAAGGATATTGCCAAGTATGTAGCCGTATGTGATGTATGTCAGAGGGTGAAGGCAGAACATCAGAAGCCAGCATGACTACTGCAGCCTATGCCGAAACCCGAATGGAAGTGGGACAAACTTGGCATGGATTTTATCACCGGATTACCAAGGACCTGATCGGGGTATGATTCTATCTGGATAGTAGTGGACCGCTTGACCAAAGTAGCTCACTTTATCCCAGTGAAAACCACTTATACAAGTTCGAAGTTGGCCAAGATATATATGACCAGGATCCTATGTCTGCACGGAGTTCCGAGGACCATCGTATCAGATAGAGGAACACAGTTTACTTCCAAGTTTTGGCACCAGCTGCATCAGACTTTGGGAACGAGGCTGGAGTTCAGTACAGCTTTTCACCCTTAGACAGATGGACAGACAGAGAGAGTCAATCAGATTCTGGAGGACATGCTGAGAGCTTGTGCACTAGACTATGGATCTAGTTGGGATGATAATTTGCCCTATGCAGAGTTCTCGTACAACAATAGCTACCGGGCCAGTATGACGATTTCACCGTTCGAGGCCCTGTATGGAAGAAGGTGCAGAACACCGTTGATGTGGGATGAGGTTGGAGACAGGCAGCTGTTTGGACCCTATTTTATAAAGGAGTCCGAAGAGAAGGTTAAACTAATTCGAGATAGACTAAAGATAGCTCAGTCAAAACAGAAGAGTTATGCAAAATCAAAACGCAAGGAGGTAGTCTATGAAATCAGAGACAGAGCATATCTAAGAGTGTCACCACTTCGAGGAGTTAAACGATTTGGAGTTAAAGGAAAGTTAGCCCTGAGATTTGTGGGACCGTACCATGTTTTGGAACGCATGGGAGAGGTAGCCTACAAGTTGGAGTTACCCAAAGGATTGTCGGGAGTTCATGATGTATTTCACGTTTCCCAGTTGAAGAAGTGCCATGCAGGGATGGCCGATATCCCTTTGAGAGATACAGTGCCACTGGAAGCAATACAGTTAGATAGTGATTTGACCTACGAGGAGAAACCTGTCAAGATTCTTGAGTTTGCGAGTCGAGTTACTCGCAGCAAGGTTACCAAGTTTTGCCAAGTTCAGTGGAGCCACCATACCGAGGATGAAGCCACTTGGGAACCAGAGGATGATCTACGAAAATACCATCCACACCTACTTTCTATCCAACCCGAATCTCGAGGACGAGATTCATCTTAAGGGGGGTAGGTTTGTAACATCCCAAATTTTCGATTTGGAATGTTATACATAGGTCATCCATGCATACCATATTTTGTGCATTTCTACTTCCGCGATCCTCGAAATTCTAAGCAACTCAAGGACCCTCAGAGAGAGTTGGGGGATTTCACCGTTTTGCATATTTGAATTTCATCAAATATGGAAACAAGGAACACTTTGGTTTTAATAAATTTTCTCTCCGAAAATATTTCTTACCAAAATATATGAGAGGAGATAATATGAATTCTCCAAAATAAATGAAATATTGGAGGAAAAATATTAAAATCAATTTGCATGTTTTATTTGGATTTTATTGCAATTTTATTTGAATTAGGAAAAATATGCGTTTTTCAAAATTGCATTATAGGCCCAAATAAATGTTCACCTTGTCGGGCTTATTTTTAGAGGACAGGGAAAATTTATTTCGGGATTTTTGGAGTCTGTTTACTATTTCTTTTCTTTGTTTTTCTGCGTGGAATAATTCAAACAAAAAAAAGGGAACTAACTTCAGGCCGTACCCGGCCGGGACTCTCCAGGCCGGCCGCTTATAAGCCGCCCGAGCCGCGGCCCCGAGGCCCAGCCCGCCGCGCCATGCCAACCCTAACCCTAGCCAGCCGCCGCTACGCGCCGCCCGACGCCGCGCCGCCGCCGCCGGAGTTGCCTCCGCCGCCGCCGTCACGTATGCCGAGGTAGCCACCGGTTTTTTTCTAAAACCGTTCGGTTTATTTCGAAAACCCTAGATTTGTTTTTTAATAGATCAGTTTGGTTTTTTTTCTCGGTTCGGTTAAACAGCGGACGTTCGTCCGTCCGTTCGTTTTAACGAACGCCATTCACCCATTAGTCACAGACAGTGAACGGTTGTTCGTTAGCCTGTTCGTCAGTTTTTCTTTTTCCAGGGTTTTTCACGATTATTTTCGATCGCGATCTCTGCCCAAATTTTCGATCTAGTTTATCTTTTCGCTCGTTTATCGGAATCAGGCGATTCAAGCGCCTAGATCTTCGTCTCGAGGCCCTCTTTCCATTTAACCAACTTGAACAAGATTTTGGTACTGTAAAATTTGACTTTAGTCTAGATTAGTAATCGGATCTTGTTTCTTTCGCAGTTTGAGTTTCGTTGCCTCGTTTGATTTGATTCTTTTTGCAAACCGGAGTTCTAAAGTTGAACTTTCTGGTTAGATCTTCTTATTTGAGATTTACCCATGCATCTTTGCTTGATTGCTTATGTATGCTATTGTTTGTTTGTGATAGAACATCCGGAGTGCGAAGCGTGCTACTATGAGTCTTTAGGATTTGCAGATCGTCAGCAAGGCAAGTAACACATTGACCATACTTCTTTCATATCCAGCTTTTATGCATTAGTTCTAATCCTCAAACCTTGCATGATTAGGATGTGATTAACTTGTGGGTATTGGGAAGTAGATGATGAGGTAGAACCTATTACCTGTTTTATTATCAAACCTTGTGAGTTAATTCTACGTTATGCTTATACTGCTATGCTATGCTCATAGACGTGGTTTGGATTTGAGAAATCCATGACAGATGTGAGATTGTTAATTAATGGTTCAACTTAAGGTGGAAACTTTAATACACATCTAGGTGGATTGCTTGTTTGGGCACATGGGGATATACTAGTGTTGTCCAGGAGATCCCGGGGATATACCGTGCGATCCTCCTATGGTTCGCCACCCAGGATCAAAGGGATCATGAGATTGTTCATGCTAGAAACTTCCGTGTGCAGCCACAAACCATTATGGGCTCTGGCATAGTTGAGTATGTTGTGTGACCTCTTTCAGTGGTGGGCTAGCAGATGTAGAGGGAAAGTAGGTGTAACTATCCACCCGGAGTAAGGAGTTAATGCTTATGAAAGGCTGTGTCTCGGTCATCCGTTTCTCAAACACCATGTACTGCGATAAATCCAACGGAGGAGATCTATTCTTGTGGGAAAAGTGTGCAAACCTCTGCAGAGTATACAAACTAATCATCGTTAGCTGTGTCCCCGGTTATGGACAACTTGAGTATCTAGTACTTGGATTATCCTACTGTATCTCATCACTCTAAACTAATTTGTTGGTTTGATAATTACTTTTAATTGGGATTGAGATGGGGGTACCATTCTCAATGTTTCAACTACCATGATAGTTAAATATAAATTTATTCCTTTGTAGTAGGGGAAAAATAGCTTGTCGCAAAACCCATATAACCGTAGAGCCTCCACCAACCATATATGCATGTAGTGTTAGCATTTATCTATTCATTGCTCTACTGTGTTACATTGCCAGCATATTCCATGTGTTGACCCATTTTCGGGCTGCAACGTATTATGTTGCAAACTTTTCAGATGAGGAGTAAGTCGCGATAGGTCGTTTGTCATGCACTTAGCTATGACGTTGGAATTGATGGACTCACTTTATCTTCCAAGCCTTCTGTTGTTATTGTATTAGATGGGCGTAAGCCATATTTATTGTAATAAGTTCTCTTTTGAGACATTCGATGTCATAAGTGTGTGATTGCTACTCTGTTATAAATCCTTCGAGTATTGTGTGTGTCAGCATTACTGATCCAGGGATGACACTGAAGCACAGAGACTTGACTGTTTGAGGTCGGGTCGCTACAATAACAGGCCGGACGCCCGAGGACCCCTTAGTCCAGGACTCCCTCAGCCACGACCACCACCTCCAGCCTTCGGGCCGCGGTGGCGGAGCGGGTGATGGCCACAGTGGTCGGCAGTGGGGTGGAGGCCACGACGGCCACCTCCCGCCTTCGGGTGGCCCTGGCTTTCGACGGTGGTGTGGCGGCAACGGCGGCCGGCAACAACTGACGACGGACACCAGCGGCGGAGCGTGTGGTGGGTGTTCCGCGCACACCCAATAGGGACACGACATGCACCACACTACACCGGGGATTGCGCCGCCGCCGTGGTGTAGCCTCCTAGCTGGAGTTGTACTCTAATGACGATGGAGAGGCTGAGCGACAACGACGGACCGGTGCCATTGGCGATTGTGGGAGAAGCAGACAAGATAAGCTACAGGGAGGGAAGGGAAAATGCGACACAGGACTCGCCGGCCGTGAGGGTTTATATTGCAGGCCGGTAAGCATTGGGATTTTGGGGGATTTCACCAAGTCGGGTGGGAAGCTTGCGCGGGAACCTGCGAGGTTGCGCGGGAACGGGCTCACCAACGATTCAATGGCGCCACCGTTTGGCCAAAAGAACGCCCCCGCGCACTATGCAAGCTTGCACTGTAAGCCGTCTGTGGCAGTGGGGTGACAAGACGTGCGAGAGGAGGACGAAATGCCACGTACATATACGGTTAATAAAAAAACATTTGCGATTTAATTACCTACTATATCACCGTCTTAGTTTATAAGTATGATTTAACTAATAAAATATGAATGCATGTCGCCAAAGATTATATAGTTGGATTTGTATTTGAACATAGTTTCCAATTATATAATTTTTAAAACATGCATTAACACTTTGTTGGTTAAATTTGAGGGCAAAGTATGACCCCGAATATAGAGGAGACTATAGAATTGACGGAGGTGGTAGCACACGGCCGCTCTCTACGCAGTGATGCAACTGTCGGCCGGCTTGTAGGCAACCATTTCCTGCCTGTTCAACTGCTCTATGCGTGTGGTTGCTTGCGGTTCAGGCGGCCGCGGCGCGCTCTGCTCATGTCCCACTGCGCGCGCTCTACTCTCGCGTCCCTCCGGGTGCTCTGCCCTCGTCTCTCCACACACGCTGCCAGTGTTTGGGGCCGGTGCACGATCACGCATGTTCGTGTGCAAGCGGTTGCGCCGGGCGCGGCGCGACGATGCAGTTACCCGCTGCAAAAACTGCCATGCGGACGCGCCGAGAATCCACGCCGCCCAGCCCCTTTTATTCCTGTGGCCATTTACCTTCATCTCTCATCTCACACGACACAATAATCACACCCACTAGGACACATACAGAGAGGACATCCAGCGGTTCCAATGGCGCTCCCTGTGGCTCCAATGGCGCTCCCAGCGGCCGACGATGACAACGGCGGGCAGTTCACCACGCATCATGTAGTGGACACCCACGTGAGGGGGAAGGCCCTCTCGGTGGTGTACACAAACGATCTGGTCTCAATGGAGAGCTCCATCCAAACTATGGAGCAGTTCCTTGCCGAGGACGAGTACCGAGTGGTCGGCTTCGACCTCGAGTACACCAGCGGTCGTGCCAGGCACGATCAGAAGGTTGTCGTCACCCAATTGTGTGTGTGACATGATGTCTTCATCTACCACTACCGCCTTGCCAGAAGGCCTTGTGAGCGTTTCTTCGGGTTTATCAACAGCTCTACCTACAGTTTCGCTACGGTGGACACCACCAATGATCTAAAAGCGCTCAAGGTTTCGGACTTGAAATGTCCTAATCTTGTTAACATCCAAAGACATTACAAGGTCTGGGGCTGCGACAAAAACAAACTGAACTCCCTGGTTGACCTCGCCTCGGCCATCATCGACCCCTACTACATGAAGATGAAGAATGAGAGCAATAAGGATAGGAACACCTGGCATAGTGTGTGGCATAAGAGACTGGATGAACAACATGTCAAGTACGCGGCCATGGACGCGTACACAAGCTGCGAGATGTACAGGCGGATTGTTGACATGAGGAACTCTCTTCTTCCTGACCCGGACGAGGGATCAAGCCACATAGCAGTGGCGGGAGTGTCACAAGAAGTAGATGACTAGACAATCATTTCTCCTACTTTAGAATGCATGCAACTGTTTATTGAGGTGTCTGCGAATGATCTATATAGTCACTTATATAATTGCATATTTATTTCAGTTATATATATACACATCTTATTCTACTGTAGACAGAGCAAATCACACGGCTTATTAGCAGCAATCGTCTGTGTTATTATTGGTCTTCGCACATATTTTTTATTATGGACCTGTTTGCCGCGTATCACACACACCTTGATCCGGCTGACCGTTTCTTTTGTGTTGCCTAATCACAAACAGTTCATCCGAGTGAACCGTATACTCTATATCGCACACGCCTTCATCAGGCTGCCCGTTTCTTTTCTTCCTCCTCATCGCAAACAGTTCATTGAGCTGAAGTATATGCCCTGCATTGCACACGCAACTAAAATCTGAACCGTGTTTGATAGCTCCGTCATAGCAAACATTTGGCACCTTTTTTGACGGTTCTTGTACACCGCCTTTTGCGATTATGGCATCGCACACAGTTTCGTAGAAGGGTCTCTGATCGTAGTGTCACGTTTGGACCATCCTGCAGTAGTGAACTTGCGGCGGCGGAAAAAGTATTTTGGCTATCTCTTTGTTCGTTTCCCGATTTTAGAGAATTTATAAAGGCATAGTTAGGTCAAAGGGAGCTACATGTGCCCCACTAGCCACCAGGGCGCGCCCTGGTGCCTCATGGGCCCACGTTTCATCTTATGCTCCTTTGTCGAAGCTTGTAGTGTCTCTTTTGTCCATAAAAAAATCTCCAAAAAGTTTCGTGGCATTTGGACTTTGTTTGATATAGATATTCTGAAAAATCAAAAACAAGTAAAAACAACAACTGGTATTGGTCACTAAGTTAATAGGTTTGTTCCAAAAAATGATATATAATTGCTTGTAAATGCATATAAAACATCCAAGATTGATACTATAATAGTATGGAACAGTCAAAAATTAAAGATACGTTGGAGACGTATCACTATGTTCTAAAAAATATTGTTCATCGTGTATTTGGAAAAACAATCTCACATTTTTTTTTAAAATCCCGACATATTAACAAATCACGACGTATTTTAAAAATATTTGTCGGGCATTTAAAAGAATGTGCATTTGGAAAAGCTATTTATTATCCTTTTTGCGGGAAAAAATACGATTTATTCATCAAATATCATGACAACACAAAGAACATCAGAAGTAAAAAAAAAGTACTCTCATGTCCGTAGAACAAATAGGGACTGACTACAAGCACTGGTGTAACATCCCAAATTTTCAATTTGGAATGTTATACATAGATCATTCATGCATATCATATTTTATTGCATTTCGTTTCGCGATCCTCGAAATCCTAAGCAACTCAAGGACCCTCAAAGAGAGTTGGGGATTTCATTGTTTTCATATTTGAATTTTATCAAATATTGAAACGAGAATTATTGATTTTCATTATTTTTCTCTCCAAAAATATTTCATATTAAAATATGTCAGAGGAGATAATATGACTTCTCCAAAATAATTGAAATATTGGAGGAAAAATATTAAAATCAAATATTTGCTTTTATTTGGATTTTATTGCTAATTTTATTTGCATTAGAAAAGTTGCACGTTTTTCAAAAGTGCATTTGAGGGCCAAGAAAATGTTCATCTCGTTCTAAATATTTTATTTAGATGGTGAAGATTTGTTTTGGTATTTCTAGATTTTTATTTTATTTTCTAGGATTATTTAAGTTGCGGCGAAATTATTTAAAAAAAAATCTCTCAGCGCCCGACTGGGCCGAAGCCCAGCCGAGCCGGCCCGCTAGCCCCGCGCTTCCGTCTCCCTCCAGGAGACAGGGAGGCCGCCGCCGCCCTGACCCCAAGTCCGGCTGGGACTCCGCCTTGCAGCGCCGCTTGCCCCCTCCCCCAAGCAGACCCCCTCCTTAAATACCCCGCCACCAGACCCCCACCACCACCAACCCCGCCTCCTGCCGCGCCCCGCCTGCAGCGCCGCCGCTGCCGCCCGCGCACCCCGCCACCGCAGCCTGCCTCGCCGGAGTCACAACCCTGCCTCGCCGGAGGTATACGCCTCGCCGCCGTTCGGTTTTTTTTAAACCGATCCGGTTTTTTTAGAAACCCTATTTCGTTTTTTTTAGATCGGTTCACCGGTTTTCTCGGTTTAGTTTATATAGCGGACGTTTGTTCGTATGTTCGTTTTAACGAACGGTTTTCGCTCATTAGTTACAGACAACGAAGGTTCGTTCGTTAGCCTGTTCATCAATTTTCTTTTTCTCGGATTTTCCGCGATTATTTTCGATCGCGATTTCTGATCTGATTTTCATTTTGGTTTATCTTTTCACTCGTTTATCGGAATCAGGCGATTCAAGCGCCTAGATCTTCGTCTCGAAACCCTCTTTCTGTTTAACCAACTTGAACATGATTTTGGTACTGTAAAATTTGACTTTAGTCCAGATTAGTAAAGGATCTTGTTTCTTTCGCAGTTTGAGTTTCATTGCTCCGTTTGATTTGATTCTTTTCGTAAACCAGAGTTCTTAAGTTGAACATTCTGGTCAATTCTTCTTATTTGAGTTTTGCCCTTGCATCTTTGCTTGATTTCTTATGTATGCTATTGTCTGTTTGCGATAGAATTCCCGGAGTGTGAAGCGTGCTACTACGAGTCCCTAGGTTTTGTGGATCGTCAGTAAGGCAAGTAATACATTGATCATACTCCTTCCATACCCAGTTTTTATGCATTAGTTTCAATCCTCAAACACTGCATGATTAGGTTGTGATTAACTTGCGGGTTGGGAAGTAGTTGATGAGGTAGAACCTATTGCCCTGTTATATTCAAACCTTGGGAGTTATTTCTACGTATTGCTTATATTGCTATGCTATGCTCGTAGACGTGGAATGGGTTTGAGTGTATCCACGACAGATGTGAGATTGTTAATTAATGGTTCAACTTAAGGTGGCAACTTAAATACACATCTGGGTGGATTGCTTGTCGGGCACCTGGAGAATCCAGTGTTGTCCTAGGATATCCCGGAGTACCCGTGTGATCATCCTAAGGTCCGCCACCCAGGCTCAAAGGGAACTGAGATATTTTCATGCTAGAAACTTCGGTGTGCAGCCGCAAGCTATTATGGGCTCTAGCATAGTTGAGTAGGTTGCATGAGCTCTTGAAGAGGTGGATCAGCAGGTAGAGGGATGTAGGTTTGGTTTGGTTTGGTATGGAACAACAACAACAACAACAACAACCCGCCTCCAGTTGACAACTTAGCTCGCTTTCTGAGGTTGCAGCTGCCGGTGTTTTCCAATAGCACCGAGCCTATAGTTGCAGATGATTGGCTATGCCGTATTGGAAGGGAGTTGACCACCGCAGGTTGCACAGATGCTGAGAAGGTGCGCTTTGCTGTACATCAATTGGATGGGCCAGCAGCCTCATGGTGGGAGAATTATACGGCCACTTTCCCCATAGCCAACGTCACTTGGGATCAGTTTCAGCAAGCTTTCCGCACATCCCATGTCTCAACTGGAGCTATGAGCATGAAGAAGCGTGAGTTTCGCAACTTACGCCAGGTGTTGGGGATATGATTACTGGAGGTAAACCGGCTAGGAGTGGCCGGGTTAGCTCCATGAAGATAGAAGCCCATGAAGACGTGAAGATGGTGGCGCTTTACGAATGCCCAAGGCCCAAAGGCGGGTTAAAGCCTGTAGATGTAAACCGACTTTGTCATGTAACTTGTATTGTAAGTTAGAGGAATAGAGACCGAGCCGGACACATCTATGATCCGGCCTCGGGACTCTGTAAACCGGCGGGCGTCAACCTATGTATATAAAGGGACGACCCGGCCGCGGTTTGAGGACAACAGACAATAACTCGAGAGCCAGGAAAAGTGGATTCGCTCCGTGGTCATCGAAACCCTAGCAATACCAATCACAACTAGACGTCGGCTCTTACCTTCATCGAAGGGGCCGAGCTAGTATAAAACCCCTCGTGCCCCCTTGTCCGGTTTAACCCCTTTAAGCTAAACCATAGCGATGGCTCCATGACTAAATCCTTTCACGAGGACATCTGCCGTGACAAACCCACGACAGTTGGCGCCCACCGTGGGGCTATCGCACGATGGTTTTGAGTTCTTGAAGGGCAGCTTTGATGGACTCAAGGGGTACGTTGTGGGCCGGATGACGAAGATTCATCGCGGCAAGCTCTACATCGACGATGCGGGATAGGGTCCCGAGGCTGGTTCAATCGAATATGGGTACCGGGTCCCCTTTGTTGGGATTCACGTCTTCATCGGCAAGATCGATGAACCGGGCCCTGAGCCGGACACCTGCACCGACATCATTGAGGCGGCTCAGCGTGCAAGCCCTTCCCCGGTTCAGCCCGCAGCAAGGCATGTTTTCGTAGGTGTCATCCATGGAGCGAAATATGAGGATGGACTGACATCTGATGGAGAGACCGTTGTCTGCTCTGACGACGAGTCTTCAACTGAGAGACCGAGTCGCTATATCAGTTGCAGGATGACCGGATTAGCGGAGGTTCCGATGGAAACAGTATTCCGGAACCCCTCGATCTTCCAAACCGGGTCGTTGTCTCATGGCCGGTACACAATCAGCACCCCAGTCATCAACCACCGTGGCAATGCACCGCCTCCGGCTCAAGTTCTGTCTGATTTGTTTGACGCTTTGGCAACCTTGATGGCCACGGAGGTGGACGCAGCAGCCCGGGACCAACACAATGCGGAGATTGCAAAGGTGAAAGATCAGATAACTCAGGCTAAAGTAGACCTGGCAGCAGAGAACACTAGGATGGCTACCGAACGGGCCGAGTTGGAAGCTCAGGCCTATCGGCTTAGGCTAGATCAGAATGCCTCAAAGGAAGTCATGAGAAGAAGATACCGGTCGCATCTCCCGCCGGGTTATGAGCCAAGAAATATATTCAACACGCCAGGAGCAGGAACTAGTAACCAGCCAGTGTTAAACCAGACGGAGGTGCCGGGAACAGGAGCGTTGGTTCAGTTGTGAATGATGGACCCGCCTCGTCAAAGCAACATTGTGTCGCAGTATGTTCCGACGCCCCCGGGGCATTACTCCAACCCGTTGGACAACATTGTGGCTGCCGCTTCACGATTGGCAGCCCTCCCAACCGATGGCGAGTCACTAGTTGCGATTGAGGCACGACGGGCCAGAGAGCTCCTCCAAACAGCTTTAAACCAGCAGCAGGCTTATTCGCATAGTCGCGAGAGGATTCATTCCACCCCCCGCCCGAGCCGGAGCTACAGTAGGCACGTTGAGGATGAACCGGCTGTGTCAAGCAGTGCACGTCGTCGTAACTTGCCGCGAGGGCACAACCCGGCAGGTGGAGGTGCTAATGCGCAGGATGTGGTGGATCATGGTCGTGCACGTCGAGAGGCCGAGTTAGCAGCTCTACATGGAGTTCATCAACCTACTCCAGTTCTCCCTACCACTTTAATGGAGCCAGGTGTGGTCTTCAGTTCCTTAGGGGTGTTGTGCCTCACCCCCACTTTATGTAATGTATGACTGCCCAAGGATTTCAAGGGACCTTGTAAAGTACCCAATTACACCACCGATTTGCAGTCAGAGGCATGGGTTGAAAGCTACCAGACGGCAATGGAGATGTTAGATGTGGATGAAGCGGTGTGTGCTAAATATTTCACCATGATGTTGGAGGGGACAGCTCGTACTTGGTTAAAGAGCTTGCCAGCTAACTCTATCGGATCATGGGCCAAATTAAAGCACCGGTTTATCCAGAATTTTAAGGATACTTGTAAGCAGCCTATGTCAATTGTGGACCTGGCCGCTTGTGTTCAAGAGGATGGGGAGTCTACAACCCATTGGGTGAAGCGGGTCTCAGCTATTCTGCATTTGTCGGATCGCATCAATGCAGATACTGCAGTGTTAACGTTGGAGGGCAATTGTCGGTTTCTACTGCTCAAACAGAAGTTAGGAAGTCTCAAATGTCACTGCAATGATATGTCAACGCTTATGGCCGCTTTGGTTAAATATGCCGATTCAGATAATACCAAAGACCCTGACTCAAAGGAGGACAAACTAGGGAAAGGAAAGAAAAACGGTAACACCAAGGGACAGCAGCATAACCCGGCAGGTCATGGGAATAATGGTAAGCGCAAGGCCGACAATAGTTTGGACTTTATGGCTAACACCAATGCTCAGGATAACGGTCAGTGTCGTAAGGGAAAGCAGCCCCAGAGGGGCGGAGGTTCAGGCCCCAATTTGGAGCGCCTGTTAAATCAACCTTGTCCAAAGCATGGATCAAAGGAGAAGCCAGCGTCACATCTTTGGAAGGATTGTTATATCATGTGAGAATTCAAGAACTCCAATATGTTTCAGTATGACAATGGCCCGCCCGGCGGTTCAGGGGGTGGTTTTCATGGGCCGGGTTATGGAGGTGGCAGCTCCGGTTCAGGATTTCAGGGCAATCAAACCGGACATAGCAATCAAGGAAACCAGGGCAACCAGGGAGGTTATAACCATCAGGGGAATCAGCAGCAGCAAAAGTCAGGTTATCAGAGCAATCCGAAACAGTTAAATAGTGGGCAGTATCATGTCTTCACCACTAGCTTGTGCAAGCATGATCAGAAGCTTCACAAGAGGGCCGTGAACTCTGTTGAACCGGTTGTGCCTCAGTATTTGTGCTGGTCTGAGCAACCCATTTTATGGAGTAAAGAGGATCACCCACCCTGGGTTGACAATCCGGATCATCTGGCCTTAGTGGTGGCACCTCAAGTTGGGGGGTACAAGTTCACCAAGGTGCTCATGGATGGGGGAAGCAGTATCAATATTCTCTACTATGATACCTTCCGCCGTATGGGGTTGATAGATAAGAATCTTAAACCGTCGAACACCGTTTTTCATGGTGTGGTGCCCGGTAAGTCTGCATATCCAGTGGGCAAGATAACTCTAGAGGTGGCCTTTGGAGATGATCATGATTCAAGGTCAGAAACATTGACTTTTGAGGTGGTGAAAATCAAGAGTCCGTATCACGCCCTGTTTGGGCGACCGGCTTATGCCAAGTTCATGGCGAGGCCGTGTTATGTTTATCTGCAGCTTAAGATGCCAGGTCATAAGGGGGCCATCACAGTACATGGGAGTAGGAAGATTGCTTTGGAATGCGAGGAAGGTGATGCGACTTATGCTGAGTCGGTTTGTGCCATGGAAGAGCTGAAGTTTTACAAAGACAAGGTTGATCCGGCAGATATGACTTCTTTGAAAAAGCCAACTACGGAACACGATCCGGCATTGAAGTTTAAATCGGCCACAAATACTAAGATGGTTGATTTTGTTCCTGGCGATTCATCCAAGCAGTTCAGCATCAGCGCTAACCTGGATCCAAAATAGGAAAGCGCGCTCACCAAGTTCATCCGTGAGAACCGGGACATCTTTGCATGGAAGCCTTCTGACATGCCAGGTGTACCGAGGGAACTCGCTGAGCACACACTTAATATTGATCCTAAGTTTAAACCGGTCAGACAGTTTCTCCGCCGCTTCAACGAAGAAAGGTGCAAGGCTATTGGTGAAGAGGTAGCTCGATTGTTGGCCGCAGGGTTTATCGTGGAGGTCTTTCACCCAGAGTGGCTGGCTAATCCGGTGTTGGTTCTCAAGAAAAACGGCACTTGGCGTATGTGTGTGGACTACACAGACTTGAACAAAGCTTGCCCAGCAGATCCATTTGCCCTCCCTCGTATTGATCAGATCATTGATGCTACGACGGATTGTGACCGCTTGTGTTTTTTGGATGCCTATTCTGGTTATCATCAGATCAAAATGGCAGTTAAGGACCAGGAGAAGACAGCTTTTATAACTCCCTTTGGAGCCTTCTGTTATGTCTCCATGCCCTTTGGGCTCAAGAGTGCCCAGGCGACTTATCAACGTTGTGTTCAGAATTGTCTTCATAAGAAGATTGGGCGCAATGTTCATGCATATGTGGATGATATTGTGATAAAGTCCAGGAAAGAGGAAACATTGATAGATGACCTGAGAGAAACCTTTGACAATCTCTGGGTTTACAAGATGATGCTCAATCCGGACAAATGTGTCTTTGGTGTCCCGACAGGCAAACTCTTGGGTTTTCTGGTATCAAATAGGGGCATTGAGGCTAATTCGGAAAAAAAATTCAGCAATCACGTCTTTGGCTAAACCGGCGTGTATCAATGATGTTCAACGTTTAGCCGGCCGGATTGCGGCTTTGAGCCGGTTTATCAGTCGTCTCAGGGAGAAAGCTATCCCTTTATACCAGATATTAAAGAAAACAGATGACTTTGTCTGGAGCGATGCGACTAATAAAGCGTTTGAGAATATGAAGAGGCAGTTAGCTGAACCGCCTGTGCTTGCAGCTCCGATCGATAAAGAGCCTTTACTGCTGTATGTGGCTGCTAATGCCAGGGCTGTTAGTGTGGCTATTGTTGTGGAACGCAAGGAGGCTGGAAAGGAATATCCGGTTCAACGGCCGGTTTATTATATGAGTGAGGTACTTATCGAATCAAAGCAGAGGTATCCACATTGGCAGAAATTGGTGTATGGGGTGTGTATGGCAAGTCGGAAGCTCAAACATTATTTTTAGGGTCATCCTGTCACAGTGGTCAGTTCAGCCCCTCTGGGAGATATCATTCAAAACAGAGAAGCAACTGGACGGATTTCCAAGTGGGCTATTGAGCTTGGACCTCACGGGCTCAAGTATACACATCGCACAGCAATCAAATCTCAAGCACTTGTGGACTTCATCAATGATTGGACAGAGTTGCAGGCACCAGAGGAAAAGCCAAATAACACATATTGGACTATTCACTTTGTTGGGTCCAGGCAATTGGAGGGCTCGGGGCTGGAGTTATATTAACTTCCCCACAAGGTGACAAGTTTTGTTCTGTTCTCCGATTAATGTTCCCTTGTACTAACAATGCAGCTGAGTACGAGGCCCTACTCCACGGTCTTCGGATGGCTAAGGAGATGAACTTAAGCCGGGTTAAGTGCTTCAGTGACTCGGACCTGGTGGCTCAACAGGTATCGGGCACCTGGGATTCTAAGGACCCACTCATGGCTGTGTATCGGTGAGAGGTGGACATAGTGGCTGGTCACTTCAAGGGTTATCAGGTTGACCATATAGACCGGCAAAAGAATGAAGCGGCGGACGCTTTAAGCCGCCTTGGCTCTCAGCATAAACCGGTCCCACCAAATGTCTTCCTCGACGTACTGCATAATCCATTGGTCAAGATACCAACAGAGGAGGAGTTGGTTGTTCCTGGCCCGAAGGCTCAATTGGTGGCAGCTTTGCATGTTATACCAGATTGGACAATCCCGTACCTGGCGTACATGGACCGGGGCGAGTTACCGGAGGATGAAACCTCGGCCCGGCAGATAATCCAGCGTTCCAAGTCAACGACCATAGTCAATGGGGAGTTACATTGTCACAGCGTCATAGGGGCAATTCAGCATTGTGTATCTCCTCAAGAGGGTTGTGAAATTTTGCGAGAAATCCATGAAGGAGATTGTGGTCACCACGTCGGTTCAAAATCCTTGGTAGCTAAGGCTTTTCGTCACGGTTTCTATTGGTTGACAGCTCATGCTGATGCTGAGGATTTAGTCAAAAGGTGTGACGCTGTCAAAAATTTGCACGACGCGCTCATGTTCCGGCTCAGGAGTTAAGAATGATTCCAATCACTTGGCCGTTTGCAACTTGGGGGCTTGATATGGTTGGACCCTTTAAGAGATCCAACGACAAAAACACTCACATGTTAGTGGCAGTTGACAAGTTTACCAAATGGGTAGAAGCAGAGCTAGTCAATAAGTGTGATGCGGCCACGGCAGTTCAGTTCATCAAAAAGGTGATATTCCGGTTTGGCTTTCCACACAGTATTATAACTGATAATGGTACTAATCTGTCAAAGGGTGAGATGGAGGAATTTTGCCAACGTGAGCACATCCGGCTTGATGTAGCATCAGTGGCTCACCCCCAATCGAATGGTCAAGCGGAGAGGGAAAATCAAGAAATTGTAGCGACCAGACCTCAAACAGTCTGATCTATGTGCTCCGGTGTCATCCCTGGATCAGTAATGCTGACACCACACAATACTCGGAGGATTTATAGCAGAGTAGCAATCACATACTTATTACATCGAGTGTCTCAAAAGAGAGCTTATTACAATAAATATGGCTTAAGGCCATCTAATAACGATAACAACGGAAGGCTTGGAAGGTAAGTGAGTCCATCAACTCCAACGGCATCACTGAGTATAGAACCACGACCTAAAAACTCCTTATTCGTCGTCTAAAAAGTCTGCAACATTAACGTTGCAGCCCAAAAACGGGTCAGCACATGGAATATGCTGGCAAGGTAACACATAGAGAGTAATGGAATGAAACAACTATACTATATGCATATTTGGCTGGTGGAAAGCTCTATGGTTACTGTTTTTGCATAAAGCCAATTTTTCCCTACTTCAAAGGAATAAAATTAATTACTATCAGGGTGGTTGTTAAACAATGAGAATGGTTGACAACATTCTCAATCCCAATTAAGTAACATCATTAAAACCCAACAAAATTAACTTTTGAGTAACATGTTGAGATTCACATGATAATCCAGGTACTAGATACTCAAGATGTCCAAAACCGGGGACACGGCTAATCATGATTACTTTGTTACACTCTGCAGAGGTTTGCGCACTTTTCCCCACAAGACTCGATCGCCTCTGTTGGATTTCTCGCACTACATGGTGTTTGAGAAACGGATGACCGAGACACAGTCTTTCAGAAGCGCTAGCACCTTACGATGGATAGACCGGTACACCTACTTTCCCCTACATCTGCTAGTCTACCCTGTAAGAGTTCGCACGACTTACTCAACTATGCCAGAGCCCATAATGGCTTGTGGCTGCACACGGAAGTTTCTAGTATGAATAATCTCATGACCCCTTTGAGCCTGGGTGGCGGTCCAAAATAAAAACAGGCAAGTCCTGGAATACCCAGGTGCCTCAATCCACCCAGATGTGTGTTAGGTTGCCACCTTAGATAAACCAGTAATTATCAATCTCACATCTGTCATGGATATCACTCACCCAATCCACGTCTACTAGCATAGCATGGCATAATAAGCAAACGTAGAAGTAACTCCCAAAGGTTTGATAATAAACAGGTAATAGGTACTACCTCATCTACTTCCCATCCCACAATTTAATTAGATCCTAATCATGCAATGTGTGAGGATTGATCTAATGCAAGAAAATATGGGTTGTAGAAAAAGGTATGATCAAAGTGTTACTTGCCTTGCTGATGATCCGCGAAACCTAGAGATTCAAAGTAACAGACGGCGCACTCCGGGTATTCTATCGCAGACAAACAAACAAGCATACAATAAGTACTCATCTAATGCATAGGTAAAACTTAAATAGAAGATCTAACCAGAAAGTTCAACTTAATAACCCTGGTTTGCAAAAAGAATCAAATCGAACGAAGCAAAAGAAGTCAAACGGCGAAAGAAAACAACTTCATTCTAGTAATCTGGATCTAAGTCAAATTTTACAGCAGCAAAAACATGTTTAAGTTGATTATTCGGAAAGAGGGTTTCGAGACGAAACTCCAGGCGCTTGAATCGCCTAATTCCGATAAACGAGCGAAAAGTTACACTAAAACAAAAATCGGATCAGAAATCGCGATCAGAAAATAACCGCGGAAAATCCGACGAAAAAGAAAAACGACGAACAGATTAATCGGTAATTAACCTAATCCGAAAATAATTAAAATAAAATAAAATAATAAAAAAATTCGAAAATAAAACCGGCGAAAAAGAAATTTTAAAAAAATCGGCACGGAAGTCGAGGCGGCGGCGAACCTCGCGCGTGCTGCAACTCTGGCGAGTCGGCGGCGGGTCCGGTGGATCGGGTGCGGGGCTGGTGTGGGCTGGGGGCTCGGGTGCGGCGCTATATAAAGGCGCCCCCGGGCGGAGTCCCGCTCGGGTACGGCCCATAGTCGGTTTCGTTTTTTTTAATAATTACGCTCGGAAGAAAAATAAAAAGAAATACTAAACGGACTCCAAAAATCACGAAATAGATTTTCCCGGGTTTCTAAAATCAAGCGCGATAAAGTGAACATTTATCTGGGCCCAAACTACAACTTTGAAAAACGCGCATTTTTCCTAAATTCAATTAAAAATACCGAAAAACTCCGAAATAAATCTTATTTGATTTTTTTATTAAATCCTCAATATTTCTATATTTTGGGAAAGTCATTTTATTCCCTCTCATATTTTTGTAATAGAACTAATTGATGATAAAATAAATAAAATCAAATGATCCTGTTTACAAAATTTGAGGAAACTCAAATATGTAAATAACGAAATCCCCAACTCTCTCCGTGGGTCCTTGAGTTGCTTAGGATTTTCTAGGATCAAAACCAAAAGCAAAATAAAATATGATATGCATGATGACCTAATGTATAACATTCCAAATTGAAAATTTGGGATGTTACAGAAATCTTGCGAGGTATTAAACCTCGGCTTATGGTTCCTTTAAAGCGGACACCGGGTTGTTGGGTGGAGGAGTTACCATCTGTGTTATGGAGCATCAACACCACACCTAATAGATCTACGGGTTACACACCTTTCTTCATGGTTTATGGAGCAGAGGCGGTTATTCCTAGTGACATCCGTCACGACTCGCCCCGTGTGGCAGCTTATGTTGAAGCTGATAATGAGAAGGCACGTCAAGACTCACTGGACCTGTTAGATGAGGAGCGTGATCTTGCAGCAGCACGTTCAGCGATTTATCAACAAGATCTCCAATGTTATCCAGCCGCCGGGTTAAGACCAGAACTTTTCAAGAGGGCGATCTGGTGCTCCGGCTCATCCAGGATCAGACTGATATGCACAAGTTATCCCCACCTTGAGAAGGACCTTTTTTGGTCAGCAAGAATCTGCACAACGGGTCATACTACCTCATTGATGTTCGAGAGCACAAAGACTCACATAAATCGGAGGAGGAGACCAAGCGGCCATGGAATATAGCTCTTCTTCGGCCTTACTATACTTGAGCCGCAGGCTCTTCTTATGTACATATTTATGACAATGTATATATTATATAATAAATTGGAGCCTCGAATAAAGTGAGGTCTCTGTTCTTTTTACATTATGTGTGAGCCTACAAGAGCATCTACTGACAAAGCGGAGTTTTGTTAAACCGGCCTCTACGGCCACACGGATATAAAGAAAATCACTAGGGGGCTTGGTCGTATCCGAACCATAGCTACACCTCTTGATCGGTTTAAAACCAAAAAGGGATATCACTAGGGGGCTTGGTTGTCTTCACACCATAGCTACACCTCTTGATAGGCTTTAAGCCAAAAGGAAATTATGTGGAGCCAAAGAGAATCTGTTGCATTAAGAATAGTTCAAACATAGGTAACCACTGAGCATAACTCACATATTACCTGGGGGCTCCTTGCTTCTCAAAGAACAGTGAGCTTGAACCCTTGTAATAGGCTATCAAGCCAGGTGTATTCACCTAAAACCCCAGGTTATCTTGCCTCTTTAAGTAAGCCACTCCGTCCAGGTAAACCTGGTATGACCCATCCAACGTTTGACACGTCAATCCCATGGACACTGAACTTGTCAAAGTTAAAACGATGATTGGTTAAAGATTGAGGTCCATCTTAAAAGGCTTTGCAAAATGGTTTAACTCAGCGGCCTGGCAACCCTTGAAAAGCCTCGATTTAGGGCCTGGCAGCCCATGAAAAGCCTTGCATATTTTTTGTATTTGCTGTTTTTTATGATAAAGGATTTATGAGCATTTTATGATAAACCGGTGTTCTTTACAACCCGGCATGACTTTCAACTCTTAGTTGTGAGTACATGATCGGTTTTAAATCGGTAGTATATTCTTCTGGTCTGGTTTTTGACTAGATGTCACCAGCATTATGCGGCTATTATAGCCCAATATGGTTTCCATATGAACCGGCAAGAGGACAAGGAGTTGACAACACTCCGATTTGGTGTTTTTTTCACCTTTACCATACAAGCAGTTGGTCAGCCAATGAGGTATGTCACAGATATTATTTATTTTATCTGGTTAATATAAATCTTGGTGATCCATCCAAGTTATGTATATCTTTTGGGTACCATGACCCGTCTAGTGGTAAGCCACTAGGACGCTTTCAAGTTCTTATATGCAGGAACACAAAGTATAATGGACTATGCATAAATAGATCCCAAAAGTGGAACAAGTTTTCAAAATATCAAGCAACACAAGCATGTTCGATGTCATGGCAGATAAAGGTGTTTCTGCTAGCCTATTACAAGGAGCTTCAAAACGGCCCAAATTGAATAATTGTTTCAAGCAGTGGCGGACTTAGCTGATAAACCGGTCACCGGTTTAGGATGCTCCATCGGGACGACTTGATGATTGAGGGTCATCTTGTACAGTCACCTCCTCTTCATCCCTCCCCAAACACTGGAAATCAACCGTTGACCAATCGATTCCGCTTAAAGCTTGAAACACGGCCTCTTCATGGATAAGGCTAGAGGGGTCAATGTCAGGAGCGTAAGTATGCTTACGGATTGGAGGCACAAGTTCTTCAACTTCATGGATCATAGCAGGCTGTCTCTTTCCTTCAGCATCGTAAACCGGCTGGAAATGAGATAAGTCTGTGTCCTCCGCCAGTTTGCTCGCTATTGGCCGCATCTCCTTTATCAGCTTTCGAAGGTCATCATTGTTGAAGTCTGAACCGTCCTCCTTCACACCTGGATATCCTTTAATGATATATGCCGCTTCAAGATCCAGAATCCATGCCTTGGCCCGGATTAGTGCGGTCAGCGCTCCTGCTCTTGCGGCTGCTTTCTTCAGTTCTATAATCCGGGCAGGTAGCATGGCCAGCTTCTCAAGGGTTTCCTTTATCAAGGATGGCACCGGCTTGTTGTATGCTGCAGTGCAAATAGCACGCTGGGATCTAGAATATAGCTGTTCCATTAAGGTGTACGCCGCTTTAAGCTTCATCCGCATGTCAGAGCCCAGATGAGCAATACGGGTGCCTGACATGGTTTAGTATCAGTAAACCGGTCAATGATAAGATCTTATGAATTAGACAAACGGCATGAGGAGGTACTTACCAAACACAGCGGACGTCATGGCATCAATCTGCCGCTTCAAGCCGATCAGTTCGTCTACCACTAGCTTCAGGGCTGCTTCTGCGTCCTCAGATTTCCTGGTTAAACCAGCCTTTTCTGTTTCCCAGTCAGCATGTTCCTTATTGAAAGTCTCTTTCAACTTCTCCATAGCTGCCAGGGCTTTGGTCAGCTCCTCTTTGGCTTTGGAAGCCTCTGCTTGTTGGGACTTTACGTTCTCTTGAAGATCAGCGGTTTGAGCATCCCTCTTACTCAGCTCGGCCTGCAAAGGTGAAGATATGTCAACAACAGGATATGTATTTTCTAAGTACCAAGCGTATAACAATTTATGCACTTTGTACTTGGGGGCTAATGCCTATTTGCTCTATTATCAACAAATCTTTCACAAGTCTCAAGTACAATGCAACCATTATCCTTAACACTTGGGGGCTAATGTACATCTGTTCAAAACTGACACATTGATTCAAGACCCGGTTTACCTCGCAAAGCTAAACCGGCCCTTGGGGGCTACACCGATGAAAACTACATGAATACAATGATAAAGTATCGGTTTTTTTACTGAGGACTTGACACATTGAAGATCAGCATGCAAGGATTAAGATATTGCAAAGTCCCGGTTTGTGATTAACATCGTAAATCGGCCCTTGGGGGCTACCTGGGCTGAGGTCTATACTTTGGAATCAAGAAAGGAAAGGTGATGAAAATACCTCATAGCGTTCCTTCATCAGGTTCACCAAACCGGCTTCATAATCACGGTTTGAGTGTACACGGTTTAAAAAACCAGAGTGGAGTTCTTCAGCGCTGAGATGGGCCTAGCTTGACAAATTAGTGCTCTATTTACCCTTCTCCATGGCAGCACGCTCTTCCTTGGCACTATGTTTGGCCAAGATTACAGGATGGCCAGGAGAGTTGTGGCCCATACGGTAATGATAGAATCGTCTCCTTGGCCTCCAGTAGTTTTTACGGGTGATGGTGGAGTGTCAGTGGCTCTCACCGGACTGGAAGACCTGTCATCATACTGGATTGGATCTGTCGGTTCACTGTCAGGTACAGCAGTGTCAGCTTCTGGTTGATTATCAATATTCAGATTTTGAGGGGGTGATTCGTCAAACGTGACTTCTGGATTTGGATCCTCCGGTTCAGCTGTCTGTTCCGGTTCATTCGTTTGCTCTGGTTCATGAACCACCTGGTCTTCGGGTGGATTGTTCACCCGAGCCTTTTTGCTGGGTCTAGCTTTGGCCCTAAAATAGCAACAGATGTGAAAGTTAAAGTACACTACAAAGTATGAACAACATCAAAAGAAGGAGTTCAAGTATTTACCCAGCTACGGTTTTGAGAGGAGGAAGTTGGGTCGCTGTTGACTCGTCAGAGGATGAGGGAGGTGTCACCTCATAATTTGAATCGGACGGATTAAGAAGTTGTCGAAAATAACCTGCCTTGGGATAAGAATTGTCAAAAGTGGGGGAGACCTCAGATCGGCGCTTCCAAACCGGGGTGTCAGGTAAAACGGCTGAAGTGACCTGTTGGCTGCTGTGCCGGGTTGTCCGGCGAGCTTCATGCTGCTGCGTCTTCAAAATAAATGTTGGATCCAAGTAAGCAAGAGGATGAGAAAAGCTTACTTTCTGGACCGCTTGACGGGTTTTTTGTGTTGGCATAGAGTCTGAACCGGAGGAAAGGGTAATTACCTCTACATCGTCAGCCTGGCTGCCCTCCACGTCCTCCTGATAAGTATCATTGTTAATGAGATGCATGAAAAGGGAGCCAAGTGAATCAAGTTCTACCTCAACTTCCGGTTCATCTGCGTCTTCATCAAGTTCCATGCCGATGCGTTCAGCTGCCTTCTGCTTTGAGGTTCTCTTGACAGCTTTTGTTTTGGGACGAGATGGCTTTGCCGCTTTATCTGCAGGTTTCCTCTTCCAGAATGGATCATCACCCTATTTATAAACAAGCAGAAGGTTATTCACAAGTTGAACAGTTTAAAAAAGATGTCGAAGATAAAAAAGGAAGGTAGCACTTACAACAGGCGGTTTGTTTTTTGTGTAGAAGGGGTTCAAGCCGGTTTGGTGGCAGACAGATTCCGATTCATTCAAAATCTTCTTGACACCTTCAGTGACTTCTCATCGGTTAATTGAATGTTGATGTGGCGTTGGGAGTCTTCTAATTTACCAGTGTACTCACACATTAAACCGGAGCGGCAGCTTAATGGCAAGATGCTCCAGGATATCCAGCAACGCACAAAGTTGACGCCTGATAAACCATTAGCCATAAAGGCTCGGAGCTTGGCGAGCTGAGGGGCATATGAGGCCCGTTCCGTAGCACTTAAGCATTGCGGCAGTGGATGAGTGTTGGAAAGCCGATGGGCGCGGTAACCCGGCAGAGGATTCTCGTCTTCAGGGGAGGTATCTTTACAGTAGAACCAAGTTTGGTTCCAATCTTTGGGGTGACTGTGCAGCTTGGCATGAGGGAACTCAACCTCTTTCCATTTTTGAATAGAGACGCCACCAAGTTCAGTGTTGGGTCCGTCTGCAAATTTTGTGCGCCGGTTCAGATGAAAAAAATTCTCGGAATAGCTCAGCAGTTGGTTCTTCTTGTAAGTACACCTCACAGAAGACTTGGAAATTGCATATATTAGACACCGAGTTGGGTCCAATGTCTTGAGGATGGAGCTGGAAACTGGCAAGCACATCCCGGAAAAACTTTGGCCCAGGCGGTTTGAAACCACGGCCTATATGGTCCACAAATACCACTACCTCACCCTGCTTAGGGGTAGGGGGATTCTCCGTTCCTGGAACTCGCCACCAGATTTCATTCTTTTTGGGCAAAGTACCGATCCTGACCATTCCGTTAAGCTGTTCTTCGGTGACTCGGGAGGGAGCCCAGTTACAAGCATAGAACTATTTGGCCATTGCAAGCGAAAAGCTGAAAGGAAATGACGGTTGACAAATCATTCATGGTGATATATAAGATGCAATGGAATAAAGACATACAGTTATGTAAATTGCGTAAACCGGAGGCTGATACTATAATGAATGACAAGGCAATATCAGAACAAAGGAATGCATATACTGTTAAACCGGGGTATAACAATGGAGGTAAAAGGCTTGTCCGATTCACCAGAGGGCTAATGGTATATGATAGATTGCTTTTACAAAGGTAAACCGCTTATGTGGTAAAAAGGATACAGATCTAAGGCAAGAATGACTAAGTACGGTAAAAACATATTTCATAAGGTTGCAGTGAAATTTCGGATCTACCATAAGACAGGAAAATAAAAGGATTTAGATCTAAAAGGTTGATCTCGAAGCAGTTCACAAGGGACCAGATCAGTATTTTATGTGCATAAAGGTTTGTTTTGATAGCAGAAGATAAGCCATTACGTGGAGTACATTAGGTTTGAAGTTTTTATCCATGGACTAAGAAGAAACAAGGGAAGAACAGCGCCAGAGTCTCGATGAACTTCGATGAACAGGAAACCCTAGATAGATCTACAACGGAGAAAGGAAGAGACTTACAGTGGCTGTCGAGGCAGCGGAGGTATGCCGCGGTTCTTTGGTGCAACCAGGTTGATGCAGCGGTCGGCGGATAGATGGAGGCGAAGCTCGATGATGGCGGCGGCGCTCAGGGGCAGAGATGTCGCAAGGAGGAAGAATAAGTGAGGGAGACGAAGGGGAAAAAGGAGAAGGGCCTGTGGTCCTATTTATAAGGTGAAGCGATAAGTGACAAGTGCGGGAATCGAGGAGCTGAAAATGGATAGTTAATAAGGATGTCGCCTCAATGGTTGGATATTCATTAATGAAGGGAATCTTCAGCTTCAAACGAATAGATGACGTCAGGGAGGTTTACTACGGATTTAAAGGATGACATCACGGCGGTTTGCCAGATTTATATAAAGGTGACAGGGCAAGAATTTTTCTAAGTATTGAAGATTGACATGAACAAGTTCAAATCAATATGGGGCCTAATGTTGGGGATATGATTACTGGAGGTAAACCAGCTAGGAGTGGCCGGGTTAGCTCCATGAAGATAGAAGCCCATGAAGACGTGAAGATGGTGGCGTTTTACGAAGGCCCAAGGCCCAAAGGCGGGTTAAAGCCTGTAGATGTAAACCGACTTTGTCATGTAACTTGTATTGTAAGTTAGAGGAATAGAGACCGAGCCGAACACATCTATGATCCGGCCTCGGGACTCAGTAAACCGGCGGGCGTCAACCTATGTATATAAAGGGATGACCCGGTCACGGTTTGAGGACAACAGACAACAACTCGAGAGCCAGGCAAAGCGGATTCGCTCCATGGTCACCGAAACCCTAGCAATACCAATCACAACTAGACGTAGGCTTTTACCTTCATTGAAGGGGCCGAACTAGTATAAAACCCCTCGTGCCCCCTTGTCCGGTTTAACCCCTTTAAGCTAAACCGTAGCGATGGCTCCACGACTAAGTCCTTTCACGAGGACATCTGCCGGGACAAACCCATGACACCAGGGAAACCATACTGTAGCTCAGTACGTGGATGAGTTTAGTAAGTTATCCCGTTGTGCCCCGGATGATGTGGCCACAGATGCCGCAAAGCGGGAGAAGTTTATGGAAGGGATGAATGATGAGATGAGCATGCAGTTGATGGTGGCAACATTCAACAACTACCAGGAGTTGGTAGATAAGGCTCTGATGATTGAAGGGAAGCAGCAGCAAATTGAGAGCCATAAGAGGAAGTATGTGCAGGGGAGGTATAACTCAGGAGCTCAGCAGAAGCCTCGCCTAACCCCGAACTCGGGAGGACTTCTTCATAACCATGGAGGTCATAACCACACCGAAGGAAGTTCGCACAACCATAATGGTTCTAAGAATGGGACTGGGAACGGAGCAAACAACAATCAGAACCGCCCCAATCCAGCCACACCCGCCAAGAGAGATCTAAGTCACATTACTTGCTTTAAGTGCGTGAAGACTGGACACTATGCCACGGAGTGCCCTGAAGCAAAGAATGGAAACGGCAATGGGAGCGCTGAGAAGAAGCCCAATCCATTCAACAAAGGGCAAGTGAACCACGTTAACGTGGAGGAGGTTGACGAGTAGCCAGACGCGGTTATAGGTAAGTTTTTGGTTAAGTCATTTACCGCCCTTGTTCTTTTTGATACTGGTGCATCGCATTCATACATATCAAGGGAATTCGTGGATAAGTTTAAACAACCAACCCAAACCCTTAGGACCCCTCTGTTAGTAAGTTCACCTGGAGCAGAGTATATGGCTAGTCGATGGTGCTACCAGATACCCTTAACCATTGGTAGCCATGTTTTTTCGTACGACCTAATAATCTTGGAGTCACAAGGATTGGATGTGATATTAGGCATGGACTAGATGTCAAAGTATGGAGGAAGCATTGACTGTGCTAGTAAGTCGATTTTTCTCACCACCCCAGAGGGAAAAATGATCAAGTATGTATCTAGGCATGCGCCTAGGAGGATCCAAGTAAATACCCTCACAGGAGTTGTTCAGGAGGAAGTGCCCGTTGTGAAGGATTCCCGGATGTCTTTCCAGAGGAGTTACTAGGCATGCCACCAGATCGAGACATCGAGTTTTTGATAGAGCTATTGCCAGGTACAGGGCCAATATCAAAGAGACCCTATCGGATGCCCGCAAATGATCTGGAGGAGATTAAGAAGCAGATCAAGGAGTTATTGGAGAAATGTTACATTCGACGGAGTTCATCACCATGGGGAGCCTCAGTGCTTTTGGTTGAGAAGAAGGATAAGTCTCTAAGAATGGTTGTTGATTATCGTGCGTTAAATGAAGTGACGATCAAGAACAAATACCCACTACCGATGATCAATGATTTCTTTGACCAACTGCAAGGAGCTAAAGTGTTTTCAAGGATCGATCTGCGATCAGGATATCACCAGTTGAAGATTCAAGAGAAGGATATACCAAAGACAACATTCACCATAGGGTACGGGTTGTATGAATATACGGTCATGTCATTTGGACTAACTAACGCCCCTGCCTACTTCATGAGCATGATGAACAAAGTGTTCATGGAATATTTGGATAAGTTTGTTGTGGTGTTCATTAATGATATAATGGTATACTCGAAGAATGAGGAGGAGCACAAAGAGCATTTGCGTTTAGTTCTCGAGAAACTCAGGGAACATCAGTTGTATGCCAACTTCAGCAAATGCGAGTTTTGGTTGAACGAAGTTGGATTCCTTGGACATGTTATATCAGGAGAAGGTATAGCAGTAGATCCCACCAAGGTTCAGTCAGTCACCGAATGGTTGGCACCCACTTCGGTTAGCGAGATCCGCAGTTTTCTTGGACTCGCGAGATACTATCGGAGATTCATTGAGAATTTTTCCAAGATTGCGAAGCCAATGACGGAGTTATTGAAAAAGGATACCAAGTTTATATGGACGGAAGAATGTGAGGCGAGTTTTCAGGAGTTAAAGAAACGTTTGACTACAGCCCCAGTGTTGATTTTGCCGGATATACGCAAGGATTTCCAAGTGTATTGCGACGCTTCTCGCCTAGGACTTGGAAGTGTGCTTATGTAGGACGGAAGAGTTGTTTCGTATGCCTCACGACAACTAAAACTGCACGAATTGAATTATGCCACACATGATTTGGAGTTGGCAGCCGTAGTGCATGCGTTGAAGACCTGGAGACATTACCTTATTGGAAATCGTTGTGATGTGTACACGGATCATAAGAGTTTGAAGTACATTTTCACACAGAAGGAGCTGAACCTTAGGTAGAGGAGATGGTTGGAGCTTATAAAGGATTATTACATGAAGCTTCACTATCATCCAGGTAATGCCAATGTCGTAGCAGACGCTTTGAGTCGGAAGAGTTATGCTAACACCCTGGTAAGCATGGGATTGCCAAAGGAGTTAGCAGAGGATCTTAGGGAACTTCGATTGGAGATTGTTCCTAGAGGTTTTATTGCAACAATGGAGGTTCAGTCTACATTGTTAGCAAAGATTCGAGAAGCTCAGAAGGATGACAAAGAGATTGCCAAGATAAAAGAGAGAATGAGCAAAGGAAAGGCCAAAGGTTTTCGTGAGGATGAGCACGACACCTTATGGTTTGAGGACCGTGTTTATGTGCCCAATAACACAGAGATCAGGAAGTTAATACTTCAGGAGGCTCATGACTCACCATACTCGATACACCCAGGAAACACCAAGATGTATTTGGATTTGAAGGAACGTTTCTGGTGGACAGGTATGAAGAAGGATATTGCCGAGTATGTAGCCGTATGTGATGTATGTCAGACAGTGAAGGCAGAACATCAAAAGCCAGCAGGATTGTTACAACCTATGCCGATACCCGAATGGAAGTGGGATAAACTTGGCATGGATTTTATCACCGGATTGCCCAGGACCAAATCAGGATATGATTCTATATGGGTAGTAGTTGATCGCTTGACCAAAGTAGCTCACTTTATCCCAGTGAAAACCACCTATACAAGTGCAAAGTTGGCCAAGATATATATGACCAGGATCGTATGTCTGCATGGAGTTCCGAGGACCATCATATCAGATAGAGGAACACAGTTTACTTCAAAGTTTTGGCATCAGCTGCACCAAACTTTGGGGACAAGGTTGGAGTTCAGTACAGCATTCCACCCACAGACAGATGGACAGACCGAGAGAGTCAACCAGATTCTGGAGGACATGTTGAGGGCCTGTGCGCTAGATTATGGATCTACTTGGGATGAAAATTTGCCCTACACGGAGTTCTCATACAACAATAGCTACCAAGCCAGTTTGAAGATGGCACCGTTCGAAGCCTTGTATGGACGAAGGTGCAGAACACAGTTGATGTGGAATGAAGTTGGAGACCGACAGTTGTTTGGACCAGGCTTGATCAAGCAGTCTGAAAAGAAAGTTAAGTTCATCCGAGATAGACTGAAGGTAGCTTAGTCCAGGCAGAAGAGTTATGCAGATTCGAAACGCAAGGAGGTAACCTATGAAATTGGAGAGAGAGCATATCTGCGAGTATCCCCCTTGCGAGGAGTGAAACGTTTTGGAGTCAAGGGAAAGTTAGCTTCGAGATTTGTAGGACGATATCGTGTTTTGGAACGTATGGGAGAAGTTGCCTACAAGTTGGAGTTACCTGAAGGACTGTCAGGAGTTCATGATGTATTTCATGTTTCACACCTGAAGAAGTGTCATGCTGAGATGGCCGATATACCGTTAAGAGATACAGTACCCTTGGAAGCGATTCAATTGGACAGTGATTTGACCTATGAGGAGAAGCCAGTTAGGATTCTTGAATTTGCCAGCCGAGTCACCCGCAGCAAGGTTATCAAGTTTTGCAAAGTTCAGTGGGGCCACCATAGCGAGGATGAAGCCACCTGGGAACGAGAGGATGATCTTCACAAAGACCACCCACACCTATTTTGTAGCCAACCCAAATCTCGAGGGTGAGATTCATCTTAAGGGGCGTAGGTTTGTAACATCCCAAATTTTCAATTTGGAATGTTATACATAGATCATTCATGCATATCATATTTTATTGCATTTCGTTTCGCGATCCTCGAAATCCTAAGCAACTCAAGGACCCTCGGAGAGAGTTGGGGATTTCATTGTTTCATATTTGAATTTTATCAAATATTGAAACAAGGATTATTGATTTTCATTATTTTTCTCTCCGAAAATATTTCATATTAAAATATATGAGAGGAGATAATATAACTTCTCCAAAATAATTGAAATATTGGAGGAAAAATATTAAAATCAAATATTTGATTTTATTCGGATTTTATTGCTATTTTATTTGCATTAGAAAAAATTGCACGTTTTTCAAAATTGCATTTTAGGGCCAAGAAAATGTTCATCTCGTTCTAAATATTTTATTTAGACGGTAAAAATTTGCTTTGGTATTTTTAGATTTTTATTTTATTTTCTAGGATTTATTTAACTTCCGGCAAAATTATTTGTTTTAAAAAAAATCTCTCAGCGCCCGACTGGGCCGAAGCCCAGCCGAGCCGGCCCGCTAGCCCCGCGCCGCCGTCTCCCTCCAGGAGACCGGGAGGCCGCCGCTGCCCCGACCCGAGTCCGGCCGGGACTCCGCCTTGCCACGCCGCTTGCCCCCTCCCCCAAGCAGCACCCCTCCTTAAATACCCCGCCATCGGACCCCCCCACCACCAACCCCGCCGCCTGCCCCGCCCCGCCTGCAGCGCCGCCGCCGCCGCCTCTGCCGTGCCGCGCCGCGCCACCGCCGCCGCAGCCCGCCTCGCCGGACCTCGCCGGAGGTATTCGCCTCGCCGCCGTTCGGGTTTTTTTAAAAAACTGATCTGGTTTTTTTAGAAACCCTAGTTCATTTTTTTCAGATCGGTTCACCGGTTTTCTCGGTTTAGTTTATATAGCGGACGTTCGTCCGTATGTTCATTTTAATGAGCGGTTTTCGCTCGTTAGTTATAGACAACGAACGTTCGTTCGTTAGCCTGTTCGTCAGTTTTCTTTTTCTCGGATTTTCCGCGATTATTTTCGATCGCGATTTCTGATCCGATTTTCATTTCGGTTTATCTTTTCGCTCGTTTATCAGAATCAGGTGATTTAAGCGCCTAGATCTTCGTCTCGAAACCCTCTTTATGTTTAACCAACTTGAACATGATTTTGGTACTGTAAAATTTGACTTTAGTCCAGATTAGTAAACGGATCTTGTTTCTTTCACAGTTTGAGTTTCGTTGCTCCGTTTGATTTGATTCTTTTAGCAAACTGGAGTTCTTAAGTTGAACTTTCTGGTTAATTCTTCTTATTTGAGTTTTGCCCTTGCATATTTGCTTGATTGCTTATGTATGCTATTGTCTGTTTGTGATAGAATTCCCGGAGTGCGAAGCGTGCTACTACGAGTCCCTAGGTTTTGCGGATCGTCAGCAAGGCAAGTAACACATTGATCATACTCCTTCCATACCCAGTTTTTATGCATTAGATTCAATCTTCAAACACTGCATGATTAGGTTGTGATTAACTTGTGGGTTGGGAAGTAGTTGATGAGGTAGAATCTATTGCCATGTTATATTCAAACCTTGGGAGTTATTTCTACGTATTGCTTATATTGCTATGCTATGCTCGTAGACGTGGACTGGGTTTGAGTGTATCCAGGACAGATATGAAATTGTTAATTAATGGTTCAACTTAAGGTGGCAACTTAAATACACATCTGGGTGGATTGCTTGTCGGGCACCTGGAGAATCCAGTGTTGTCCTAGGATATCCCGGAGTACCCGTGTGATCATCCTAAGGTCCGCCACCCAGGCTCAAAGGGAACTGAGTTATTTTCATGCTAGAAACTTTCGTGTGCAGCCACAAGCTATTATGGGCTCTAGCATAGTTGAGTAGGTTGCATGAGATCTTGAAGAGGTGGATCAGCAGGTAGAGGGATGTAGGTTTGGTATGGTCTGCCCGGAGTAAAGAGTTAATGTTTCTGAAAGACTGTGTCTCGGTCATCCGTTTCTCAAACACCATGTAGTGCGAGAAATCCAACGGAGGCGATCGAGTCTTGTGGGGAAAAGTGCGCAAACCTCTGCAGAGTGTACAATCTAATCCTGGTTAGCCGTGTCCCCGGTTATGGACAATCTTGAGTATCTAGTACTTGGAGTATCCTAAGTATCTCATCACTCTAATTAATATTGTTGGGTTGATAATTACTTTAATTGGGATTGAGTTGGAGGAACCTTCTCAATGATGTTTCAACTACCATGATAGTTAAATAAAATTTATTCCTTTGTTGTAGAAAAAAATTGGCTTTTCGTAAAAACTATAACCATAGAGCTTTCCACCAGCCAAATATGCATGTAGTGATAGCATTATTCTGTTCTTGATCTACTGTGTTATATTGCCAGCATATTCCATGTGCTGGCCCGTTTTCGGGCTGCAACGTATTATGTTGCAGACTTTTCAAACGAGGAGTAAGGTTCGTTAGGTCGTTGCCGTGCAGCTCAGCTATGCCGTTGGAGTTGATGGGCTCACTTTATCTTCCAAGCCTTCTGCTGATATCGTATTAGATGGCCTTAAGCCACATTTATTGTAATAAGTTCTCTTTTGAGACATTCGATGTAATAAGTGTGTGATTGCTACTCTGTTATAAATCCTTCGAGTACTATGTGTGTCAGCATTACCAATCCAGGGATGACACTGAAGCACAGAGACTTGACCGTTTGAGGTCGGGTCGCTACAACTGGAATGAGCCGAAGGCGCGTTGCCGGCATCGCCCTGCCTTACAGAAGTTGGGCAAACCTTCTTGTAGTAAACAACCGGTGAGTCGTCATGCTAAGGGCCCAAAGGACTAATGCACTGTCATCACCCCTAGTCACCGATGAAGAGAAGCGTATATCCAGTGGATTCAATTTGTAGACACAGACACATAGACACACCGCCACATGCCTTCCGACAATGCGAGCCGCACCGCTGGAACGAGCTCTGGCGGGGAGAATCTTATTCCATCTCCAGGGAGCCGCAACCTCCTCGCCTTCTTCAGCAGGACACAAACCCTTAATAGACTAAAAAACTAAAAAGAAGTAGGTGACCTCCCACCGACAAGGGCTGGGATCCATGACGGCGGCACCGGCGGGAGGCGGGAAAACCCTAGAAGCCTGGGAGTCTCTTGTGGGGAGAAGAAAAACGTTGCATGTCTTAGGATACTCATTTTTTGTAAAATCAAAAAAATTAAAAGAGATTTCCATGTATTTTTTAAAATAGACATTTTAAAACTATTCACCAAATGAAAAATGAAATATAATATATAGAACAACAAATAAAAGAAAAAAGCATAAAAAGGGCGATGAAAAAAATATAGAAAATATAAAAAGTGAAAAGAAAACCAGACGAAACAGAGAGAAAACCCCAAGCGAACTACTCTCCAGTCCACCGAGCTTGAGCGGGCGACCAAAAAAGAGAATAGCATGGACGCTTGTGGCAGCCCCAAAGAAAAAGCACAAAAGCAAAATCATTTTCGCGCCTATTGACCCGGTCCGCTTGGAAACCCACACAGGCGAGAAATTGTGCGCGCCCCCAGCGCGCGCACAATAAGACCACCTGGCGGGGAGCACCTATACTGTAGCGACTATTTATCACATTAAGCGATCGTTGCGGGATGTCTCTTAGAAGCGTTTCAAGTAACTCATTGGGGAGAGCTAGCTCTGCTAGCCACTCCGCCCAAGTCTAGCTCATGATAAGAATGAGATGCGTTTTGTAGTTGAGGCGAGTGAAGCTAGGTTTTCATGGGTTTTCTGGTTTTTCCTCGGTTTTTTTGTTTTCTTTTTTCTTCTCCATTTTTTGCTTAGTTTTCCTTTTCCATTTGCTTTTTGTTGTTTTTTTCTTCTCCGGGTTTTTGTTTCTTTTTTGGTTTTTTCTGTCAAATACTTGTTCAACATTTTTTAAATGCTTATTCAATATCTATCAAATAGTTGTTCAACATTTTTTTAAATACTTGTTCAACATTTTCTTAAAGACTTGTTCAACCTTTTCAAATACTTGTTCAACATTTTTATACACATGATCAACATTTTTTCAAATACTTGTACAATATTTTTTCAAATACGTGTTCAACATTTTTAAAATAATTGTTTAACACTTTCAAATACTTGTTCAACATTTTTATCTACATGATCAACATTTTTTCAAATACTTGTCAACATTTTTTTTCAAATGCCCGTTCAACATTTTTCGAATGCTTGTTCAATATTTTGAAATGCTTGTTCAACATTTTTCGAATACTTGTTCAACATGTTTATATACATGATCAACATTTTTTTCAAATACTTGTACAATAGCTTTTCAAATATGTGTTCAACATTTCTCAAATACTTGTTCAACATTTTTCAAATACTCATTCAACATTTTTCAAATACTTTTTCTACATTTTTAAATACTATTTCAACATTTTTCAAATGTTTTTGGAAGAGTGTTTTTTGTAATACATATAGAGAGAATATTTTAAAGTATAAGCAAAACTACAAAAATAAAAGAAAAAAGAAAAAACTGAGAATGTGCCCTATGGCGAACCTTGGCCGCCCCATGTGCAGCTGCCTCTCGACGCGAGCGCTCCTCTAGGTCTCACTGAACGCAGTGAAGAACACGGTGAAAATGTAGCTCCCGTGAGGAATCGACATCACACACTTTAACTCTTGTGCAGGTTGCCAAACCACCAGACCAACTAGGCAGGAGTGAATGATTTCAGCGCCAACACTTTAAGAATAAGTGTAGACGTGCTTTTATATTCCAGATAGTTTTTTTAGAAAAACCTGATATTTCTTTTTTTAATGCGAACGAAAGTTAAAAGCACACAGATTTGAAAACAAAACACAAATTAAAAATGTCCATGTAACAATAAAAGTTCAACATTTTCAAAAACGTTCAAAATTTCAAAAAAAAAATTATCAATTTTGTAAAACAATTCATCAATTTTGGAAAAATTTCATCGATTTTTAAAACAGCTCATCAATTTTGAAAAAGTTCATCGATTTTCAAAAAATCAAAAAAGTTCATCAATTTTGAAAGGAAAAAAATCATCAATTTTGAAACAAGTTCATCAATTCTGAAAATGGTTCACAATGTTTTTTAAAAAATTCATCGATTTTGGAAACAAAATCAAAAGTTCATTGAATATGAAAAATAATTAACCAATTTGAAAAAAATTCATTGAATTTGAAAAAAGTTCACTAATTTTTTCTGAAAAGTCACAAATTTGAAAAAAAGTTCATCGATTTAGAAAAAGTTCGCAAATTTGAATAAAAGTTCTTGGATTTTGGAAAAAAAATGGTTCATCAATTTTCTTTAAAAAGTCCATGAATTTGTAAAGAATCCACGCATTAATTTAAAAAAGAAAAAATCAAATAAAAAACGCCCGGAAAAAAAGCTAGAACTTCAGAAGGAATAAAAGTGAGAAAAAGCAAGTGTGTCAGAATGACTTCGATAGCCTAGTGGTTGGTTCGCTTCGTTCGAACAGAGAGGTCGGGTGTTTGAATCTGATCGTGTGCACATTTTTTGGGTGTTTACCGGAATAAAACGGTATATGGGCTGATCCAGTTAAGAGCGCCTTCAACGCCAGTTAACAAAATGCACATTAATGGGCATTGAAGGCGCCAAATAGGAAATGCCCTTCCGGCGGCTAGGTCGTCAGCTGAAAATATGGTAACTACTACATTCACTTAAACAGGTTGAACCACTGTACATAAATTGTTGCTTTTTTCAGTAAACATTAGATTCAATGCGAGAATTTTTTCGGGATAAAGGACATTTCATTGAATTTATTTACCAAGGTGATAGACAAATCAACTAAGCAAAACCGAAAAGTAAGGCCAAAACCCACGAGCTAGCACAACCAGGGGCACAAGTGTAATTGTCCAATGAAAGTCTCAATAAATTGCTCCAGCTAATCAAGGCTTTCATGTGGTACATACACTGCCCCGTGTCCACCATATGATGTGCCGATATGTTTACATTATCTGTGACTGTTTAATTTTCCACAAGTTTTCATTATGGCCCACTCTCCACCAAACTCAAGCCTAAATGACCTTTGGCAATTAGAGAATTGCATTTTCAAAAGGAGGTTCAAACTGCCGACCTAAGTTAAATCGACGCAATGATTTATACCTTTGTTTGGTAATTTGCACACGCAGGCTTCTGACTATTGAAGTTTGTCATTCAAAGAAATAGGGAGCAAAGAACTCCTCGGTTGTAATTCAGATCATAGGTTTTCCCCGATTCTCTTTTATGATTCAGAAATTTATTCGAGGAGGCTTGACTTGTTGGGTCTTTGCAGTTATGCCCAATGGTTACCATTCATCTGTTGGGTTTCGTAGTAATTTCAAAAAATTTCCTACGCGCACACAGGATCATGTGATGCATAGCAACGAGGGAAAGAGTATTGTCTACGTACCCTACGCAGACCGACTGCGGAAGCGATGACACGACGTAGAGGAAGTAGTCGTACGTCTTCACGATCCAACCGATCAAGCACCGAAACTACGGCACCTCCGAGTTCGAGCACACGTTCAGCTCGATGACAATCCCCGGACTCCGATCCAGCAAAGTGTCGGGGAAGAGTTCCGTCAGCACGACGGCGTGGTGACGATCTTGATGAACTACAGCAGCAGGGCTTCGCCTAAACTCTGCTACAGTATTATCGAGGAATATGGTGGCAGGGGGCACCGCACACGGCTAAGGAATCGATCACGTGGATCAACTTGTGTCAACTTGTGTGTTTAGAGGTGCCCCTGCCTCAGTATATAAAGGAGCCAAGGGGGGAGGGTGCGCCGGCCAGGAGGAGGAGGCGCAGGAGGAGTCCTACTCCTACCGGGAGTAGGACTCCCCTCCAATCCTATTCCAACTAGGATTCCCAAGGGGGAAAGAGGGAGAGGGGTGGCCGGCCACCTCTCCTAGTCCTAATAGGACTAGGGGAAGGGGGGAGGCGCGCAGCCCCCTTGGGCTGCCCCTTTCTCCTTTCCACTAAGGCCCATGAAGGCCCATGTGGTTCCCGGGGGTTCCGGTAACCTCCCGGTAACCCGGTAAAATCCCGATTTCACCCGGAACACTTCCGATGTCCAAACATAGGCTTCCAATATATCAATCTTTATGTCTCGACCATTTCGAGACTCCTCGTCATGTCCGTGATCACATCCGGGACTCCGAACAACCTTCGGTACATCAAAATGCATAAACTCATAATATAACTGTCATCGTAACCTTAAGCGTGCGGACCCTACGGGTTCGAGAACAATGTAGACATGACCGAGACATGTCTCTGGTCAATAACCAATAGCGGGACCTGGATGCCCATATTGGCTCCTACATATTCTACGAAGATCTTTATCGGTCAGACCGCATAACAACATACGTTGTTCCCTTTGTCATCGGTATGTTACTTGCCCGAGATTCGATCGTCGGTATCCAATACCTAGTTCAATCTCGTTACCGGCAAGTCTCTTTACTCGTTCCGTAATACATCATCTCACAACTAACATATTAGTTGTAATGCTTGCAAGGCTTATGTGATGTGTATTACCGAGAGGGCCCAGAGATACCTCTCCGACAATCGGAGTGACAAATCCTAATCTCGAAATACGCCAACCCAACATCGACCATTGGAGACACCTGTAGTACTCCTTTATAATCACCCAGTTACGTTGTGACGTTTGGTAGTACCCAAAGTGTTCCTCCGGTAAACGGGAGTTGCATAATCTCATAGTCATAGGAACATGTATAAGTCATGAAGAAAGCAATAGCAACATACTAAACGATCGGGTGCTAAGCTAATGGAATGGGTCATGTCAATCAGATCATTCTACTAATGATGTGACCTCGTTAATCAAATAACAACTCTTTGTTCATGGTTAGGAAACATAACCATCTTTGATTAACGAGCTAGTCAAGTAGAGGCATACTAGTGACACTATGTTTGTCTATGTATTCACACATGTATTATGTTTCCGGTAAATACAATTCTAGCATGAATAATAAACATTTATCATGATTATAAGGAAATAAATAATAACTTTATTATTGCCTCTAGGGCATATTTCCTTCAGTCTCCCACTTGCACTAGAGTCAATAATCTAGATTACACTGTAATGATTCTAACACCCATGGAGCCTTGGTGCTGATCATGTTTTGCTCGTGGAAGAGGCTTAGTCAACGGGTCTGCAACATTCAGATCCGTATGTATCTTGCAAATCTCTATGTCTCCCACCTGGACTAGATCCCGGATGGAGTTGAAGCGTCTCTTGATGTGTTTGGTCCTTTTGTGAAATCTGGATTCCTTTGCCAAGGCAATTGCACCAGTATTGTCACAAAAGATTTTCATTGGACCCGATGCACTAGGTATGACACCTAGATCGGATATGAACTCCTTCATCCAGACTCCTTCATTTGCTGCTTCCGAAGCAGCTATGTATTCCGCTTCACATGTAGATCCCGCTACGACGCTTTGTTTAGAACTGCACCAACTGACAGCTCCACCGTTTAATGTAAACACGTATCCGGTTTGCGATTTAGAATCGTCCGGATCAGTGTCAAAGCTTGCATCAACGTAACCTTTTACGATGAGCTCTTTGTCACTTCCATATACGAGAAACATATCCTTAGTCCTTTTCAGGTATTTCAGGATGTTCTTGACCGCTGTCCAGTGATCCACTCCTGGATTACTTTGGTACCTCCCTGCTAAACTTATAGCAAGGCACACATCAGGTCTGGTACACAGCATTGCATACATGATAGAGCCTATGGCTGATGCATAGGGAACATCTTTCATATTCTCTCTATCTTCTGCAGTGGTCGGGCATTGAGTCTTACTCAATTCACACCTTGTAACACAGGCAAGAACCCTTTCTTTGCTTGATCCATTTTGAACTTCTTCAAAATTTTGTCAAGGTATGTGCTTTGTGAAAGTCCAATTAAGCGTCTTGATCTATCTCTATAGATCTTAATGCCTAATATGTAAGCAGCTTCACCGAGGTCTTTCATTGAAAAACTTTTATTCAAGTATCCCTTTATGCTATCCAGAAATTCTATATCATTTCCAATCAGTAATATGTCATCCACATATAATATCAGAAATGCTACAGAGCTCCCACTCACTTTCTTGTAAATACAGGCTTCTCCAAAAGTCTGTATAAAACCAAATGCTTGATCACACTATCAAAACGTTTATTCCAACTCCGAGAGGCTTGCACCAGTCCATAAATGGATCGCTGGAGCTTGCACACTTTGTTAGCTCCCTTTGGATCGACAAAACCTTCTGGTTGCATCATATACAACTCTTCTTCCAGAATCCATTCAGGAATGCAGTTTTGACATCCATTTGCCAAATTTCATAATCATAAAATGCGGCAATTGCTAACATGATTCGGACGGACTTAAGCATCGCTACGGGTGAGAAGGTCTCATCGTAGTCAATTCCTTGAACTTGTCGAAAACCTTTTGCGACAAGTCGAGCTTTGTAGACAGTAACATTACCATCAGCGTCAGTCTTCTTCTTAAAGATCCATTTATTCTCAATTGCTTGCCGATCATCGGGCAAGTCAACCAAAGTCCATACTTTGTTCTCATACATGGATCCCATCTCAGATTTCATGGCTTCAAGCCACTTTGCAGAATCTGGGCTCACCATCGCTTCTTCATAGTTCGTAGGTTCATCATGATCTAGTAGCATGACTTCCAGAACAGTATTTCCGTACCACTCTGGCGCGGATCTTACTCTGGTTGATCTACGTGATTCAGTAGTATCTTGATCTGAAGTTTCATGATCATTATCATTGGCTTCCTCACTAACCGGTGTAGGTGTCACTGAAACAGTTTTCTGTGATGAGCTACTCTCCAGTAAGGGAGCAGGTACAGTTACCTCGTCAAGTTCTACTTTCCTCCCACTCACTTCTTTCGAGAGAAACTCCTTCTCTAGAAATGATCCATTCTTAGCAACGAATGTTTTGCCTTCGGATCTGTGATAGAAGGTGTACCCAACAGTTTCCTTTGGGTATCCTATGAAGACACATTTCTCCGATTTGGGTTCGAGCTTATCAGGTTGAAGTTTTTCACATAAGCATCGCAGCCCCAAACTTTAAGAAACGACAACTTTGGTTTCTTGCCAAACCACAGTTCATAAGGCGTCGTCTCAACGGATTTTGATGGTGCCCTATTTAACGTGAATGCGGCCGTCTCTAAAGCATATCCCCAAAATGATAGCGGTAAATCAGTAAGAGACATCATAGATCGCACCATATCTAGTAAAGTACGATTACGACATTCGGACACACCATTACGCTGTGGTGTTCCGGGTGGCGTGAGTTGCGAAACTATTCCACAATTTTTCAAATGTACACCAAACTCGTAACTCAAATATTCTCCTCCACGATCAGATCGTAGAAACTTAATTTTCTTGTTACGATGATTTTCAACTTCACTCTGAAATTCTTTGAACTTTTCAAATGTTTCAGACTTATGTTTCATTAAGTAATATACCCATATCTGCTTAAATCATCTGTGAAGGTGAGAAAATAACGATATCCGCCACGAGCCTCAATATTCATCGGGCCACATACATCGGTATGTATGATTTCCAACAAATCTGTTGCTCTCTCCATAGTACCGGAGAACGGTGTTTTAGTCATCTTGCCCAAGAGGCACGGTTCGCAAGTACCAAGTGATTCATAATCAAGTGGTTCCAAAAATCCATCGGTATGGAGTTTCTTCATGCGCTTTATACCGATATGACCTAAACGACAGTGCCACAAATAAGTTGCACTTTCATTATCAACTCTGCATCTTTTGGCTTCAACATTATGAATATGTGTATTACTACTATCGAGATTTAGTAAGAATAGACCACTCTTCAAGGGTGCATGACCATAAAAGATATTACTCATATAAATAGAACAACCATTATTCTCTGATTTAAATGAATAACCGTCTCGCATTAAACAAGATCCAGATATAATGTTCATGCTCAACGCTGGCACCAAATAACAATTATTTAGGTCTAATATTAATCCCGAAGGTAGATGTAGAGGTAGCGTGCCGACTGCGATCACATCGACTTTGGAACCGTTTCCCACGCGCATCGTCACCTCGTCCTTTGCTAGTGCCCGCTTATTCTGTAGTCCCTGTTTCGAGTTGCAAATATTAGCAACAGAACCAGTATCAAATACCCAGGTGCTACTGCGAGCTCTAGTAAGGTACACATCAATAACATGTATATCACATATACCTTTGTTCACCTTGCCATCCTTCTTATCCGCCAAATACTTGGGGCAGTTCCGCTTCCAGTGACCAGTCTGCTTGCAGTAGAAGCACTCAGTTTCAGGCTTAGGTCTAGACTTGGGTTTCTTCTCTTGAGCAGCAACTTGCTTGCCGTTCTTTTTGAAGTTCCCCTTTTTCTTCCCTTTGCCCTTTTTCTTGAAACTAGTGGTCTTGTTAACCATCAACACTTGATGCTCCTTCTTGATTTCTACCTCCGCAGCTTTCAGCATTGTGAAGAGCTCGGGAATAGTCTTGTTCATCCCTTGCATATTATAGTTCATCACGAAGCTCTTGTAGCTTGGTGGCAGTGATTGGAGAATTCTGTCAATGACGCAATCATCCGGAAGATTAACTCCCATTGAATCAAGTGATTATTATACCCAGATATTTTGAGTATATGCTCACTGACAGAACTGTTCTCCTCCATCTTGCAGCTATAGAACTTATTGGAGACTTCATATCTCTCAATCCGGGCATTTGCTTGAAATATTAACTTCAACTCCTGGAACATCTCATATGCTCCATGACGTTCAAAACGTCGTTGAAGTCCCGATTCTAAGCCGTAAAGCATGGCACACTGAACTATCGAGTAGTCATCAGCTTTGCTCTGCCAGACGTTCATAACATCTGGCGTTGCTCCAGCAGCAGGCCTGGCACCCAGCGGTGCTTCCAGGACGTAATTCTTCTGTGCAGCAATGAGGATAATCCTCAAGTTACGGACCCAGTCCGTGTAATTGCTACCATCATCTTTCAACTTTGCTTTCTCAAGGAACGCATTAAAATTTAACGGAACAACAGCACGAGCCATCTATCTACAATCAACATAAACAAGCAAGATACTATCAGGGACTAAGTTCATGATAAATTTTAAGTTCAATTAATCATATTACAAAAGAACTCCCACTTAGATAGACATCTCTCTAATCCTCTAAGTGATCACGTGATCCAAATCAACTAAACCATAACCGATCATCACGTGAGATGGAGTAGTTTTCAATGGTGAACATCGTTATGTTGATCATATCTACTATATGATTCACGCTCGACCTTTCGGTCTCCGTGTTCCGAGGCCATATCTGCATATGCTAGGCTCGTCAAGTTTAACCTGAGTATTCTGCGTGTGCAAAACTGGCTTGCACCCGTTGTAGATGGACGTAGAGCTTATCACACCCGATCATCACGTGGTGTCTGGGCACGACGAACTTTGGCAACGGTGCATACTCAGGGAGAACACTTCTTGATAATTTAGTGAGAGATCATCTTATAATGCTACCGTCAATCAAAGCAAGATAAGATGCATAAAAAGATAAACATCACATGCAATCAATATAAGTGATATGATATGGCCATCATCATCTCGTGCTTGTGATCTCCATCTCCGAAGCACCGTCATGATCACCATCGTCACCGGCGCGACACCTTGATCTCCATCGTAGCATCGTTGTCGTCTCGCCAATCTTATGCTTCCACGACTATCACTACCGTTTAGTAATAAAGTAAAGCATTACATCGCGATTGCATTGCATACAATAAAGCGACAACCATATGGCTCCTGCCAGTTGCCGATAACTCGGTTACAAAACATGATCATCTCATACAATAAAATTCAGCATCATGCTTTGACCATATCACATCACAACATGCCCTGCAAAAACAAGTTAGACGTCCTCTACTTTGTTGTTGCATGTTTTACGTGGCTGCTACGGGCTTAAGTAAGAACCAATCTCACCTACGCATCAAAACCACAACGATAGTTTGTCAAATAGACTCCGTTTTAACCTTCGCAAGGACCGGGCATAGCCATACTTGGTTCAACTAAAGTTGGAGAGGCAGTCGCCCGCAAGCCATCTCTGTGCAAAGCACGTCGAGGGAACCGGTCTCGCGTAAGCGTACGCGTAAGGTTGGTCCGGGTCGTCTCGTCCAACAATACCGCCGAACCAAAATATGACATGCTGGTAGGCAGTATGACTTGTATCGTCCACAACTCACTTGTGTTCTACTCGTGCATATAACATCAACATCATTAACCTAGGCTCTGATACCACTGTTGGGTTTCGTAGTAATTTCAAAAATTTTCCTACGCGCACACAGGATCATGTGATGCATAGCAACGAGGGAAAGAGTATTGTCTACGTACCCTACGCAGACCGACTGCGGAAGCGATGACACGACGTAGAGGAAGTAGTCGTACGTCTTCACGATCCAACCGATCAAGCACCGAAACTACGGCACCTCCGAGTTCGAGCACACGTTCAGCTCGATGACAATCCCCGGACTCCGATCCAGCAAAGTGTCGGGGAAGAGTTCCGTCAGCACGACGGCGTGGTGACGATCTTGATGAACTACAGCAGCAGGGCTTCGCCTAAACTCTGCTACAGTATTATCGAGGAATATGGTGGCAGGGGGCACCGCACACGGCTAAGGAATCGATCACGTGGATCAACTTGTGTCAACTTGTGTGTTTAGAGGTGCCCCTGCCTCAGTATATAAAGGAGCCAAGGGGGGAGGGTGCGCCGGCCAGGAGGAGGAGGCGCAGGAGGAGTCCTACTCCTACCGGGAGTAGGACTCCCCTCCAATCCTATTCCAACTAGGATTCCCAAGGGGGAAAGAGGGAGAGGGGTGGCCGGCCACCTCTCCTAGTCCTAATAGGACTAGGGGAAGGGGGGAGGCGCGCAGCCCCCTTGGGCTGCCCCTTTCTCCTTTCCACTAAGGCCCATGAAGGCCCATGTGGTTCCCGGGGGGTTCCGGTAACCTCCCGGTAACCCGGTAAAATCCCGATTTCACCCGGAACACTTCCGATGTCCAAACATAGGCTTCCAATATATCAATCTTTATGTCTCGACCATTTCGAGACTCCTTGTCATGTCCGTGATCACATCCGGGACTCCGAACAACCTTCGGTACATCAAAATGCATAAACTCATAATATAACTGTCATCGTAACCTTAAGCGTGCGGACCCTACGGGTTCGAGAACAATGTAGACATGACCGAGACATGTCTCTGGTCAATAACCAATAGCGGGACCTGGATGCCCATATTGGCTCCTACATATTCTACGAAGATCTTTATCGGTCAGACCGCATAACAACATACGTTGTTCCCTTTGTCATCGGTATGTTACTTGCCCGAGATTCGATCGTCGGTATCCAATACCTAGTTCAATCTCGTTACCGGCAAGTCTCTTTACTCGTTCCGTAATACATCATCTCACAACTAACATATTAGTTGTAATGCTTGCAAGGCTTATGTGATGTGTATTACCGAGAGGGCCCAGAGATACCTCTCCGACAATCGGAGTGACAAATCCTAATCTCGAAATACGCCAACCCAACATCGACCATTGGAGACACATGTAGTACTCCTTTATAATCACCCAGTTACGTTGTGACGTTTGGTAGTACCCAAAGTGTTCCTCCGGTAAACGGGAGTTGCATAATCTCATAGTCATAGGAACATGTATAAGTCATGAAGAAAGCAATAGCAACATACTAAACGATCGGGTGCTAAGCTAATGGAATGGGTCATGTCAATCAGATCATTCTACTAATGATGTGACCTCGTTAATCAAATAACAACTCTTTGTTCATGGTTAGGAAACATAACCATCTTTGATTAACGAGCTAGTCAAGTAGAGGCATACTAGTGACACTATGTTTGTCTATGTATTCACACATGTATTATGTTTCTGGTAAATACAATTCTAGCATGAATAATAAACATTTATCATGATTATAAGGAAATAAATAATAACTTTATTATTGCCTCTAGGGCATATTTCCTTCATCATCATCACCATCTATGACAGGAGTCATGTAGGTTGTAAGGTTGCTACTTTGTGTTGATACAAGCCTATGATTTATTTTATGAATAAACGTTGTCAGTAATGCATTTCTGCTGGTCATGTAACTACTGCTACATTGCTTAGCTTGAACTGTACTCAAAGTTTAGTTAGTCACACAAGTTAACAAGTAGTGCCATGTACATGTCTTACCCATAGCATCAAAAAACGAATGAACAGTCAAAGCCTCTCGCATAAACAAGTATACAATCATACATATGAACGCGAGCACATCCTACCCCTATGAGCGCATGCGAGAGACTGTGGCATGGCATCTTGAGATTGACGAATTCACCACATGCGGCTTGTACTCGACGGGAACGTCTCCTCCCACTGAAAGGACATTGTCAGAACTCTGAAATAAATCCAAAAAATGCAAGTACCAATGTCAATCTAGGACTTGAACCCCGGCGAGCTTGTGGATACCACTATCCTCCTAACCATCTAAACACAAGTTGGTTCGCCACTAGTATGATGTTGTATGCACAAGAGTCTCTTGACATGTTCTTTAAAGAGGTAAATATCACTCGGAATCAAAGAACTTGCATTGGATGTTCAGTTTGATGCTAAAACTTTAAAAACACGAATTTGTGGTCATCTAACTTGATTCAAGCGCGCAGATATGGTCATACCACATGTATGCAGATGCGCATCTGTGTACGACCCCACCTGTCAGTGAATGCACGATGCATTTTTGCAGAAAACGCCTTTGTATTTTTTTGCAAAAGAAGCCAAACATTGCAACAATTTTTTCACGAAAACACCTCATATTTTTTTATTGGTGGAAAAGACCAACCACTGTACTACTCATAAATGAGAAAATTAACACAAAAAGGGGCCCACGTGGTATCAAACCCGCGACAAACAATTAACACCCCCATTCACGTTATATTGTCTAATCTGGATAGCAATTTCTATTGAACCAAGCCACATAAACGGGTTGCAGATACTGCAGCCCATTTTGTACGCGCTATTTTCTTTATGATAATTTTGAAACGTAGGTAATAAAGTTATGCTCAAATATTTGTGTATTAAAAATAAACATACATTCCATGATTAGGAAATAAAACATTTAAATATAAACCTGCGTATTATAAAAAATTGTTTGTTAATATGAACATTTGATTTTTTTATTAAATAAACATGTTTAATGTATCCAAAAAGTTAAAAAATTTAGTTAATACTGATATTTTTTACTCATGACTTATATTAAGAAATATTAGACATGATTGAATATCCACTTCAACCGTTCAAAATTTAAATTATGAATACTTTTAATCATATGAACATTGAACTATAAAAATATGCGTACAATTATTGAAATATTTATATAATTAAAATAATGTTTTTGAATTGTAATTTCACAAATATTTACATTATTTTAAATTAAACCAACATTTTCTAAAATTCATAAATATTTTAGAAATAATAATTGAACAAAATAGAAGTATTTCATTTCGTTTGTATTTACAATATTTATGACACACAAATATTTAAACGTTATTTTTAGTAATGAGATCATTGTCGTACTATCAACTTTTCTTAAAACGAAGTTGCAAAATGTACTGCACTGACCATAGCCCATCTCAGCTGGTGTGCCCACATGTTTTAAGAAAAGCGATATAATCCATTTGAAACATTAGCTTTGAGTTCATGGGTAATTTATTTATTTATTTCTCTTTATACTCTTCACTGACAGGTGGGTCCTACGTGGGCTTTTCTATGTAACTGAAATAAATCCAAGGACTTATTTGAAAATTGTACTCCTATCCACTGAAATGTGGACCACTGCCATACTTTTTTAATCCCCCCCTTCCTCATTTATTAACTAATCCAAACAAATATGTTTACTATCATTCGTTACAGCATACACCACGCAGGGTGAAACTGAATTAATAAAAATTCCATCAGACCTAGTACTAAAGCTAAACTTAGGAATCTCATATGCCACCTCATTGGCACTCCGATCTATCTTTGAAATATTAAATTTTTGGATCATCTGGGAGATACTCAGAGCCTTATTCATCAGATCAGCCAGAGAGGACCTGTCAAGCTTCTCATTTGCAAGGAAAGAGTGTACGAAAGCACAGCCAGTCTCTAGAATAATAGACTGGTGAAGGGTGATACCTATATAAAGCCCTGCTAGGCAGGCATGGAGCTCAGCTTCATTCACACTGGTATACCGATCAATAAAATCTCAGAAAAAACAATAATTTCTCTAGAAGAATTACAAGCTACAACCCCCACACTGCTAGTATTCTTCACGAAACTGGCATCAACATTCATCTTGATATGGTAATTAGGGGGAGGTGTCCATACCACATGATCTTTTAACGGTGCATAATCAACTACAACACTATTCACGTTTTCCTTACCTTTATTGCTAGCATCCAACTGAATAGTGTCATCACAGGACATGAAGGTGGCCCAATAACTGTTCACAAAACGTGCGGAGGCATTGATGGATTCTTTCTCCTTTCCAAAAATTAAATTATTTCTCAAATGCCATGCTCGCCAGAAAAGAAACATGATTTGCTCCCTCTGCTGCCTGTTCAACCGAGCCAGCAAAATCAATAACCAATCTGATCCCAAGCACTTGAAGAGCTCTTCATCCGAAATATTTCACAACTCTCTTAAGCCAATCGTAGAGCACGAGCTTTAGAACAACTTACTAAAGCATGAAAAGTGCTTTCATCTTCTACACCACATATAAAACATATACTGAAATCAGTCTCATGGTGCTTAACTTTATTTATATGGACCACTGCCATACTGGCAAGGCAACGTGTACACCTGGATAGTAAAAAGTACCATGGTTGCATCAAACAACAAGTTAGATAACCACGTATCTGTATTTTAAAGTTCTAGCATCAAACTAAATATCCGTCGCAAGTTCTATAACTCCTGTGATATTACCTATTATTTAAAACTCCATCCCACGCTACTTCCGAACGGTCTGACCATCTGAGCTAATCCTATTCGTCGCCTCGTCTTTTGCGGGAAAAAGGGGTTCCTCGTCGATCCGTGTTGGGTGGCCACTCGATCCGCATCATGCAACACAAGGGACCTAATTGATAAACTGCAAAGTATCCACTAGGACAGCATGGAACTTAATTATTGATTAGGTAGCTACGTATTATTAGCATATTATTATCCATGCATGACCAACCAAGAAAACAAAAATCTCAGGAGGATCTGGCACGATAATTTTAGACCAAAATGCCGATCAGAGTGTCAGGCCATTCTTCCTTCCAAATTAAGTGCCTGCCATCTCCTAATGCATTGCATACGCGATCGGCCCATGGATGATTAAGATTTTTTTAAATACGGTACAGACGCAAGCGCTCATATACACACGCATACACTCAACTCTTATAAACGCACACACGCACACCCTATCCCTATATGCATCTTCAAAAGATTGAGCCAGCATATTATTTTGAAATTTACGAAGTCACCGCAGGCACTTCCTCGTCAACGGGAACGTCATCGTCAGAAATCCTAAAATAAATTCAGAAATAAATGCGAGCACCAAGATTTGAATCCTGGTGGGTTGGGAATACCACAGTCCCTCTAACTATTCAATCACAGGTTGGTTCACGTGGATGATTAAGATTGAACAGTAGAGCTTTTGGATGGTACCGACTTTAGCCTTTAGTGTTTTCGTAGAAATAAATAAAAAACGTTAATCATCAGCCTTCTGTGTGGAAAGAAATATATATGCATTTAACGGGCTGGCTGGATCAACTGTAGGCTTTAGTGCTAAAAAGTGAAAAATATATAAGCCAGGCAAATATCTGAACTTTATTCAGGTGACATTATAGAATTCAGAACCCATATGATGAGCCGCGCAATATTTATTTTCCTAACGATCCTACCTAGCAGGTATCTAGCTAGAGGCTCTATGGCCTCCTATAACTGTTCTTATTCAGCCAGCAGATATATAGGGCGAAGAGCCGAAGACAAGGAGAGTGGCGTTTTGGATCTCCGCCTCCATGGAAGCTGAATTTTAGAAATTCAAAATTCAAAATTTTCAGTTCCTAAGAAATATAGAAAAATCTGTAGAAGTAAACAAGGATGGGAGGTGTATGCGTGTAAAATTTCATGATGAAATAAGTTTAAATGCGACATGTATAAAAAAGACAAATTCACGGTCACGGAGTATCATGTGTTAGAAATGCCCTTTTTTCCACAGCCCTCATTTTAACGTATTTAGTCCTAAAAACTTACACACTTATACATTATGCCTTCATTTACATATGTATTTTCTCAGAATTTTTTGAAATATAGAAAATATGAATTTTCATGAATTTTGAATTTTGCATTTGGAGGCCTTCATGAAGCTCGGATTCCAAAAGCAATTTCCGGAAGACAGGTACATCTTTTTAACGGGGTAGACAAGACAAGTCCACCCTGCATGCTTAATTACACGACTGACTTTTTAAATGGTGATTGCATAATCTTGTAATTAGCAGTAAAACTTCAGTTGATCCTGACCATGTAGCCCGGAAACTTAATCCTTGGTCGGGGTAGGTAGGTAGGTATAATCAAAGAGCATGTACAATAATGTTATCTTAAAATGCTCGCAAGAGCACAACTGTGATGAGGAAGTAAGAAATTATAAAGAAAGACATATTCTCGTAATGAAGAGACGGTTTCTTGGATATGTACCGTGTTAATAAAATAGTCTTATATTAAGCCTACCATGTAATTTAGAAAAAGCAATAAAAGAAGGACCCTCAATAGCTTTTTTTTAGACAAAGGACCCCAATAGCTAGTTGGGCAGAACGAACGCTTCGTTTGCTAGGGGCGGAGCGATCCAGCGAAAGTTTTCGTTCGTCGAGAGAAGCCCATAGGCCTTTAATTGGTCCTCCCCCATCTAACATCATCCTTATGCCAAAAAATGGTCAAAAGGCAGCCCAAAATGCATGGAATAAAAAATGCCATTATATATAACATGACATTTCTAAGAAAAAACCCACAAAAACAATAAATTGATTCAAAAAATACATGCAAAAAAGAGATCATACATGATAAATTTGCATAATAATTAAAAAGAGGCATACAAAATAATTTGCCATGCTTTATATTTTCATTTTGAAAAACACATGAAAATCACACACATAACAATGCCATGATAAAAAAGAAATAAAATCGTCATGTCATTAGAAATAAAATTGCCATGCTCTTACTAATAAAATTGTCATGCCATTAAAAATAAAATTTCCATGGTGTAAATAATAAATTTTTCATGGTCTTAAAAATGAAATTGCCATGCTACATACAGAAAATTGTCATGGTATAAATAATAAAATTGACATCGTAACTACAATAAAACTACCATGGTGTTATTTGTACAATTGTCATGGACTAACTGGAAAATTGCCATGGTGTGTGAAATATATTTGCCATGGATACATGGCAAATTTACAGCGATGCACCATGTAGTCTGGGGTTTACAAAAATTGACATGTACATTTTTTCTATAAATTTTTCATTTCCTAAAACATCTTTTTTGCATATTTTTACCATCTTTTTATGGGAATATTTTTACCACCTAAGAGCATCTCTAGAAGATCCCCGCAAAGTCACGTCCCACAAATATTGTTTACGGGCATCCCGTAAAAATTGCACGATCAAACAAACCACAACTGGTCATGAAGACATCAAGCAACATCCTCTTTGTCGCGAAGATTGTCGCCACCACCACCTGTCCTAGCACCTCCATCGCCATCGTCCACATTGACCAGAGAATGAGCACCACCATCTTCAATAACTTGGACCGGAGAATGAGCGCCACCATCATCATGAACACCGATTGCCGAAGCCCCACCATCATTACCAAAAGCTTCACCACCACCACCATGATCCCCCAATGCCGAAGCCAACACCAACTCCAAAACCACCTTCCTCACCATTGCTGAAGCCACCACACCACCTCTAAACACACCTCCAACACCATTGCCGGAGCCAACACCACCTCCAAACACACCTCCTCCACCACCACCTCCTCCAAACACACCTCCACCACCACCACCTCCAAACACACCTCCACCACCTTTGCCGAAGCTAACACCCCCTCCAAACCCACCACCACCTCCAAACCCACCACCATCGGCCATAAGATTTTGAAGCTCCATCTTTCTCTGCACATGATCTTTATTCTTCTCAATTTCCAAAATTCTTTTGTCATTGCATCCATGCCCTCCGAATTCATCATCATGAACTAGTCCTCCTCGGCGGTCCTCTCATCCCTCCTCTTTTGCTCCTCTAGGGCGATCTTGCGCTCCTCTAAGGCACACCTCTTCTCCCACTTCTCCTCTTTGTGCTTATCTTTCTTCTCGGCCATGGCCACTTTAGCATCCCAATACTTGGTTTGCATGCTCTCTTTCATCTTCCTCATTTCACCAATTCGATCTCTCAAAGTGGTTGCCTCGGCCGTCCTCTTCACTCTTGCTTTCTCCTTGATGTTTTCATTTGATTTGCCCTTATTCCTCCCTCCTCTTGGTTCATCATCACTATCATCATCCTCATCTTCCAATTTGACGAAAGCACATTTCTTTGGGGGAGCTTCCTTGTCCCTCACCCTCCACTTCTCACTATCCTTGAGCAAACGCCAACAATGATGAAGAGTGAATGACCGACCCTTGAAACCCACAATTTGCTAGAAATATGCAATTGTGTTGCAATCCTACACATGGACATTGAGACAAATATGGGCTCAAATTTTTATAAACTAGGACAAAGTCAACAAAATGAAGAAAACACTCACATAATCATCAATAGTGGTGCCACTAGGGGGTGCATTCCGCACTTGCTCTAAGCATCCACTCCAATGGCCGCAAATTTTCTTGATGATGTCCCAACAGCCTTGAAGTGACTTCAAGGACCGGTCGGAAGGGAACAAAGTGATTTGGTGGTACTAGTCCTTGATCCTTTGCCAATATTCCCAAAGCTTTGATCCTTGCCAACCACTGCATCGAGTGAGACACTCTCCCATGCTTGAATCAAGCACACATCCTCCATCTCCGTGTAGTTGCCAGTCCGCCCCACTCTAGCATCATACTTGGCCTCCTCAATCACTTCCACTTCATCACCACCATCATTCGCTTGATCCACCTCCGCCCCGACCTCCATGTGAGGTGTATCAGAATCGTCAAGGAGAGCACTCAAATCCAGCGCACTCTCTGCCAACATTTCAGTATAAACTGAGTGCATGTTTAGGCTACAAACTTCAACACACAAATCTCAAACAAGTGGTTCAAAGTCGAAGCAAAGATCACCAGAGCATTTCAAGCAAAAGAATTTTTTTTACCTCCTGGACATTTCATTGAACACGTGGTAGGCGTGAACGATGGATTGGCCCTGATCATGGAGGACATGGCCGGCCATAAGTGGAGGAGGAGCCCGGCCTCTTGCCACAACCATGTGACGCCCCCGATTCAATCGTACACTAATCATGCACGCAAACGTGTACGATCAAGATCAGGGACTCACGGGAAGATATCACAACACAACTCTACAAATAAAATAAGTCATACAAGCATCATAATACAAGCCAGGGGCCTCGAGGGCTCGAATACAAGTGCTCGATCATAGACGAGTCAGCGGAAGCAACAATATCTGAGTACAGACATAAGTTAAACAAGTTTGCCTTAAGAAGGCTAGCACAAACTGGGATACAGATCGAAAGAGGCGCATGCCTCCTGCCTGGGATCCTCCTAACTACTCCAGGTCGTCGTCAGCGGGCAGCACGTAGTAGTAGGCACCTCCGGTGTAGTAGGGGTCGTCGTCGACGGTGGCGTCTGGCTCCTGGACTCCAGCATCTGGTTGCGACAACCAGAAAGAAAGGAAAGGGGGAGAAAGGGGGGGAGAAAGCAACCGTGAGTACTCATCCAAAGTACTCGCAAGCAAGGAACTACACTACATATGCATGGGTATATGTGTAAGGAGGCCATATCAGTGGACTGAACTGCAGAATGCCAGAATAAGAGGGGGATAACTAATCCTGTCGAAGACTACGCTTCTGGTCACCTTCGTCTTGCATCAAGTATAAGAGAGTAGATTGAAGTCCTCCAAGTAGCATCCTCAAGTAGCATCTCATAGCATAATCCTACCCGGCGATCCCCTCCTCATATCCCTGAGGTAGAGCGACCACCGGTTGTATCTAGCACTTGGAAGGGTGTGTTTTATTAAGTATCCGGTTCTAGTTGTCATAAGGTCAAGGTACAACTCCAAGTCGTCCTGTTACCGAAGATCACGGCTATTCGAATAGATTAAACTTCCATGCAGGGGTGCACCACATAGCCCAACACGCTCGATCCCATTTGGCCGGACACACTTTCCTGGGTCATGCCCGGCCTCGGAAGATCAACACGTCGCAGCCCCACCTAGGCAAAACAGAGAGGCCAGCACGCCGGTCTAAACCTAAGCGCACAGGGGTCTGGGCCCATCGCCCATAGCACACCTGCACGTTGTGTACGCGGCCGAAAGCAGACCTAGCCTAGTGGCATTCCAGTCCAATTCGGCGCGCGCCGCTCCGTCGCTGACGTCTGAAGTGCTTCGGCTGATACCACGACGTCGGGATACCCATAACTACTCCCACGTAGATGGTTAGTGCGTATAGGCTCGTAGCCAGACTCAGATCAAATACCAAGATCTCGTTAAGCGTGTTAAGTATCCGCGAACGCCGAACAGGGCCAGGCCCACCTGTCTCCTAGGTGGTCTCAACCTGCCCTGCCGCTCCGCCACAAAGTAACAGTCGGGGGGCCGTCGGGAACCCAGGCCCACCTCTACCGGGATGGAGCCACCTGTCCTTTCAGCCCCCTCGTCAGAATCACTTTTGGGTACTCAATGAGCTGACCCGACTTTAGTCACCATCTGTATAGTATGTATGTATGTATAGTATATACCCGTGATCACCTCCCAAGTGATCACGGCCCGATAGTATAGCAAGGCAGACTGACAAGAATGTAGGGCCAATGATGATAAACTAGCATCCTATACTAAGCATTTAGGATTGCAGGTAAGGTATCAACAGGTGTAGCAACAATGTCAGGCTATGCATCAGAATAGGATCAACGGAAAGCAGTAACAAGCTACACTACTCTAATGCAAGCAGTATAGAGAAGAATAGGCGATATCTGGTGATCAAGGGGGGGGGGCTTGCCTGGTTGCTCTGGCAAGAGAGAGGGGTCGTCAACACCGTAGTCGAACTGGCCAGCAGCAGCGTCGGTCTCGTAGTCTACCGGAGAGAAGAGGGGGAAGAAACAATGAATACAAGGTAAACAGATGCATATCGATGCATGACATGTCAAGAAGCGATGCTAGGCGTGCCCTAACGTGGTACGAGGAGGTACTGGTTAAGGGGGAAACATCCGGGAAAGTATCCCCGGTGTTTAGGGTTTTCGGGCAGAGGAGCCGGAGGGGAAAAGTTGCAGGTTCGATAGGTTAGGGGTGTGTGGCTGACGAACGGACTGCGTATCCGGATTCGTCTCGTCGTTCTGAGCAACTTTCATGTTGAAAATATTTTAATCCGAGTTACGGATTAAAAGATATGATTTTTAAAAGATTTTATTAATTTCTGGAATTTAATTAATTAATTAATTAATTCGAAAAAATGTATTTATGACGTCAGCATGATGTCATGCTGACGTCAGCAGTCAACAGGGTTGACTGAGTCAACCCTGACAGGTGGGTCCCGCATGTCATTCCCTGTTATCTAATTAACCTAATCAGATTTAATTAACAGTGGTTAATTAGCTTTAATTAGTGATTAGGTTAAATCTAATCTGATTTAATTAAGTTAATTAATTCTCTAATTAATTAATTAATTAATTAATTAATATTTTAATTATTATTTTTAATATTTAGTTTTCCCTTTTTTTCATTTTCGTTTTAACAGTGGGGCCGACCCCACTGGTCAGGGACCCAGCCCAACCGGGGCGGGCGAACGGGGAGAGGCGCAGTTGAGCGCCCGAATGGGGCGCAGCGGGGGAGGCCGAGGCCACGACGACGGCCGGAGGGGCCGCAGCCACAGTGAGGTTGGCCGGGCTGCGAGCGGCGCCGGCGAGGCGACCGAGCGGTGGACGGGGCCGGCAGCGGCCGGAGCGGCAGGGAGGAGTGGGGCGAGCGTCGTGCGGGGCCGCGGTGGTGGTCGGGGCGGCCGCCGCGGCGAGAGGTGGTGCGGGAGTCGATGGCCGCCGTGGTGCGGCGGGGGCGTTGGCCGCGGCGTCGGCACCGGCGCGCGTCGCCGGGGGGGGGGGGCGAGGGCGCCGTTCGGCGAGGGGGAGGAGAGGGAAACGGGGGGGGGGCGGCGTGGCCGCGGATGGCCGGAGCCGGCGACGGGGCGCGGGGCTATGGTGGCGCGCGGGAGGGGAGAGGGGAGCGAAGGGGGGGAGAGATGTGAAGCTCACAGCGGGGCCCGTAGGGTCTAGGGGGGCGGGCGTGGTGGAGCTCGCTGACGTCCGGCGAGGAGGCGGGCGGGGAAGCGGTCGCCGGCGTCGGGGAGGGCGTCCGGTGAGGCGGGGGAGGCCGGGGTTGACCCCGCGGTGGCGGGTGCCCCGCGCGTGGGGGCGACGGAGGGGAGGAGGGGGTCCGGGCGGTGGAGAGGAGGAGGGGGGGTGGAGGCGTCCGGTTGGGGCGGCGGGGGCCGCCGGCGATGAGGGGTGCGACGGGGGTCTCGCCCCCGATCTGGATCGGGGCGGGGGCAGGGGAAAGGGGATCGGGGCGGGGGCAGGGGAAAGGGGATCGGGGCGGGGGGGGGGGGCGAGTGGGGGCGAGTGAGGTGGGGCGGCTAGGGTTTCTAGCCGCGGGAGGGCTAAGTGGCCGGCCGGCTGGGCCGGCCCAGGGTAGGGGGCTGGGCCAGGGGTGAGGGGGCCAGGTGGGGGGTTCGGGGGGGGGGGCTGGCTGGGCCAGGTGGGGAAGGGCTGGCCCAGATGGGCCAGTGGGGGTTCCTTCCCCCCACCTCTTTTGTTTTATTTTCCTTTTTTTTATTTATTCTACCTTTTCTGTTTTATTTCATTTTAAATCATTTAGGCATTTTATAAAAATGTGTTTGCTTTATTATAATTACCCTTGTAGTATTCGGCACCCACCGAACATTTTTGTTTCAACTTTTGAAAACTTTTATTGTTGACACTAATTTAAATTTGAATTTTTAAAACGGTTTCGAATCAACCCGAGATTAGTAACAGTAACTGTGGTGACGTGGCATCATTAGCGGAGGATCACTGTAGCTTAATTATCCGGGCGTCACAATTCTCCTCCACTACAAGAAATCTCGTCCCGAGATTTAGGAGGGGTGTAAGGGGGGGAAGTTTGGTAACGAATCTAGCGGTTCTTCTCATCCTGGCCTGCTCTTCTCGAAGAGGCCGGTCCAATACATTGATATCTTCATTTCGCTGCTTTAGGTCATCAAGATGACGTCGGCGTCCTTTCTTCCGGAACTCCATCGTACTTACGAAGGAATAAAGGGTGGGCATTCTGGGAGAACGGACCTCGACAAGGTTGACTATCTGGTCAATAACATCAAGGAAGGTGGCGGAAGTAACTCTCGAATTAAAACTTACAAAAATATTGAGGGCAAAGTAAGGAGGTGCCATGAGAAGTTTCGAGCGGGCAGACAATCATTCGATGCCTGAACAGGGCGTGAAAAGGGGTTCAAGCAACGGGAATAAGTATTGCGTCTGATAACAGAATAGATCACTAGGCAGGGGGCCCGTGAACTACATACAAAGTCAAGCTCTAGGAATAACTTTGGCAACGGGGTGTTCAGTAGAGTCAGGTTTCGATCCCGTGGAACTGTGGGTTATGGGTCCACCATGTGAGTTAAAGTAGGAAGGGCGGTGACATCTTACACGATCATGTAAGCAAGGCATGTCAGAGGAGAGTCTGAGGGTCATGTCGGCAACAACATAGGTACCAAGGGCGAGGGACGAAGAGAACCATTTTCCTGCTCGTTGAAACGAGGCGGACCAATAGGCAAGGTTCCCGTCCATCGGTGGTTACCAGAATGTCAACAACAATAGTAACAAGGTCTTACTGACAGAGTTGTACATCGAGGTGTTTGCACAAGCAGTGGATTATTACTGCTTATATCATATAGATCATAGAAAAGGTTTAAACAAACCAATGGAAGGAAAATATGATCATCAGATTAAACAGAACAATGGAAAGGAAAATATGTTTAAACTCATATTTCAAGGGTATATCCTTCCCAAGGACAAGCAGAGCATGATATCCATGACAGGATATAAAGTAGAAAACCATTTAGGTAAGGGGGAAGGAATCTCATGATATTACCCATACAACGGTGTTAGGATAAGTGATAAATAAAATTTAGCATCGTGCTTCAAATGTTCCTGGTGAAAATCGGAGTACCATTGACATGCTTCGAGATAGCATTGACATGGTCTTCAGGTGAAGATCAGACTTTGGAAACACGAAGGATCCATCAGGGATAACTTGTAGAATAAGTCTTACAATTTCCTCATGGATGAATGGATAACCTTGCTGAAAAGGAATCTATAATGATAGGTCCTCCAGCCGGGGGGGGGGGTGCTAGGCATGACATCATGTTACTGGGTCATCAAAGGATCAATATCATAACTCTTGGAAAGTTGTCCTAACCATCATATCTGACGGAGATTCAGGTATGATTGGTGTCAGGATACCTCAGGCTCAGGATGCCTGAGAAGAAAGGTGCAACACCAATTGACGGGATGACACTGAAAGATTCTCGGGAAATGAACTATGAAGTGACTTCCGTTAACAAGAGTCCATCATTAACCCAAGGAGAGGACAAGGAGGTGTCTGGTGAACTCAACGGCAATTCACCGAGATTCCCAAAAGATGGATTTCCACCTTTAAGTGAACAAGGGGATAACATTTGTCAGATCAAATGATATAAGGAAGTATGCTCGAGGAAAACATACACAATTAAACATTGGTTGAAATGTGCGCCCGAAATATGGGTTGGGTTGCACGACCAATGTCAGAATGGTGATTCAATTAGCGAAGGACTTAGAATGAACTATCGCCCATTCACTTCAAAGCAATAGGGTTGCTAGAAGTTTTGAATTCACACGTCATAGCTCCATTGTCGGTATTCCGGTTGAAAACAATACGGGGACCAAGGAATGAACGAAGATGGCAAGAAGTATTATGATATCAAGAATTATTAAGAGGTGGTGAAATTCTCACCACATTCTTGACAAAAGGAGATGGTAATACTTCCGAGGTAAGGAAGATCAATTGCTGGACAGCAAGGAACTCAAGGTATAACACCAAACATGAACAAGCTTGTGTTGGTGGGAAGGCAATAAAGTGGTCGATGATAATACAATTCATCGAGGCAAGGATGGTATTCCTCATCATGAATCCAATTGATATCCTGGATGAGCTCAGAATGTTGACGATCACGACACCTTTGTCGCAAGAGTTCATGAAGATGTAATCGATCGGCGACGACATCAAGTCAAAGTAATGATGAAGTGAAAGGTTATTGGAACCAAGGGTACGACACAAACTCGAAACCAAGCTTGTTGTTCAAGGCGAAATGATATGACGATGAGAATCGACGTAAGGTTAGTTCATCATCGAAAATTGTGCTCCGAGAAGAAGGACCGGGTAGCACAGTTAAAATCAGCACGACAAAGATATAGCCAAACAGGCTAGGAATGGCGTGATCGGGTACAAACTCGTACTTATAGAAGCTTACTGAAGAGTTGTTGAACCGTAGAGCGGACTCGGTTCAGTTATCGGTGTCTTTGAGTGTTCAATAACTCAGAGCCCATGAAAAATTGTAATCGGTGAGTATGTAGTACTTGATGAAGAACTCATAAGAAATTATGCAGTTCCAAGATAATCTCGAGATACCAGGTGGTAATACTCGACGACAGATCAAACTAGAAGTTGAACTGGGGTATTGCTCTATAGAAGACAAGTGCTTAAACTTGCACAGGACATGATATTTAAAGGAGAACATGGTCAGAATCCACGATTGCAAAAAGGCCAGATCTCAGATATAAGATGAACTTATACCAAGGAATAATTTATTTAAAAGAAGCTTTAATGATAAGATCTACATCGTGTCCATGGGCATGAACACAAGTTCAAGGTCGACTCCCACTTCTCCAATGCATAACCTTTCATTCACTTCTCACGTTCGATGAAGTTGCAGTGTTGAAATTTTATCTGGTGAAGCACCAGAAGAGTATGACTCGTGAAAACTTCCGAGTTCACACATAGTAAGGAAGGCATAGGTTCAACCCCTCAGGGCGTCTTATGAACATATACCACAAAGTTCAGAAGTAAATAACTCAAGCTCGAAAGCAGAGCAAGGTTGAGAAAGTAGAGGATACAATTTACCAAAGGCATTATGTATCCGAGGGAAAGCTCACAAAGTTATTGAATATGAAGGGCGATGTCGGGTAAAATCCAACAAAGGAACCGATGGTCCACAAGGAATCTGAGGTGAGCACCGGTACTCAACCAGAGGAAGAAGAATGCACGGGCATCATATTATAGAACATCGGAATGATTCGATGCTTAGATAATAAAGGAATTTCGATTTCCAAAACAAAGGATCAGAAGCAATGCTCTGATTAGGGATGGATAAGTTGAATAGTCTTAGGGTATGATCAACGACAATTGGATTGGTCGAGAACCAATTCCAGATAAAAGAATGGCAGCTCAGTCGGAAAGTTAATTTATAAGGATCAATGATGATTGCATGTATTCGCAAACACATTGAGTCAACAGACTCAAAATGATAATGACAAGGATTGTCAATATGACTACGAGACTTATGGGATTAACCATAATGCAAGCAAGCAAGAATTTCAAGAGCCAAAGGTTGCTGAGGATTTCCGGAATATCGAATGGTATTTCGAAGACTTTTGTGTAACACGGGAACAACTGGGGGGGTGAGAGGATACTTGATAAGTGCGAGAATTAACCGTAGGGGTACTCAGGTGACAAAGAACAGCAAGGTAGTAAGCTCAAAGGATTATCGAAACAATGACGAGTTTTCAGGTTATCTTGTAATAACAAGACCAACTGGGGATGAATGTAAGAATAACAACTGCAAGTAGTTATCCATAAGGGTTTGCAGTGGAAGGGGAATTGCAAACGCGATGAACACAAGTTCTCGGGTTAACAGCGGAGAGTATCTTCAGGGTCTTCTGGTGCAGCAGACGATCATCAGTAACAAGGGGCTCTCCGGGTGAAAGTGATAACGAGATCCTAGTGTTAGATTTAGTAAACTTCATTTAACCCGAATAGAGGAGAGATCAGAGTCCCAGAGTAAAGGTCGAGGAGTAAAAGATCCTACTACCACCCAATGGCGACGTGTGCCCGTAAGACACACAGCCATGTTAGTAAAAGTTTTGCAATGTCTAGACTCGACTTCGGCCAAGGAGTTGGAAGGGGGATTCCTACAGGCAGTTGGCTCTGATACCAACTTGTGACGCCCCCGATTCAATCGTACACTAATCATACACGCAAATGTGTACGATCAAGATCAGGGACTCACGGGAAGATATCACAACACAACTCTACAAATAAAATAAGTCATACAAGCATCATAATACAAGCCAGGGGCCTCGAGGGCTCGAATACAAGTGCTCGATCATAGACGAGTCAGCGGAAGCAACAATATCTGAGTACAGACATAAGTTAAACAAGTTTGCCTTAAGAAGGCTAGCACAAACTGGGATACAGATCGAAAGAGGCGCAGGCCTCCTGCCTGGGATCCTCCTAACTACTCCAGGTCGTCGTCAGCGGGCAGCACGTAGTAGTAGGCACCTCCGGTGTAGTAGGGGTCGTCGTCGACGGTGGCGTCTGGCTCCTGGACTCCAGCATCTGGTTGCGACAACCAGAAAGAAAGGAAAGGGGGAGAAAAGGGGGGAGAAAGCAACCGTGAGTACTCATCCAAAGTACTCGCAAGCAAGGAACTACACTACATATGCATGGGTATATGTGTAAGGAGGCCATATCAGTGGACTGAACTGCAGAATGCTAGAATAAGAGGGGGATAACTAATCCTGTCGAAGACTACGCTTCTGGTCACCTCCGTCTTGCAGCATGTAGGAGAGAGTAGATTGAATTCCCCCAAGTAGCATCTTCAAGTAGCATCTTATAGCATAATCCTACCCGGCGATCCCCTCCTCATATCCCTGAGGTAGAGCGACCACCGGTTGTATCTGGCACTTGGAAGGGTGTGTTTTATTAAGTATCCGGTTCTAGTTGTCATAAGGTCAAGGTACAACTCCAAGTCGTCCTGTTACCGAAGATCACGGCTATTCGAATAGATTAAACTTCCCTGCAGGGGTGCACCACATAGCCCAACACGCTCGATCCCATTTGGCCGGACACACTTTCCTGGGTCATGCCCGGCCTCGGAAGATCAACACGTCGCAGCCCCACCTAGGCAAAACAGAGAGGCCAGCACGCCGGTCTAAACCTAAGCGCACAGGGGTCTGGGCCCATCGCCCATAGCACACCTGCACGTTGCGTACGCGGCCGAAAGCAGACCTAGCCTAGTGGCGTTCCAGTCCAATTCGGCGCGCGCCGCTCCGTCGCTGACGTCTGAAGTGCTTCGGCTGATACCACGACGTCGGGATACCCATAACTACTCCCACGTAGATGGTTAGTGCGTATAGGCTCGTAGCCAGACTCAGATCAAATACCAAGATCTCGTTAAGCGTGTTAAGTATCCGCGAACGCCGAACAGGGCCAGGCCCACCTGTCTCCTAGGTGGTCTCAACCTGCCCTGCCGCTCCGCCACAAAGTAACAGTCGGGGGGCCGTCGGGAACCCAGGCCCACCTCTACCGGGATGGAGCCACCTGTCCTTTCAGCCCCCTCGTCAGAATCACTTTCGGGTACTCAATGAGCTGACCCGACTTTAGTCACCATCTGTATAGTATGTATGTATGTATAGTATATACCCGTGATCACCTCCCAAGTGATCACGGCCCGATAGTATAGCAAGGCAGACTGACAAGAATGTAGGGCCAATGATGATAAACTAGCATCCTATACTAAGCATTTAGGATTGCAGGTAAGGTATCAACAGGTGTAGCAACAATGTCAGGCTATGCATCAGAATAGGATCAACGGAAAGCAGTAACAAGCTACACTACTCTAATGCAAGCAGTATAGAGAAGAATAGGCGATATCTGGTGATCAAGGGGGGGGGGCTTGCCTGGTTGCTCTGGCAAGAGAGAGGGGTCGTCAACACCGTAGTCGAACTGGCCAGCAGCAGCGTCGGTCTCGTAGTCTACCGGAGAGAAGAGGGGGAAGAAACAATGAATACAAGGTAAACAGATGCATATCGATGCATGACATGTCAAGAAGCGATGCTAGGCGTGCCCTAACGTGGTACGAGGAGGTACTGGTTAAGGGGGAAACATCCGGGAAAGTATCCCCGGTGTTTAGGGTTTTCGGGCAGAGGAGCCGGAGGGGAAAAGTTGCAGGTTCGATAGGTTAGGGGTGTGTGGCTGACGAACGGACTGCGTATCCGGATTCGTCTCGTCGTTCTAAGCAACTTTCATGTTGAAAATATTTTAATCCGAGTTACGGATTAAAAGATATGATTTTTAAAAGATTTTATTAATTTCTGGAATTTAATTAATTAATTAATTAATTCGAAAAAAATGTATTTATGACGTCAGCATGATGTCATGCTGACGTCAGCAGTCAACAGGGTTGACTGAGTCAACCCTGACAGGTGGGTCCCGCATGTCATTCCCTGTTATCTAATTAACCTAATCAGATTTAATTAACAGTGGTTAATTAGCTTTAATTAGTGATTAGGTTAAATCTAATCTGATTTAATTAAGTTAATTAATTCTCTAATTAATTAATTAATTAATTAATATTTTAATTATTATTTTTAATATTTAGTTTTCCCTTTTTTTTCATTTTCGTTTTAACAGTGGGGCCGACCCCACTGGTCAGGGACCCAGCCCAACCGGGGCGGGCGAACGGGGAGAGGCGCAGTTGAGCGCCCGAATGGGGCGCAGCGGGGGAGGCCGAGGCCACGACGACGGCCGGAGGGGCCGCAGCCACAGTGAGGTTGGCCGGGCTGCGAGCGGCGCCGGCGAGGCGACCGAGCGGTGGACGGGGCCGGCAGCGGCCGGAGCGGCAGGGAGGAGTGGGGCGAGCGTCGTGCGGGGCCGCGGTGGTGGTCGGGGCGGCCGCCGCGGCGAGAGGTGGTGCGGGAGTCGATGGCCGCCGTGGTGCGGCGGGGGCGTTGGCCGCGGCGTCGGCACCGGCGCGCGTCGCCGGGGGGGGGGGGGCGAGGGCGCCGTTCGGCGAGGGGGAGGAGAGGGAAACGGGGGGGGCGGCGTGGCCGCGGATGGCCGGAGCCGGCGACGGGGCGCGGGGCTATGGTGGCGCGCGGGAGGGGAGAGGGGAGCGAAGGGGGGGGAGAGATGTGAAGCTCACAGCGGGGCCCGTAGGGTCTAGGGGGGCGGGCGTGGTGGAGCTCGCTGACGTCCGGCGAGGAGGCGGGCGGGGAAGCGGTCGCCGGCATCGGGGAGGGCGTCCGGTGAGGCGGGGGAGGCCGGGGTTGACCCCGCGGTGGCGGGTGCCCCGCGCGTGGGGGCGACGGAGGGGAGGAGGGGGTCCGGGCGGTGGAGAGGAGGAGGGGGGGTGGAGGCGTCCGGTTGGGGCGGCGGGGGCCGCCGGCGATGAGGGGTGCGACGGGGGTCTCGCCCCCGATCTGGATCGGGGCGGGGGCAGGGGAAAGGGGATCGGGGCGGGGGGGGGGGGGCGAGTGGGGGCGAGTGAGGTGGGGCGGCTAGGGTTTCTAGCCGCGGGAGGGCTAAGTGGCCGGCCGGCTGGGCCGGCCCAGGGTAGGGGGCTGGGCCAGGGGTGAGGGGGCCAGGTGGGGGGTTCGGGGGGGGCTGGCTGGGCCAGGTGGGGAAGGGCTGGCCCAGATGGGCCAGTGGGGGTTCCTTCCCCCACCTCTTTTGTTTTATTTTCCTTTTTTTTATTTATTCTACCTTTTCTGTTTTATTTCATTTTAAATCATTTAGGCATTTTATAAAAATGTGTTTGCTTTATTATAATTACCCTTGTTGTATTCAGCACCCACCGAACATTTTTGTTTCAACTTTTGAAAACTTTTATTGTTGACACTAATTTAAATTTGAATTTTTAAAACGGTTTCGAATCAACCCGAGATTAGTAACAGTAACTGTGGTGACGTGGCATCATTAGCGGAGGATCACTGTAGCTTAATTATCCGGGCGTCACAAACCACCTTCTTCCCTGGGGGCTCGCCCGCGCACTGGCCGGGCCGATGGAGGCGGCCTTCTTCCTCACACCGGTGGCCGCGATGGGAGGAACTGGACCAGGGCCGGAAGGAGATGTTGCCACGCCGCCTACGACCCCTTGAACGAGCTGATTGCCCTGGCGCTTCCTATTTCTATTGGCGGTGGTATATGTGGGGGCGGCGCCAGCATCCACGGTGGAGGGAGGTGTGGAAGGATGGAGCACCGACATACTTGGTGGCGAGGCACATGATATGGGGCACCCAGAGGCTGCGGGTACACCATCCAGGCGGTTGGCGGCGCGGCGAGGCCTCTTGACAAGGTCGGAGGTGGGATCAGAGGGCGGTAGCGTGGGAGGCAGGAACGGAAGCGAGCGGAAGTTATTTCGCGCCAAGGATAGGGTAACCGGCAAAAGGTGTTGGGAATCGTTGCATGGAAAAACAAAAAAAATATTACGCACACGCAATGATCTATCCATGGAGATGCATAGCAACGAGTGGGAGAGTGTGTCTACGTACCCTCGTAGACCGTAAGCGGAAGTGTTTGACAACGCGGTTGATGTAGTCGAACTTCTTCTAGCTCCGACCGAACAAGTACCGAACGTACGACACCTCCGAGTTCTGCACACATTCAGCTCGGTGATGTCCCTCGCCTTCTTGATCCAGCAAGACATCGAGGTAGTAGATGAGTTCTGTCAATACGACGGCGTGGTGACGGTGATGATGAAGTGATCTCCGCAGGGCTTCACCTAAGCACTACAAAAATATGACCGCGGGTGCAAACGCTGGAGGGGGGTGCCACACACGGCTAGGCAATTGCTTGGTGTGTGCTAGGGGCGCCCCCGACATATATATAGGTGGGAGGGGGAGGGGAGAGGCCAGGAGGCGCCCCAAGTAGGAACGAATCCTACTTGGGGTCCTCCTTGGCCGCGCCCCTGCCATATATGCCGGAGGGGGGAGGAAAGAGGAGGGGAGGAAGGGAAGGGGGAGGCCGAATCCCCCCTTTCCTTTCTCTTCCCCTCTTTTCCTTCTCCCCCTGGTTCGGCCCATATGGGGGGTGCACCAGCCCCTAGTGGCTGGTGCGTTTCTCCTCTTGGCCTATTAGGCCCATATCTTTTGTCGGGGGTGCCCGGAACCCCTTCCGGTGACCCGATATGTACCCGGTACCTCCCGGAACACTTCCAGTGTCTGAATACTATCATCCTATATATAAATCTTTACCTATCGACCATTTCGAGACTCCTCGTCATGTCCGTGGTCTCATCCGGGACTCCTAACAACATTCGGTCACCAAATCACATAACTCATATAATACAATATCATCATCGAACGTAAAGCGTGCGGACCCTATGGGTAGACATGGCCGAGACATCTCTTCGGTCAATAGCCAATAGCGGAACCTAGATGCCCATATTGGCTCCTACATATTCTATGAAGATCTTTATCGGTCGAACCGTTATGACAACATACGTAATTCCCTTTGTCCATCGGGATGTTACTTGCCTGAGATTCGATCGTTGGTATTTCTATACCTAGTTCAATCTCATTATCAACATCTTTACTCGTTCCATAATACATCACCTTGTGAATAACTCCTTAGTCGTTTGCTTGCAAGCTTATGATGTGTATTATGGAGAGGGCCCGGAGATACCTCTTCGATACTCGGAGTGACAAATCCTAATCTCGATCTATGCCAACTCAACAAACACCTTCAGAGATACCTGTAGAGCATCTTTATAATCACCCAGTTACGTTGTGACGTTTGATAGCACACAAGGAATTCCTTCGGTATCCGGGTGTTGCATAATCTCACAGTCGGAGGAATATGTATTTGACATGAAGAAAGCAATACCAATAAAACTTAACGATCATAATGCTAAGCTAACGGATGGGTCTTGTCCATCACATCATTCTCCTAATGATGTGATCCCGTTATCAAATGACAACACATGTCTATGGTTAGGAAACCTTAAGCATCTTTGATCAACGAGCTAGTCTAATCGAGGCTTACTAGGGACACAATATTTGTTTATGTATTCACACATGTATTTAAGTTTCCAATCAATACAATTGTAGCATGAATAATAAACCTTTATCATGAATTAGGAAATATAATAATAACCATTTTATTATTGCCTCTAGGGCATATTTCCATGAGTCTCCCACTTGCACTATTGTCAATAATCTAGTTCACATCACCATGTCATTTAACACCCATAGTTCACATCGCCATGTGACCAACACACGAAGAGTTTACTAGAGTCAATAATCTAGTTCACATCACCATGTGATTAACACCCAAAGAGTACTAAGGTGTGATCATGTTTTGCTTGTGAGAGAGGTTTAGTCAGCGGGTCGGTCACATTCAGATCTGTATTGCTCCTGATACGTCTCCAACGTATCTATAATTTTTTATTGTTCCATGTTGTTATATAATCAATCTTGGATGTTTTATAATCATTTTATAGTCATTTTATATCATTTTTTTGTACTAACCTAATGACATAGTGCCAAGTCCCAGTTGTTGTTTGATACGTCCATTGTGCATCATGCTTTTATATCGATATTTATTGCATTATGGACTGTTGTTTCACTTTATGTCACAATACTTATGGCCATTCTCTCTTATTTTACAAGGTTTACATAAAGGAGGGAGAATGCCGATAGCTGGAATTCTGTGCTGGAAAAGGAGCAAATATTAGAGACCTATTCTGCGCAACTCCAAAAGTCCTGAAACTCCACGGAACATCTTAAAATAAATAAAGAAAAATCCTCGCCAAAGATGAAGGCCAGGGGGCCCACACCCTGCTCATGAGGGTGGGGGGCGCCCCCCTAGGGCGCCCCCCTACCTCGTGGGCCCCCTGGTGGGTCTCCGACGTCCATCTTCTGCTATATGAAGTCTTTCAATGAGAAACAAATCAGAGGGAACCTTTCGGGACGAGACTCAGCCGCCACGAGGCGGAACCAATCTAGAGCTCTGGCAGAGCTGTTCTGCCGGGGATACTTCCCTCCGGGAGGGGGAAATCATCACCATCGTCATCACCAACGCTCCTCTCATCGGGAGAGGTCAATCTCCATCAACATCTTCACCAGCACCATCTCATCTCCAAACCCTAGTTCATCTCTTGTATCCAATTCTTGTCTCAAAGTCCGGGATTGGTGCTAGTAGGTTGCTAGTAGTGTTGATTACTCCTTGTAGTTGATGCTAGTTGGTTTATTTGGTGGAAGATCATATGTTCAGTTCCTATATGCATATTATTACCCCTCTGATTATGAACATGAATATGCTTTGTGAGTAATTACGTTTGTTCCTGAGGACAAGGGAGAAGTCTTGCTATTAGTAGTCATGTGAATTTGGTATTCGTTTGATATTTTGATAAGATGTATGTTGTCTAGCCTCTAGTGGTGTTATGTGAACGTCGACTACATAACACTTCACCATTATTTGGGCCTAGAGGAAGGCATTGGGAAGTAATAAGTAGATGATGGGTTGCTAGAGTGACAGAAGCTTAAACCCTAGTTTATGCGTTGCTTCGTAAGGGGCTGATTTGGATCCATATGTTTCATGCTATGGTTAGGTTTACCTTAATACTTTTGTTGTAGTTGCGGATGCTTGCAATAGAGGTTAATCATAAGTGGGATGCTTGTTCAAGTAAGAACAGCACCCAAGCACCGGTCCACCCACATATCAAATTATCAAAGTATCGAACGCGAATCATATGAACGTGATGAAAACTAGCTTGACGATATTCCCATGTGTCCTCGGGAGCGCTTTTCCTATTATAAGAGTTTGTTCCGGCTTGTCCTTTGCTACAAAAGGATTGGGCCACCTTGCTGCACTTTATTTACTTTTGTTACTTGTTGCTCGTTACAATTTATCTTATCACAAAACTATCTGTTACCACTTATTTCAGTACTTGCAGAGAATACCTTGCTGAAAACCGCTTATCATTTCCTTCTGCTCCTCGTTGGGTTCGACACTCTTACTTATCGAAAGGACTACGATAGATCCCCTATACTTGTGGGTCATCAAGACTCTTTTCTGGCGCCGTTGCCGGGGAGTGTAGCGCCTTTGGTAGGTGGAATTTGGTAAGGAAAAATTTATATAGTGTGCTGAAATTTACTGTCACTTGTTACTATGGAAAGTAATTCTCTGAGGGGCTTGTTCGGGGTATCTTCACCCCGTCCAGTAGAGCAAAGAGTTGCTCCTCAACCTACTGAACCTATTGAAAATGAAACTCCTTTTGAATTTCCTTCGGGTATGATGGAAAAACTGCTAGCTAACCCTTTTACAGGAGATGGAACAAAGCATCCTGATGAGCACTTAATATATGTGGATGAAGTTTGTGGATTATTTAAGCTTGCAGGTATACCCGATGATGTTGCTAAGAAGAAGGTCTTCCCTTTATCTTTGAAGGGAGACGCATTGATATGGTATAGGCTATGTGATGATATGAGATCATGGAACTATAAAAGATTGAAATTGGAATTTCATCAAAAGTATTACCCTATGCATCTTGTTCATCGTGATCGCAATTATATATATAATTTCTGGCCTCGCGAAGGAGAAAGCATCGCTCAAGCTTGGGGGAGGCTTAAATCAATGTTATATTCATGCCCCAATCATGAGCTCTCAAGAGAAATAATTATGCAAAGTTTTTATGCTCGGCTTTCTCATAATAATCAAACCATGCTCGATACTTCTTGTGCTGGCTCTTTTATGATGAAGACTATTGAATTCAAATGGAATTTATTGGATAGAATTAAACGCAACTCTGAAGATTGGGACCTCGACGAAGGTAAGGAGTCAGGTATGACACCTAAGTTTGATTGTGTTAAATCTTTTATGGATACCGATATTTTCCGTAAGTTTAGCACTAAATATGGACTTGACTCTGAGATAGTAGCTTCTTTCTGTGAATCTTTTGCTACTTATGTTGATCTCCCTAAGGAGAAGTGGTTTAAATATCATCCTCCCATAGAAGTAAAAGTAGTTGCACCTATTAAAGTTGAAGAAAAGACTGTCACTTATAATGATCCTATTGTTCCTACTTCTTATGTTGAGAAACCACCTTTCCCTGTTAGAATAAAGGATCATGCTAAAGCTTCAACTGTTGTTCGTAAAAGCAATATTAGAACTTATACACCTCCTGAGCAAGTTAAAGTAGAACCTAATATTGCTATTGTTAAAGATCTCTTGTCTGATAATATTGATGGGCATGTTATTCAGTTCGAAGGTGAAACTGCTAGAATTGCTAAACCTTGTGCTAAAGATAAACATAGACCCGTGGTAGGCGTGCCTGTTATTTCTGTTAAAATAGGAGATCATTGTTATCATGGCTTATGTGATATGGGTGCGAGTGCTAGTGTTATACCGCATACTTTATATGAAGAGATTAAGAATGAAATTGCACCTGCTGAGTTAGAAGATATTGATGTCACAATTAAACTTGCCAATAGAGATACTATTTCACCAATTGGAATTGTTAGAGATGTTGAAGTCTTGTGTGGGAAAACTAAATATCCATGCTGATTTTCTTGTTCTTACTTCTCCGCAAGATAGCTTTTGTCCCATTATATTTGGTAGACCCTTCTTGAACACTGTTAATGCTAGGATAGATTGCGAAAAGAATGTTGTTACTATTGGCTTGGATGATATGGTTCATGAGTTTAATTTCTCTAGATTTAGTAAACAACATCGTGAGGAAGAATTACCTAGTAAGGATGAAATTATTGGTCTTGCTTCTATTGCCGTACCTCCTAGTGATCCTTTAGAACACTATTTGCTAGACCATGAAAATGATATGTTCATGAATGAAAGAAGGGAAATAGATGAAGTATTCTTTAAACAGGAACCTATTCTGCAACACAATTTGCCTGTTGAAATTTTAGGGGATCCTCCTCCACCCAAGGGTGATCCCGTGTTTGAGCTTAAACCGTTGCCTGATAATCTTAAATATGCTTATCTTGATGAAAAGAAGATATATCCTGTTATTATTAGTGCTAACCTTTCAGAGCATGAAGAAGAAAGATTATTGAAAACTCTGAAGAAGCATCGTGCTGCTATTGGATATACTCTTGATGATCTTAAGGGCATTAGTCCCACTCTATGTCAACATAAAATAAATTTGGAAGCAGATGCCAAACCAGTTCGTGATCCTCAACGACGTCTGAATCCTAAAATGAAAGAAGTGGTAAGAAAAGAAATACTCAAGCTTCTGGAGGCAGGTATAATTTATCCCGTTGCTGATAGTCAGTGGGTAAGTCATGTCCATTGTGTCCCTAAGAAGGGAGGTATTACTGTTGTTCCTAATGATAAAGATGAATTGATTCCACAAAGAATTATCACAGGTTATAGGATGGTAATTGATTTCCGCAGATTAAATAAAGCTACTAAGAAAGATCATTACCCCTTACCTTTTATTGATCAAATGCTAGAAAGATTATGCAAACATACACACTATTGCTTTCTAGATGGTTATTCTGGTTTCTTTCAAATACATGTGTCGGCTAGAGATCAATCAAAGACTACTTTTACATGCCCTTTTGGTACTTTTTCTTATAGACGTATGCCTTTTGGTTTATGTAATGCACCTGCTACCTTTCAAAGATGCATGATGGCTATATTCTCTGACTTTTGTGAAAAGATTTGTGAGGTTTTCATGGACGAATTTTCCGTCTATGGTTCCTCTTTTGATGATTGCTTGAGCAATCTTGATCGACTTTTGCAGAGATGTGAAGAAACTAATCTTGTCTTGAATTGGGGAAAGTGCCACTTTATGGTTAATGAAGGTATTGTCTTGGGGCATAAAGTTTCTGAAAGAGGTATTGAAGTTGATAAAGCCTAGGTCGATGCTATTGAAAAGATGCCATGTCCCAAGGACATCAAAGGTATAAAAAGTTTCCTTGGTCACGTCGGATTTTACAGGAGGTTCATTAAGGACTTCTCAAAAATTTCTCGGCCTCTGACTAATTTATTGCAAAAAGATATACCATTTGTCTTTGATGATGATTGTGTAGAAGCATTTGAAATACTTAAGAAAGCATTAGTCTCTGCACCTGTTGTTCAGCTACCTGATTGGAATTTACCCTTTGAAATTATGTGTGATGCTAGTGATTATGCTGTAGGTGTTGTTCTAGGGAAAAGAGTTGATAAGAAATTAAATGTTATTTATTATGCTAGTAAGACTCTAGACAATGCTCAAAGAAATTATGCTACTACTGAAAAAGAGCTTTTAGCAGTTGTATTTGCTTGTGATAAGTTCAGACCTTACATTGTTGATTCTAAAGTAACTATTCACACTGATCATGCTACTATTAAATACCTTATGGAAAAGAAAGATGCTAAACCAAGACTTATTAGATGGGTTCTCTTGCTACAAGAATTTGATTTGCATATTGTTGATAGAAAGGGAGCTGAGAACCCCGTTGCAGAGAACTTGTCTAGGTTAGAGAATGTTCTTGATGACCCACTACCTATTAATGATAGCTTTCCTGATGAACAATTAAATGTTATAAGTACTTCTCGTAGTACTCCATGGTATGCTGATTATGCTAATTATATTGTTGCTAAGTTTATACCACCTAGCTTCACATACCAGCAAAAGAAAAAGTTTTTCTATGACTTGAGATATTACTTTTGGGATGACCCACATCTTTATAAAGAAGGAGTAGATGGTGTTATTAGACATTGTGTACCTGAGCATGAACAGGAACAGATCCTACGCAAGTGTCATTCCGAGGCTTATGGAGGACACCACGCTGGAGATAGAACTGCACATAAGGTATTGCAATCTGGTTTTTATTGGCCTACTCTCTTCAAGGATGCCCGTAAGTTTGTCTTGTCTTGTGATGAATGTCAAAGAATTGGTAATATTAGTAGACGTCAAGAAACGCCTATGAATTATTCTCTTGTTATTGAACCGTTTGATGTTTGGGGCTTTGATTATATGGGACCTTTTCCTGCCTCTAATGGATACGCACATATTTTAGTTGTTGTTGATTATGTTACTAAGTGGGTAGAAACTATTACAACTAGTAGTGCTGATCATAACACTTCTATTAAAATGCTTAAAGAAGTTATTTTTCCGAGGTTTGGAGTCCCTAGATATTTAATGACTGATGGTGGTTCACACTTTATTCATGGTGCTTTCCGTAAAATGATTGCTAAATATGATGTTAATCATAGAATTGCATCTCCTTATCACCCTCAGTCTAGTGGTCAAGTAGAGTTGAGCAATAGAGAGCTCAAATTAATTTTGCAAAATACTGTTAATAGGTCTAGAAAGAATTGGTCCAAAAAACTTGATGATGCATTATGGGCTTATAGAACTGCATATAAAAATCCTATGGGTATGTCTCCGTATAAAATGGTTTATGGAAAAGCTTGTCACTTACCTCTCGAACTAGAACATAAGGCATATTGGGCTATTAAAGAGCTCAACTATGATTTTAAACTTGCCGGTGAGAAGAGGTTATTTGATATTAGCTCACTTGATGAATGGAGAACCCAAGCTTATGAAAATGCCAAGTTGTTTAAAGAAAAAGTTAAAAGATGGCATGACAAAAGGATACAAAAGCGTGAGTTTAATTTAGGTGATTATGTATTGCTATACAACTCTCGTTTAAGATTTTTTGCAGGAAAACTTCTCTCTAAATGGGAAGGCCCCTATGTTATCGAAGAGGTCTATCGTTCTGGTGCCATAAAAATCAACAACTTCGAGGGCACAAATCCGAAGGTGGTAAACGATCAAAGAATCAAACATTATATCTCACGTAATCCCATAAATGTTGAAACCAATATTACTGAAACTGTAACCCCGAAGGAATACATAAGGGACACCTTCCAGACCGTTTCATACTCCGAAAAGGAATAGGTATGTGGTACGGTAAGTAAACCGACTCCAAAACAATTTTTAAGGCAATATTTCTCCGTTTTGGAATATTTAGAAAAATAGAAAAATAAGTAGCAGTCCGGGAAGGACACGAGGGTGATGGGCGCGCCCTACCCCTCTGGGCGCGCCCCCTACCTCGTGAGCACCTCGTGTCCCTTCCGGAATCCGTTTTCTTGCACGTTACGTATTTTGGTCGGTAAAAAATCATTATATAACCTCCTGAAGGTTTTGACTCCCGTATCACACAAACCTCCTTTGTTCTTGTTTCAAGCTGTTTTCTGACAGATCTAGGTTATCATGACGGCCCCAAGCGCCTCCAAGGACAAGTTCTTCGAGAAGGTCATCAACCCTTACCTCGTGGAGGTGCCGCGACACCCTCAAACCATTGAGTTGCGTGATGGCTTGCTGCACATCTGTGATGAAGAGGGACCAAAGGGGACCGGAAGCATGGAGACGAGGCTCGAAGCAGTGGAGCAACAAGTTTTCAAGTGCCAAGGGATGGTGGAACATGGACTCAACTCTAACCACATGATGATCACGGAGTTCACTAGCAACCACAAGTTGGATGCTGACAACATTGGGGAGACTATCTTTAAGCTTCATGAGAAGATCGAGCACCTCCAAGCCCAAATCTATGACCTGCAAAACCAAAACTGTGAGTATGAATATAGATTCAAAAGGATGAGTTTGGCTGCAGATTTGAGGATCCCGGAGACTCGATCATCTTTCTATGATGGAGAACCTATGCCTTGGAAGATGGACGCAAGGCCCGCATCATCTACAACACCTCCACCTTCTTCACCGACAAAGGAGATATAATCACATGGGTATGGGCACTCCCCTTGTCAACTGCCAAGGTTGGGGGAGGTGCCCCAGTATCGTATCACCATCACAACTCCTATCTTTATCATTTTTCTTAGTTCGATCCTATTAGTAGTATCTTGATCTAGTAGAATAAATTTTATGGCATGATCTAGTTTTGAGTTTTGCTTTTTGATCTCTCTATGTGATCGAGTCCATGAGTTATATATAATAAAGATTAGTGTTGAGTCAAGGGCTTGATTATTTTGCCATGATCTTGGGTGAATAAAAGAAAAGAGAAAAAGAATAAAAAGAAACAAAAAGTTCATATTGATCTTATTGAGAGTAATGACTTCACATAGAAAGAGTATGATGATTAAAAGTTGTTGGGAGTTGGCAGACATAGCTTTGGTCATTGTTGCAATTAATAGGAAGTAATAAGGAAAGAGAGGTTTTCACATATAGATATATTATCATTGACATCTTTTATGATTGGGAGCACTCATTAAAATATGACATGCTAAAGAGTTGATGTTGGACAAGGAAGACAACGTAATGAGTTATTCTTTCTTATATCTGAGATAAAGTATGTTGTCATGGATCCTCTAACTTGTTGAGCTTGCCTTTCCCCCTCATGCTAGCCAAATTCTCAGCACTAAGTAGAAATACTACTTGTGCTTCCAGATACCCTTAAACCAGTTTTGCCATGAGAGTCCACCATATCTACCTATGGATTGAGTAAGATCCTTCAAGTAAGTTGTCATCGGTGCAAAGCAATAAAAATTGCTCTAAATATGTATGATTGATTGGTGTGGGAGAAATAAGCTTTATACGATCTTGTGATGTGGAAGTAATAAAAGCGACGGACTGCATAATAAAGGTTCATATCACAAGGGGCAATATAAAGTGATGTTCTTTCACATTGAGATTTTATGCATCCAGCTATAAAAGCGCATGGCAACCTCTGCTTCCCTCTGCGAAGGGCCTATCCTTTATTATTATCTTCTACCTTATGCAAGAGTCACGGTGATCTTCACCTTTCCCTTTTCATTTTATCCTTTGGCAAGCTCAGCATGTTGGAAAGAACATGATATATATATCTAATTGGATGTAGGGGAGCATGAATTATTATTGTTGACATTACCCTTGAGGTAAAAGGTTGTGGGGCAAAACTATAAGCCCCTATCTTTCTCTGTGTCCGATTAAAACTTCATAACCACAAGTATTGCGTGAGTGTTAGCAATTATGAAGGACTAAATGATAGTTGAGTATGTGGACTTGCTTTTTAGGTCTGACATAGACTCTTTCCGATGTTATGATAAATTGCAATTGCTTCAATGACTGAGATTATAGTTTGTCGGAGCCCAATAAGGTTTATGATTTATACTTTTGCATTGTGAATAGATCATCACTTGAACATAAGTAATCATATGACAAAATCTATATATGTTGCTGTTATGAGAATAATCATGATGCCTTCATGTCTGTATTTTATTTTTACCGATGCCTCTACCTCTAAACACGAGGACATATTTATTGTTATCAGCTTTTCGCTTGAGGACAAGCGAGGTCTAAGCTTGGGGGAGTTGATACGTCCATTTTGCATCATGCATTTATATCGATATTTATTGCATTATGGACTGTTATTTCACTTTATGTCACAATACTTATGGCTATTCTCTCTTATTTTACAAGGTTTACATAAGGAGGGAGAATGCTGGCAGCTGGAATTCTGGGCTGGAAAAGGAGCAAATATTAGAGACCTATTCTGCGCAACTCCAAAAGTCCTGAAACTCCACGGAACATCTTAAAATAAATAAAGAAAAATCCTCGCCAAAGATGAAGGCCAGGGGGCCCACACCCTGCTCATGAGGGTGGCCCCCCCCAGGGCGCGCCCCCTACCTCGTGGGCCCCCTGGTGGGTCTCCGACGTCCATCTTCTGCTATATGAAGTCTTTCGATGAGAAAAAAATCAGAGGGAACCTTTCGGGACGAGACTCCGCCGCCACGAGGCGGAACCTTGGCGGAACCAATCTAGAGCTCCGGCAAAGTTGTTCTGCCGGGGATACTTCCCTCCGGGAGGGGGAAATCATCACCATCGTGATCACCAACACTCCTCTCATCGGGAGAGGGAAATCTCCATTAATATCTTCACCAGCACCATCTCATCTCCAAACCCTAGTTCATCTCTTGTATCCAATTCTTGTCTCAAAGTCCGGGATTGGTGCTAGTAGGTTGCTAGTAGTGTTGATTACTCCTTGTAGTTGATGCTAGTTGGTTTATTTGGTGGAAGATCATATGTTCAGATCCTATATGCATATTATTACCCCTCTAATTATGAACATGAATATGCTTTGTGAGTAATTACGTTTGTTCCTGAGGACAAGGGAGAAGTCTTGCTATTAGTAGTCATGTGAATTTGGTATTCGTTTGATATTTTGATAAGATGTATGTTGTCTAGCCTCTAGTGGTGTTATGTGAACGTCGACTACATAACACTTCACCATTATTTGGGCCTAGAGGAAGGCATTGGGAAGTAATAAGTAGATGATGGGTTGCTAGAGTGATAGAAGCTTAAACCCTAGTTTATGCGTTTCTTCGTAAGGGGCTGATTTGGATCCATATGTTTCATGCTATGGTTAGGTTTACCTTAATACTTTTGTTGTAGTTGCGGATGCTTGTAATAGAGGTTAATCATAAGTGGGACGCTTGTTCAAGTAAGAACAACACCCAAGCACTGGTCCACCCACATATCAAATTATCAAAGTATCGAACGCGAATCATATGAACAAGATGAAAACTAGCTTGACGATATTCCCATGTGTCCTCGGGAGCGCTTTTCCTATTATAAGAGTTTGTTCCGGCTTGTCCTTTGCTACAAAAAGGATTGGGCCACCTTGCTGCACTTTATTTACTTTTGTTACTTGTTGCTCGTTACAATTTATCTTATCACAAAACTATCTGTTACCACTTATTTCAGTACTTGCAGAGAATACCTTGCTGAAAACCGGTTATTATTGTTTTCTGCATATTTTTTACATCGTAGGAAATCAATACCAAACGGAGTCCAAACGCAGCGAAACTTTTTGGACCAGAAGACAACTAATGGGACGAAGAAGCACCTGGGGGGTGCTCCGAGGGGAGCACAACCCACCAGGGCGTGCCAGGAGGCCCAGGCGCGCCCTAGTGGGTTTTGCCCACCTCGGGTGCCCCCTGGACCACCTCTTTGCTCTATAAATACCCCAATATTCCAGAAACCCTGGGGAAGTCGACGAAAATCAATTCCATTCACCGCAGAGTCCACAACCACCAGATCCAATCTAGACACCATCACGGAGGGGTTCACCACTTCCATTGGTGCCTCTCGGATAAATGCGTGAGTAGTTCTTTGTGGACCTTCGGGTCCGTAGTTAGTAGCTAGATGGCTTCCTCTCTCTCGTTTGATTCTCAATACAATGGTCTCTTGGAGATCCATATGATGTAACTCTTTGTGCGGTGTGTTTGTTGGGATCGGATGAACTTTGAGTTTATGATCAGATCTATCTTTTTATCCTTGAAAGTTATTTGGATCTTCTTTGATCTCTTATATGCATGATTGCTTATAGCCTCGTATTTCTTCTCCGATATTTGGGTTTTGTTTGGCCAACTTGATCTATTTATCTTGCAATGGGAAGAAGTGCATTGTAGTGGGTTCGATCTTACGGTGCTTGATCCCAGTGAGAGCAGGGGAACCGACACGTATGTATCGTTGCTACTAAGGATAAAACGATGGGGTCTATCTCTACATAGATAGATCTTGTCTACATCATGTCATCGTTCTTATTGCATTACTCTGTTTCCCCATGAACTTAATACACTAGATGCATGCTGGATAGCGGTCGATGTGTGGAGTAATAGTAGTAGATGCAGGCAGGAGTCGGTCTACTACTCGTGGACATGATGCCTATATAATGATCATTGCTTGGATATCATCATGATTATTTGAATTTCTATCAATTGCCCAACAGTAATTTGTTTACCCACCGTTTGCTATTTTTCTCGAGAGCAGCCACTTGTGAAACCAACGCTCCCCGAGTCTCTTCTTTAATATATTTGCCTTTGCGATCTATTTTCCTTTGCTGTTTTATTTGCCCTCTTTTTCGTTCACCTTTTTCTCGTCAGATCTATCTTTTTGCTCGCAATCTTGTTGCCATGTGCCTTCTATATGCTTGCATCTTCGCTTGCTAAAAATCTACTGATATGGATCCCCATCCACTTGCTAATCTATTTAAAAGATCCAATCATGATGAACCAATTGCTAGTGAGTTGAGTGCACAAGATTATCTTTATGAAGTTTTGCTTGAGATTCGTGAATCTAAAAATTGTGATGAAGAAATTTATGAAGTGATTCATGATAGCTCCTTGAATGAAAAGCATGATTGCAATGATTTTACTATAAATTATGTTAATGTCAATTGTGCTAATAATATGCAAAACCCCAAGCTTGGGGATGCTAATTTTGCTATGTCCATTACTTAATGATTGGGGTGATCTTTCTTATGATCTTGAAAATTTATTTAAGCCTCATGATGAATATTATATTAGTAATAATGTTTGCAATAATATTGAAAGTGGGTTTGGAAGAGCGTCAACTTTAGGAAAAATTAATCCCACATATTTGGAGAGTGTTCAATCTTATGAAATTTTTGACAAAAGAGGGTTCGGAGAGGTCATGACTTTAGTTGATGTTAATCCCACTATCTTGGAAGATTATAAAACTTTTATGCATGTGGATCATGAAGAGAAAAATTTATATAGCTATATCGTTGAATTTGAGTATGATCCTACATGTAATTATTATGAGAGAGTAAAATATGGTTGTAGAAATTCCATGTTACTAAATTACCTCTCGTTATGTTGAGATTGATATTGTTTCTTTCTTCTTCCTTGCATGTGGTAGTTTTGGCTTGCCTTGATAAATTTTTTTCCTATAAAATGCCTATGCATAGGAAGTATGTTAGACTTAAACTTGTTTTTCACATGCTACATGATGCTCTACTCGTGTTTCAATTTATATCTTTCATGTGAGCATCATAGAAATCTCATTGCCTAGCTAAGTGCGTAAAACTATAGCGCTTGTTGGGAGGCAACCCAATGAATAAAATTTATTATTGCCTTTTGCTTTCTGTTCTTGAGTGTTAGAACAATTATGCTACTGTTATGATTGTGTTTTTTGTGTTTTAATTAGTGTTTGTGCCAAGTAAAGCCTTTAGGATATTCTTGGATGATAGTTGTTTGATCTTGCTGAAAAAACATAAACTTTTGCGCTCGCGAAAATAATTTTCAATTTTAACAAGAGAGCGATAAAATACCCATTCCTTTTGCAGTAGATTAATATACAAATTTTCCAGGTCTTTCTATTTTTTCAGAGTTTTTGGAGTTAGGGAAGTATACGGAATTTTCAGATTGCTACAGACTGTTCTGTTTTTGATAGATTCTGTTTTCTTTGCGTTGTGTGCTTGTTTTGATGGCTCTATGGTTTTATTTGATGAGTTTTTGCCATAGAAAAGTTGGAACACGGTAGATATAATGCAAGAACAAAATATGAATGGGTTTGCCACAGTAACTATAGTAGTGATTTGCTTTCTTATACTAACGGATCGCACGAAGGTTTATTGAAGTTTTGTGTGATTGAAGTTTTCAAGTTTTGGATTATCTTACAATGGATGAAGGAATAAGGAGTAAGAAGAGACTAAGCTTGGGGATGCCCCAACATCACAAGCTATTATCCAAAATAGAGCAAGCAACTAAGCTTGGGGATGCCCCGAGTGGCATCCCCTCTTTCTTCTAACGACCATCGGTATTTTAGTTGAAACTTTTTTTATTCGTCACATACTATGTGTTTTGCTTGGAGCATCTTGTATGATAAGAGTCTTTGCTTGTTTTATTTTGTGTTTTAAGTCTTGATTCCTTGCTGGACACACCTATTTGAGAGAGCCAAAACTATGCCATGACTTGTTAGAATTGCTCTCTATGCTTCACTTAAATTTTTATGAGCTATGGATTTGCTCTAGTGCTTCACTTATATCTTTTTGAGCATGGTGTGCTTTAGTATTTTTGAAGAAATGCTCTCTTGCTTCACTTAGATTTATTTGAGAGTTAGTAAAATTTTCAAGAAATTCTCTCTTGCTTCACTTAAATTAATTTGAGAGAAAGAAATTTTATGCTCATGATCTTCACTTATATTTGTTTGAGCTTGTCAAAAGCAACACATGAAAATTAGTCTCAAAGTGATAGATATCCAAGAAGGATATAATAAAAACTTTCATGAAGATCATTGGACAAAATAAAGTTGATTCTTAGTAATAGTTTTGAGATATGATGATGTGATATGTGAGTCAGCTTAATGAGTAATTTTGCTTTAGTAAGAATATTGGTGTTAAGGTTTGTGATTCCCTATGCAAGCACGAAAGTCAATAGTTATGCAATAAAATTATATCCTACTTGTGGTGCATTGTTCGGTGTTAATTATGCTTAATGCTCGCTTATGAGATTATTCGTTTCTTGGTTGGTCGCTTCTCAATCTTTTGCTAGCCTTCATTTTGCTCTAAGTATGATCACTACTTGTGCATCCAAAATCCTTTAAACCAGTTTTGCCACATAAGTCCACTATCCCTACCTATATGCGGTATTCTTTTGCCGTTCTAAGCAAATTTGTATGTGCCATCTCTATTATTCAAAATAAATTTCTCTTTTGTGTGCTCATACCGCTCGCGACGCGGTGAGGGGTGGCTAATATTTTCCATGCTAGATGTGTTATTCTCATGATGAGTGTTTATTCACTTGTCATTGCACGAGAGTAAGGCAAAGGTATTAGGGATGTCCAGTCCTGAAATGAAAATGAATTTACTTTATGTTGTCAAATAAAAAATTCCTTGGGAAGTGTTGGTAGGCACCCGTGGATACGGTTAGCCATGGAAAGTGGAAGTATGGTGGAAAAAGGAATAAACTTTAATTTCTGTTTGGGAACCGCCTATGATATATCTAGCATAGGAAGTGTTGGGAACTCTAAGTCATTTTTGTTGGTGGGAAAAGTATGCCTCTCAAAATGTTTTTATCTCTCAGTTTTCGCTTTGAGATCTGGCAGCTCTACAAATCTCTACTTCCCTTTGCCAAGGGCCTTTGTTTTACTTTATGCAATTTTTATTTTGAATTTGAGTCTCCATCTTCTCTTATAAAGAACAAACTAGGAGGCACTATGATCGTACTTGAGCATTTGGTGTAGTTAATATGTGAGTGTGTTTCATGAATGTATCAATGATTGAGCATAATGGGCTAGGGATAGCTCATTTTAGCGTTGATATTTTGAACGACATGGTTGCTTGTTGGCATGCTTGAGTATTCAAATTATCATGTCAAAACTAGACTATTGATTTTGTTCGCACACGAACACATCACCGTGTACCTCCAACGCCGAGGGCGATGCACCGCAGCTCACGTCGAAGGAGACCCGCCGGAAGCGCGGTACGCAAGACAATCCGGCGGGTGCTTTTGTAGACCCGAAACCCCACACACCTGGGAGGGACCCCATCAGGGCGCGCGGCGGCTATGGGCTGCGCTAGGTCGGCCTGACCGCCCCTAGGGCCTCAAGGTTCGCCGCCCTGCAACAAGAAGAACAAACGAAGAACGAGGAAGAAAAGGAACAAGGGAGAAGGAAAAGTAAAGGTAAAAGGTGTAGGTAGATTTGTTCGATTGTGTGTTGTTTCAATCGGCCGTCACCCCCAACATATATAAGAGGCGGCTGGACTTCACGTACAAGCAAAGGATTTATCTAGGCTTTCCTTACAAGAAAATTACATCAATTCACGTCCAAAACCCTAGTCAAATTCGGACTGGTTTTATCCGAACTTTCCAAAACTTTTTGGTTTATACTGGCTGTACTTTGAGGGTCCTTTTTGTTGTGACAAACGACCTCGGATGGAAATGAGCCCAAAAGCAATCTTGACTGTTTCGATGAGACAAACAACTTTCATGTTGAACGTTTTTTATCAAAGGTCATCTCGAGGGTCAAATCGCTCGTGCAAGACAACTAATTATTCACGCAGCACATCAGATATACCCACATATGTGTCTGGTTTCGGGCATCATATTTTTGCTCACTGGAGGGTCGCGCTGTGCGGGCTCTAACTTTTGCATATGACCTCGGATTGAGACGATCTTTATATCAAAATCAATAGAACTCAGTCCTTGGTGTCTTCATTGTATCTTCGATAGAACTCATGCCTTCAAGAATATTTTCATTGTGCTCTTGAACAACTTTTTTACTTGAAAGCTTGATCCCATCACCTGTATTTTTTACCTTCTCATCTTTGAAGGAATCGTCTTGAAGCTGCCGATTCAAAAACCTTTTTCCATTAGGACCAATCAGAATAGACTGCTCATCCCTTGGTGTTTCAACAAATTTTAATCGTCCTTTATCAATGGCCGATTTAACTATTTGACGAAACATGTTGATGTAGCGACCCGACCTCAAACGGTCAAGCCTCTGTGTATCCGTGCCATCCCTGGATCGGTATGCTGGCACACACAGTACATCAATGTATATATCGAAGTGCAATCACATGTATAAATAACATAAAACTGATATATACCTCATAAATCTCAGCGGAAACAATTGAACGGGTGTGGAGTCCATCAACGCCAATGGCAAGTTGAGTGTAGACCGTAACCCTACAATGTAACTCTTACTCATCGTAGAAAATTCTTGCAACATAAGACGTTGCAGCCCTATAGGTCAGTACATTGAATGTACTGGCAAGTCACATCATAAGAATAATGAACCTATTTGTACATGCAATTTGGCTGGTGGAAAGCTCTAAGTTTAGTTTTTTTCATAAAGCTAGTTTTTCCCTAGAATAAAAGATATTATTCTACCACTACTGTATAGCATAGGATGAGTTGGCAAACCCAACTCAATCCATTTCCAAAGTTTCATTTAAAACCCAACTGTTTCTTTAAGAGTGATGAGATCTCCCAGCATTTCCACTACTAGATGCTCAAGTTGTCCGTAACCGGGGACACGGCTAATCGATTAGGTTTTAACACTCTATAGAGGTTTGCGCACTTTTACCCACAAGATTCGATCGCCTCCCTTGAAATTCTCGCACTGCCTGGTGTTTGAGAATAGGATGACCGAGACATAGTCTTTCGAAAATGTTCCCCCTTAACCCACGGATAGGCCGGTACACCTACATCATTCTACATCTGCTAGCCCATCCCGGAAGGAGTCACACTAACTACTCAACTAAGCCAGAGCCCATATTGGCTTGTGGCTGCACACGTAAGCTTCTAGACATGAGAATGCCATTGATCTCTTTGAGCCTGGGCGGCCGACCACTAGTGGTGCACCACCATGGACTAACCATGCATGCTCCCACTGTACTTCGCCACCATTCAAACCAAATACCGCCCAGGTAGTTCATTTACAAGTCTTGGTCCTGATTACTACTTTGTCACTCATGTCTCGCCATGTTCGCTTCCCAAACCACGTACATTTAACGAGGCAAAAATAAACTTACACGATGGTGACAAGGATGTATAGATCAGACCTAGCTCAAATGAACTACTAGGCAACGGCATAGCCATCTGGCAACAATAAATCCTACCATGCAATCCTACCACAAAAGGACTAAGTGCATAATATAAACATAGGTAATTGGAAGAGTGGTCAAATGTGAACTTGCCTGGTAATAGTTGATGAAGATTATATCGCTCTCAGAAATTTACTTAATAGAACTATTCGTCACTCTCCGATGAAAATCTATAAAGTCAAACATTGCACTCACATAAGAAATCATTTCAGAGAACCAAATAACATGCAACATGAAAAGACTCGGAAAATCCAAATGAACACACAACCAACTTAACTATCAAAAGAAAATACTAAGTACAAAACAACATAGGGCATGGGTGCCAAAATTTGTGACATGGACCACAGTGTGTACTAGGCATAAAAGTAAAACTACTATGGACAGATCCTAATGTGTGAAAAATATCGTGAGATAGGTCCAAGTGGTAGGGTTTGGCTATGGTGGCACGATGCAAAAAGAATCACATCAATCAGAGCTACGGTTTAGGAGATATGGCCAACTGAAGTTTGAATTCAAATCTGAATAAATTCAAATTTGAGTCTGAAAAAAGTTTACAAAGATGACACTACTGGATAGATCTAATCAATACGAAGAATTTGCCGCTGGTTTCATCGAATTTGGATCTACGGTTAAAAAGTTGTGGCTAATCTAAGTTTAGGGGCTAAACTGAAATTTACAGGGACCTAACCGTGAAAGAAATAACTACGAACAGGCCCTGGCCACGTGGCGGCTTGCGGGTGGCTGAGTAGCGTTCGCTGTGGAAGCCTATACGGCGAACAATCGCTATATAAGTAAAACAGCGGCGACGGCTAATTAGAACAAAAACCGATCATTTTTTTAATAAAACCCGCGGTTTAAGGAAACCTCGGTTAACCGGTCTAATAATAAACCAATAACAAAAGAATAAAAGAAAACTAAACGAATCGGGGGGTTCGCCTTATAGAAGCGACGGCGACGAGCAGGAGACAGCGGCGCTGGCTTCAGGCGGCGGACGGCGGACAGGGCGGCGGCTCCGGCGGTCCTCAGCGGCGGCTAAGGGGTCGGGGAGACCGGGCGCGGCGTGGGCGGCGCACTGGTGGGGTCGGCGGGCGGTGGGGCAGCCAACGACGAGCGGAGGGAGGCGGCAGCGTCCGGAGCTCCGGTGAGGGTGCGACACGTCGGGGCGGCGTCTCCGGCGAACCTAGGGGCACAATAAGATGTCAACTAGGTGCGGAAGAACATGGGGAGTAGTTTGACGGAGTTCGAGGCCTCGGGATGGATTATGGTCGTCGAGCTCCTCCGACGAACGGAGCCCCGACCGGCGAGATCCAACTGACAAAGGCGGCGCTTGTGATGTGCGAGAGGACGAGCGAATTGGCAGAACAGAGAGAGGGGGTCATTGGATAGGAGGCGCCTATGATAGGTCGACACGTGGCACGGCCCAACAGTGACCCATTCCGGTGAAAAAGGCCGGCCCAGTAAAAATTAGCAGGCCGGCCCATATAAGGCCTACTTGTGTCAGGTCCATTTAAACCCACGGCCCATATGAGATGTGCCAATTCGGCCCGTTAAAGATTTGACACCATTGCAGCCCATCATCAGTTCGAGCCCGTTAACAACCCGCTATATATTTGGGCTCAAGATCGGCCCGATGAGATTCCGGCCTATTAACGGCCCATTTAATGGATGGGCCAATTTTCAGGATGTACATCTTTCGGCCTTTTAGCGACCCATTTAAATGTTGGGCTAATTTTCGGCCAGGTGTGTCTTTCAGCCTGTTGACGGCCCATAAATCTGATGGGCCATTTGTAGTCGGACCTGAGTTTCAGCCTTTTAGCGGCCCATTTAAGTGTTGGGCCAATTTCTGGCCCGGTTTCACTTTCAGCCTGTTGACGACCCATAAATTAGTTGGGCCAATTGTAGTCGGACCTGAGTTTTGGCCTTTTAGCGACCCATTTAAGTGTTGGGCCAATTCCCGGCCCTGTGTGCCTTTCGGCCTGTTAACGGACCATAAATGAGTTGGGCCATTTGTAGTCGGACCTTAGTTTCGGCCTCTTAACGGCCCATGCCCTTCATGGTCCAATACCAGCCCGGTTTCTCTTCCAGCCTGCTAAAGGCCCACAACACAGTTGGGCCGTTTACAATATGACCTGACTTTCGGCCTCTTAGCGGCCCATGCTCTTCATGGTCCAATACAAGCCCGCTGTCTCTTTCGGCCTGCTAAAGGCCTATAGTATAGTTGGGCCATATTTAGCCCAAACTTAGTAATGGCCTGTTAACGGCCCGTGAAATAAATTGGGCCACCTGTTGCCCGCTTCGATGTTGGCTTGTTAACGACCCGGGAGGTAAGAGGGCCGACCATTAACTTTCGGCCTAGTAATGGCCCATTAACTTAATGGGCCCACTAAAGTTCGTTCATGTCTTTAGGCCAAATTAGATAATTTGAGCCCATTACGATGAGCAAAGGTACGACATACAGGGAATAACGTTGCACATCCAGAATATATTACAGGAAATTACATCCACTGGGCAATCAAAGATTGATGCCAGTGCAAATAAATGAGCAGAACCTAACCATCTACAATGTCACAATCTGCAACCTCAGCACAGATGACGCCCATAAGCATGTGGGCAAGTTCTTGCTCCTTTTCCACACTGTCTCTGAAAACATTGATCAGTTGTTGTGTCGCACGACTCTGCACCTCTGATTCATCCACCATTTCCATCATTGCTTCAGCCATTAATTGGTTCACAAACATACATTTATTCCGTCGCATTCGAGACAGAGGATACCGAACAGATTCAGATGGCGATTTTGGCAGGCTTGTATTATTAATAGTGGAGAGTGTCTTGATCACTGCATCATAACATAAATTAGGACGGGAACCAAACAGATTAATCATGAGTTATTGCCATATTACCTGGCCTAGATTTACTGGAAAGAAACAATGGGGTTGCCTTGCTGTTTTCAGAGTTTGTCTTCTTATCTTCAGCAGCCTGCACAAAATTAACACACTAGCATTGCTATCATTGGCCAAGTCAGATAATAGGAAAGCAACATTGACACAACGAACATTTGGGCAACTAGCCTACACCAAATTAACACAATATGGCACAGCTATCATCAGCCAGGTAAGGTAATACGAAAGCAACATTGACACAATGAATGAATGGGCAACCAGAGAAGCACTACAATTCAGTAATGTGCGTGATATGAGATAGCACATTCATGCAGCTCAGTACGCAAAACTACCAGGCAGTTTTCCTTACAAAAATCAACATTGGCGCCGTTAACATTTTGCTACAACTAATTTTAGATCAGATAAAGGTTAGATTCAGGCCGATTAACAAAATACATGCTGATGTAAAAATATAGTGATATACAACAGGTACTTACATCAGCACTGGAGCACAGAGAATTCCCGCAAGATATTTTCCTCGAATACGATCCCAATGGAGGAAGTCTTGTATCGTTTAACCTTATTTTCTAAAAGAGAGACGGGTAAGAAACATGTAGAAAATATGATCAGAATGCTATAAAATTTCATGATGCGAGGATATGCACACGCTTCTTAGAATGGAGTTGACATTCTTTTGCTGGACTGGAGCGGACTAGTTCTTTGGCCACTGGAATCTGCTTATTATCAGTGGGAGTTGGGTTTCTCTGTGCTGGAGCAGTATCTATGAAAAATGGAGTTGGTTTATTATCTCCTGGCGTTTGGATCTTTTGCAAAGACCTGGTTTGTAACCCTTCAGATTCTAACATAGCCATCTTCCCCTTGCATGCCTTATATAGAAGAATGGTGATTCAGTTATAAAACATGCTACAACAGAGATGGAATAGGTACTGAAGAATAGAAAGGCATGACATATTGACATGTATTCACTCCATTTGGAAATAAATGGATGGGTCTAGGCGTATTTCAGTTCTAGATACATCCAGTTTTATCCATTTCTGTGACATTTAATCCGGACGGAGGGAGTATGATGTAAGAGCTAGGGATACGACAGGACAACACAGTAAAAAAACACTGAAAACCCACTGCAGAACCAAAGTATTCAAACCCACTGATATGAGATAGTACACTCATGCAGCTCAGGATGCAAAACTACCAGGCAGTTTTCCTTGCAAAAATCAACATTGTGGCCTTTAATCATACATTTTGCTACAACTAAATTTAGATCAGATAAAGGTTGGGTTCACGCCGATTAACAAAATACATGCTGATGTAAAAATATAGTGATATACAACAGGTACTTACATCTACATTGGAGCACAGAGAATTCCTGCAAGAATCTTTCCTCATAAACGATACCATTGCAGAAAATCTTCTATCTGTTAAGCTTATTTTCTAAAAGAGAGATGGGTAAGAAACATGTAGAAAATATGATCAGCATGCTATAAAATTTCATGATGCAAGGATACGCACACGCTTCTTAGAATTGAGTTGACATATTTTTGCTGGACTGGAGCGGACTAGTTCTTTGGCCACTGGAATCTGCTTATTATCAGTAGGAGTTGGGTTTCTCTGTGCTGGAGCAGTATCTATAAAAACTGGAGTTGGTTTATTATCTCCTGGCGTTTGGATCTTTTGCAAAGGCCTTGTTTGTAACCCTTCAGATTCTAACATAGTCGTCTTCCCCTTGCATGCCTTGTATAGAAGAATGGTGCTTTAATTATAAAACATGCGGCAGCAGAGAGATGGAATAGGTACTGAAGAATAGAAAGGCATGACATATTGACATGTATTCCCTCCATCCGGAAAAAATGGATGGGTCTAGGCGTATTTCAGTTCTAGATACATCCTTTTTTATCCATTTCGGCAACATGTAATCCGGACGGAGGGAGTATGGTGTAAGAGCTAGGGATACGACAGGACAACACAGCAAAAAAACACTAGTTGAATGTAAAACTGTATGCTAGCGGAATACGTACAGAAATAACTAAGGCAACATACACGTGTATGATTGGGAAAATAAGATGGCATTGCAACAGAGCACTAGAACAACACTTCAATGTAAAAAAACATGGTATGGTAGACAGATGAAGTACATACTGATGAATAACAATGCATAAGATATTCAGAAGCATGATGTCCAAATTAAGCAGATGGCATTGCGATAGAGTAGAATGACAGTACTTGAATTTGAAAACATGTTATCATGAATGGAATAGGTACTGAAAAACAGGAAGGCATGACATATTTACATGCATGATCAGCATGCTAAGCACATGGCATTGCAACAGAGTAGATACACTCCAGGACATTATATGCATGTTGTACCCATATCACAGGCCAAGTTAGAGCAAGGACCTTGTGGGGTGAAGAGGATTCATCATCTTTCTGCAAGTCTTCTGAAGAACTGCCTTTACATGTTCCATCATATTGGGTATCATTGACATCAAGTTTATTGGCCTTTACATTGCTCCGTGAGGTTCTTGTGGATATATCAGTGTGTGCAATTATATCTGACATGCATGGAAGACAACTAGTAGTTAGATTTATGTAATGAGTGCCTGTAGGAGACGACATAAATAGTAGGACTGGGGTTAACTAGCAGCAACAGGTCTCATAAACTAAAGGGAGAACACAGATGAAAGCTACAGAATATGTATCGTTTGTACTCGAGATTAACTAGATGGCACACAAAAGTATTAAAGAACAACATAGGAAATACTAGAAGTGGTATAATACTATAATCACCAGCCTGTGGGATAGCATTGGCTGATGGATGATAACTATGGAACAGTGTTACCTAAAGAACAAGTATCTTAGCTGAACTATGGAACAACGTTAACTCCTGAACAAGACCCGTAAGAGATCAGCATGAATATACAGTGAAATGTGATGATCTATTTTCCATGCTTAGATGAATAACAAAGCCATAAATGTTGCACACAAGTAAGATGAGGGTACAACCTATCTGGCTGCCATCCATAGGAGTGAGCATCATGTGCTGACTTGTCGATGGCCCTGCAGTTGTTGTGGCTGTGCATGTCGGGCACGCGCATTCGATGCAGGGAACTGTTGAGTGGGGACTATAGCTCCCTTCTGGTGTATGCTTCCCTTGTTGGAGCAGCTGCGGTGAGTCGGAAGACGGTGTGTCTGAAGATGCAGATAACGCATAATGTTAAGAACGACATATCTCTTTGATCTGAAGAAATACACTAAGAGATCAACAGCAAGGTATGAGAGTGGTCACACGTCTATTCACTGAAGACTAAATTGGGGTCACACGGTTTTATTTTATTTTGGTACTGTCTGATCTACACCGGATGGCTGGCCGTCTTGTGCCTCCCGGCTGACACTATTCGGAATCTTCCCCGAAGAGCCAGCGAGCAGCGGCAGAGCAGCCTGCCTCCGCCGTCCGTGGCCCCGGCCAAAACCCCGCTCCCCGCCCCACCGCACTGTCGTGGTTGCGCCGCCCCCGGGCCAATCCACAAAGACTCCCCATCATCCAGATCCGGCGGCGGCGGTACCTTCAACCCACTCAACTCTAAAAGATAGCCATCTAAGCGTTGCTTCCGCGGTGAACTTTGCGGCCCCGCACCCTTACGTTAGACACCAGCCAACCGGCAGCCTAGGAGCTCCGCCGCCTTGAGGGGTGCTGCTTCCCATTGCAAATCGATTGGCCCAGAATAAAAATTCAGACAACTGACGCCTAAATAAAGTGATTTGAGATGAGGGTGCGACCTATCTGGCGGCATGGTGAAGTAGGCAGGTCCAGCTGCCGAGTCGGTGAGGCCGACGCGGTTGCGGTGGCGACCGGCGGCAGGGAAAGAGCGATGTCGCGACGGTCGACGGCTACGCCGAAGCAGCGCCAGGACTCTGGACGGATCCGAAGTTGGAGCCGCTCCGGCGCCGTGAACAACGGCGGGGGTGAATCGGCTCCGGTATGGTTCACGCGGCCGTCGTCGAGGCAGCACCAGCAGCACGGAGTAAGAGGCACATGGCCCAGTGCACGACGGCAAATGGACAGCGTCTCCGGCATTAGGGAGGAGGGCGGCTGTGAAATTGGTGCGGTGGGGGCGCCATGGAGGTGGGGCTGAGGTTTCGCGGCTCGGGAGAAGGGAGCTTCCCGGGGAGAAGGTGATTTGGCGCCCACGAGGTATGAATGGGGGCGGGCGGGGGAAATTGGGAGGGGAGTGGAACCATGTCTTACGGACGCATTTGTCTGAAATGTGAGGGGGAGTTACAGTTCTACCCTTGCCTATAGGCTTCTCGGCTTGGGTCTGTGTACTGAGGGTCGGGGATAGTAGAGTAACTTTGCTTCTCTGGGCGGGAGCGATTTCGGGCGAGGAGGGCGTGTTTTGAACTATAGTGGGCGCGAGCGATTTCGGGCGAGGAGAGCGTGTTTTGAAATAGTGGGCGCGAGCTATTTCGGGCGAGGAGAGCGTGTTTTGCCGACCATGGTTTATGAATTATTCGGCACATGTCATTTCGGCCGAGGAGAAGGCGCGCTTGGATGAAGTTACGAACCTACCCTCGATGTACAACGGGCCAATTGATGCGTGTCCCACATAGGACGGTAATTTCGCGTCTCCCATTTATTTGCTCGGGCGAATTCCACCGAGCAGAGAGGATGTTTAACGGTTCGTTCAAATTTTGGGAGAACGAGCATCCACGTCTACCTTACCAAGTCGATTCGGATCAAATTTTGAAATATTAGCTTGCCACTTCTTTTTTAGATGGAGAGATGATGCTCGGGAGTAATGTGTTTTTACATGCTCGTTGCTAGCGATTTACTATATGACAAATAGTTGACCCACTCAAAAACGCGAATCAAACCCAAAATGAAATATCTCGATTCAATGAAATAGCTCGTTCAGTAGGTCAAAATAGTGAACTAAATCCAAAATTGAACACCTCAATCGAGTAGCATGTTGTACAGTATTATAGTACTCCATGAACATGTTGAAAGTCAAATTAATGAACTTGTTTGATATACGCATATATCCGTTCATGTGTGGATTGCAGACAACATGTTCTCCAATTTAAATATTTGAATGCAAGTTTATATCGAAACATGGTTTATATCAGTCTTTGATGCATAAAACGCGACCTCCCCCTCTCCTGGACTCCTGTTCTCTCTCTCTCTCTCTTGCCGACAATCTTCAATTCTGTCGCACGCATCCGACACAAAAACCTTGTTCGTCCCTCTCCCTTTCTCTCCATCTCTCTCTCTCTCTCTCTTTGTGTGTGTGTGTGTGGGGGGGGGTCTTTCTAGTTCGCATGCATATATACACCATCTATAGGTCTCTCTCGCACACTATGTATGATACTCTAGCTAGTCCAAGCTAGATATCTTGGGTGCACTCATCGTACGCACACAGATTCCTTGGCTCTTTGCCTGTAACTCTCTCACGCACCACTATGTCGTCTCGGAGCTCTTCCCCCCTCTCTCAAACTCTCCATCCACCTGGGTCACACATACACATGCATATCTCACTCGCACTCGATAGGCCCATCTAAAACTCTATCTCTCCCCCTTGTTCTCTCTCCATCTCACACGCGCACACACACAATCTCATGCCCAGCTAGCCAAGTATGATGGTCTCTCACTCAATTGTAGGCACACGCAGTCCCCCCTATATGTATATGACTAGCTAATCTTAGTCTCCATCACAAACATGTGCATGGTCTATCTCGATTTCTCTCGGGGCATCTTTCTATCGCGCACGCACTCCCTCGATCTCCCACCCATATAGTCCCCTCACGATCTCGACGGGATCTCTCTATCACAAACACACCCTCTCTCCCTCCCCATGCGTCCATGCCATCCATGTGTCCCTCTCGACCTTTGTTCCTTGTTGGCCACACCTCTATTGGACATGTGCTACAGGGGTGTCTCTCTCCGTTGCAAACAATCACACACTAGCTATCTTCGTGTATCTCCTCGCCTCGCTTTTCCATCTCGGAGATGCATGCGTGATATGTTCGCATAAGAAACGAAAAAACACACACTCTCTCTAATTTATCGTTTGTTGTCACTTTCTCTTTCACACACATACTCTTTTTGCACACTTACTCATTCTCCTTCACACGCACTTGATCTGTCTCGACTGAGGCACTCTCCTCGGTCCATAGCATATAGATTTATTGAAAAGTCAAACATCACAAAGTTTGACCATGTACGTGGAGAAAAAGAATTACATCTAGTACGGCAAACATATACCATTAGATTCACCATGAGATGTAGTTTTGTATGATGTATCTTTGGTATTGTAGATATAAATAACATTTGCGTAAACCTGATCAAAGTTTCCAAAGTTTGACTTCTAAAAAATTTACATGCACTGCATTATCGAGCGGATGGAATATCTCTTTCCCCCTCTCAGCTATCTGACGCACCACTCAGCCTTATCGGGGCTCCTCAATCTCTCTCAAACTTTATTGGTCAGTTTGGTTCGTGACCTGACCCTCATGCCTTGATGGCCGGTACTGCCTGGTGTGGACGTGAGATGTAAAATATTTCTGCCTGGCCAGGCTTGTGTGGTGCTGAAGCGTTTGGTTCATGCCTGGGCCAGGCAAAGCATCAACGTCCCATCAATCAATCCATGCATCAATTATTTAATGCTAATATCCATCCATGTTGCTGTTAGCCTCGTGGCCACACGACCAGGCACGACCAGGCGTTCGAAATCGGTCGCCTGGGCCAGGCTACTTGCAGTGTCTGGAGTTCAGCCAGGCTAATTAAAGTGCAAGGGAACCCAGGCCAGGCGGGCTTTCTTTTTCACAGGGTAGCAACCAAACAAGCGTGCATGAAATCCAGCCACAACCCCAGGCCAGGCAAAAGATGCTCAGGACGCAAGCCAAACTGGCCTTATATCTCCCTGGTTCACACATACACATGTCTCGCTCGCGCTATACATATAGACCCATCCAACACTCTCCGCCCTTGTTCTCTCTCCATGTGACACGCACCCCCCTAAGTACCATAATCCCTCAATCCATCATAGGCGCAAGCACTCCCCCCTCCTAAGTATGATTATCTCTTACTAGCCAACAGGAACACACGTATTGTCTCCTTCCATCCATACGTCTATCTCGATATCTCTCGGGGCATCTTCTATCGCGCACACACCTTGTCACTCGATCTCCCACCCATGTAGTCCCATCACGATCTCCAGGGGATCTCTCTATGACAAACATACACTCTCTCCTCCCCATGTCTGCATTTTCTCCGTACGTCTCTCTCGACCTCTCTCCCTTGTTTGTCAGACCCCTCTTGGCCACGTGCTAGGGGTCTTGCTCTCTCGGTTCCAAACAACCACACACTATCTCCTCACCTTGCCTCCGTTGTCGAAGATGCATGTGTGATATGTTTGCATAAGACACGCACGCTTTTTCTCTACTTTTATCGTGTGTTGTCCATGTCTCTTTCACACACGCACACACACTTTTTTCACTCTCTCTCTCTCTCTCTCTTGTTAGGGACTCTGTCACGTCCATAAGCATATGGATGTTTTGAAAAGTCAAACCTCAGAAACGTTTGACCAGGTATATGTGGAGAAAAACATTTACATCTGGAACGATCATTAGATTCATCACAACATGTACTTACTTCATACTATCATTTATCTTTGGTATTGTAGATATAAGTAATTTCTTTATAAACTTGGTCAAAGTTTCAAAAGTTTGACTTAAAAAAATGTTGGAACTACATTATCGAACGGAGGGAGTAGCTCTTTCTCTCTCTCTCTGCTATCTCTCACGGGCCTCCCCTCTCACTCGAACTCTCTATACCGACGGATTATACGCTCACTGTGTCAGCGTATAGCTCCGTATATTGTTTAGTTGACCGGTCAACCAATCCACATGCTGCCTTGTCAGCTCGTGTTCTGTATCTTCGTGTGCTGGCCCATGTGGCAGTGGGTGAAAATAAGTAAACTAGAGGCCCATCTGACACGCGGTGAAGTAAACAAAGTTGAAACCACTCGGGGTAGCACCCCGCACGCTAGTAAATTGAGGGCGCATTGAGGACAAACTTCTTGCGCGCGAAGGACGCACTCGCGCACAATTCACCACTGCGCGGCGGCATGCACAGAAGGACGCACTCGCGCACACCCAGCACACAACACACACCAGCACACGTGTACACCGGCGTCGCCGCCGGTTGAGATGGACGGCGAGGCAGCCAACAAGCGGAGGCGGCTCGAGCCAAAACCGCATCCGGCGAGCCTGGACTTCATCAGCAGCCTCCCCGACGACACGCTGCTCGTCATCATCGGCCTCCTCCCCACCAAATCTGCCGTGCGGACCGCCCTGCTCTCCCGGCGGTGGCGCCCCCTCTGGCGCTGTGTCCCCCTCAACCTCACCGTTGACAGCTGCCTCTGCGACGGGGATTGCAAACGCATGGCCGCAGTCTCCAAGATCCTTTCATCGCACCCTGGGCCAGCCAAACGCCTTGACATCCGCATGTTCAGTACCAACTGCAAGGTCCAACCCAAGTTCGACGAGTGGTTCTTATCCCCCGCCCTAGATCAGCTCGAGGAGCTCAGCTTTGAAGCTGGACGATGTCGCTCTCTGCCGCCGTCCGTGCTCCGCCTCACGCCAACGCTGCGCCGCGCCAGCTTCAGCTCCTGCTATCTTCCCCAGATTAATGTCGCGCCCGCTCTTCTTCTCCCTCAACTCAAGCAGCTCGACCTCTTCGACGTTGTCATCTCGAAGAAGGCTATGGAGCACCTGGTCCGCAGCTGTACTGCGCTCGAGTACCTTCGTCTTGAGCAGATCCACGGGTTCATTAGCCTCCACATCGCCTCGACGAATCTCCGATGGATTTATGTGTCTTGCTGGCCCCGCAACAAGACATCAATTGGGAAGAGATCACTCCAGCTGTTCCACGTTATGGTCATTGAGAATGCGCCTTTCCTTGAGAGATTGCTTGTATCGGATCTAGAAGGTCCAACAAAAATCAGGGTCATTGACGCGCCGAAATTGACAGCGTTGGTGTACTCGTCTGCCAAATTCTCCTGGTTTACTCTTCCAATTTTGTAGTATCAAAATTTGACCATAGATTTAACTGACAAAATGTTAATGCATGTCACTAAGAACTATATCGTTGGATTCGTATTTGAACATAATTTCAAATGGTGTAATTTTTAGTGACATGCATTGGCATTTTCTTAGGTAAATCTATGGTCAAAATTTTATACTAAATACGAGGTAGTATTACAAAAGTGGGCTATGTAGGCCAAAACATGTGCCAAATTCACTTGTGATGCATTTGGCATCGATGCCCCTCCATTGCTCACCTGGTGTCCCAATCTGGATCACCTACTTTGCTCCGGTGCCAAATTAACTCACGCAATGAAAAAACACTGCGTGGGAGAGAGAGAGGACTGAGGCAATAAAAAACACTTGTTTGGGAGAGTGAGAGGCTGGTGTAGTTGGTTTGATTGATTTGTTTATACATGTGGGTCTGTGTGCACAGCGGTGCCAACTCTCTCACATCGCGAGAGCGGTGCCAAAATCTTTTGATTTGACATCGATGCATGTTATGTGGCATACTTTTGCGAAATATGGCATCGGCCACATAGTGGAAGGCAACAAATGCCCAAGCTCTTCACGTGCTCCTAGTTAAATGAGAGGAAACAGAAAGAGAGAGAGAGAGAGAGAGAGTGAAAAATATCACTAGCCAGCCAACCCTATCGTATGAGCGAATGATATTGGTACCTCTTGATGACACGGCAATCTTATGCAGCCAGCTGCTCTAATATGTTCTCTTCTTTTGCAGATAAAAAAGACCCGAAAGTGAAAAATGTGCTGCACTATAACAATCTCATCGAATGCCTTGATCTCCATCTTACAGAAATTGATTTGATCGACTACCGAGGCAGCACATCTGAGATTAAATTGGCCAGGTTCTTTGTTCTGGAGGCAAGTGTGCTCAAGGTAATGAGGTTTGGCGTTCTCTGGCGCAACAATGAATGGCGTGCTGATCACCGCAAGCGTCTAAGCCTAAATGACAAAGTCTCCGCAGAAGCTGAATTTGTTTTTGAAACATCAAGTGGCCAGAGACTCGAAAACTTATTTGCCCATTAGTGACTTGTCAGGGCGGTGGATTTTAGTTTGTACGATAATGCTGCATCCACCTAAAGTAACGAAAGTTCTTACGTAAACTTCCTAGTAATTCCCTCTTCGTAGGTGCATCATTACTCCTAACATTTGTAATATCAGTTTGAAACTTGTAATATTGCCGTGTCCTATTCCTGCGTTTTCAAAATCCTGCGAATCAAACAGGTCCTGAGTTGGTGATGATGTTGTGCCTCCCATCTTTCACCAATAGCCGTCGGATCTAGATCTGACGCATACAAACCAAGCTTCTCCATTTTTGCAAAAAGATGCCCGCACTTGTTCCCTATTTACAAACAACTCCTTGTCTCTCACAATCAGTCTCATCTTCTCCCCACCACATCTAGGAGTAGAAGGCCGTGGAAAAATCTGGCGCGATGGCCGCTGCCGGAGCCGTCCACCCCCAATCTTGGTGTTCCGTGCAATGCACGGGCATCTACGCATGGGAAATTATGTTGAACAGGGCTAGTTGTAAGCAGGCTAGCTCTACAGCCATGATGATAGTGTCTGTAGACGGTGAGGCTGACTATGGTATGCCGAACACGGCGCCTATACTCAGGTGTCATCTCCGGCGCAGGGTCTTGTCACTTCACTGTGAGGAGCACCACGTAATAATTTGACCAACGAATATTCACTGTGAGGAACTGCCTTTGGGTGAATGACACATGGCCCTAGGGGGTGGCTGGCCCACCTATCATACAGCCAAAGGCAGGTGCAGTAGAGGGCCGAGGAGTAGTACGAAATCCTATGCACCTACGCACGCTAACCTAGGGCTGAGTGATCACTCGAATCGCAAGATCGGTTGACTAGAAGCTATGCTAGACCCATGGAGGCGATGAGCGTGAGCATTAGCTGGCTGTGCCAGATGGTCCACGATGCCGGCCTGCGGCTCGGCACCGAGGAACGTCTCCAGGTAGTATTGCTTGAGGCCGCCAGGGCGAGGGGCCGCTTGGACGACAGCTTCGTCTCCTTGTTCGACGAGGTCCTCGTTGGTTTCCTCGACAAGTTCACCGTCGTCAAGAAGCTTGCGGACGACTTTGACGTAAGCCTCCAGCCGACGCGCCCAGGCTCTGCGATGCCCGCCACCCTCAACGGCCACTATGGTAACAACCTCTTCGACGCACTGGTGGCCCTGCGACTGCCCGCCGTCGCGCCGGAGAATGTCCACCTCGAGGTCGCGCTCGCCGCGCAGCGCCTGGCGCAGCAAGACACCATCGACATAATCACCCACGTCTACGCGCAAATCGTCCACAAGGACTACTACATGCAAGAGGAGGACGATAGGACGCTGGCCTTCTTGGAGCGCAGGGCAACCTTGGACGGCACTGTTCAGAAGCACGTTGAGCTCGCCGCCAACGCCGCTGCTCCTCACACGTCGGTTGGTGACCCGGCGCACTAGGGCGTGAGGATGTCGTTGAACGTTGATGGATCCGTATGTATTTTTATCTTTCCGTCAAATCCATGTAGTAGTATATGATACTACAGTAATTATCTTACCTTTCACATCAACTTCATAATTTTCGTACGTACTACATGCATGAACGGTGCCAGAACCAAACTTCTCATTACTCTAGGCAAAATCGTTATTTTCTATCTATCGGTCGCGCCATGGAGCAGAACCAAATTTTACAAGTTACGAGTTCAAAAGGAAAAGCCTGCCGTGTTCGCGTCGCACCCCCACACGGTTGGTCCGGCACGCCGCTCAAGCGGGAATGCGTGCGGTGTTGCATTTTCACTTACAAGTGGGACTGCAGTTGAGCAAACCGACTATCAGCAAACCCCCACCCCGCCCACCGCGCGATGGCTGAGAAAACAGGAGGGAGAAGAGATGGTTGTAGCACGGACTATAAGAAAATTGGTGTCGGATGGGACTCGTGTGGGTGGCGTGTGCCGTACTGCTAGACATGAATGCTAGTTATGGCCCATGCCACCCCACTATATCGAGCCTATATCGAGGTACGTAGAACAAATTTCCTGCAGTCCGTGCTCAACCCTCCTCTATCTCTCTTCTCAGCCAGCCAGCGGACGCGCGGAGCCCATCGTCTGTTCGCTCACATGCGGCCCCACATGTTAGTGAAAACGCAAGAGGACCCACTGAACCTGCACATCTTTCACCTCGACATGCTGGTGATGAAAAACAAATCCAATAAAGATCTTCGGTGGCCGCTTTTGGAGTTACTAAAGAGTAGTAAGATTCTATTTACAGTTTAACCCAAGATGCACATCTCGTGGCTTCAACTACCACTCTATTTTCTTTCATGACACGACCTAGATGCTAGATGTCCCACGTGTCGGCAAAAGGAGGAAGAACCCGACCAAATCTTCGGTTCTACTCTCGGATTAGACTAGTTGTGCTAACTTAAAAATTTTATTGTGTACTCCCTCCGTTCCAAAATACTTGACTTCCATTTGTCCAAAAATGGATGTACCTATATACTAAGACATGTCAAGATACATATATATTTTGACAAATAGAAGGCATGTATTGTGCAACGGAGGGAGTAGAATGGATGCAAGTTTTTGTATTGGAAAGAAGAGTATATCCATATATTGATAGAGCGCAATTTAGTAGATGTTCTATCACTTTTAGCTAGCACAGAGGCTAGAGATGAGATTAGTGCACTTGTTGATACTCCTACTGGAATAGAGGCTAGACATGAGAATAGATGCGAGGAAGCTACGTCTACTTCTTTACACTCGAAGAAGAAAGAAGCACGCAAGATCGAGCCTCCGCAGATCAACAATGAATGCATCGAGAAGGCACTAATCCAACTTACAGGAGTAGTAAAATGTATTCTTGTGGTTCTTGTTTTCTTTGATCTTGCTTTTCTAGTCAAAATTATCGTTGGAGTTCATGCAAAACGGAGGTGGGTTTGGTGTCGTGCGTTGGAGTTGGCCTTACAAGTGGGACCGCAGTTAAGGAAACCGACTATCGGCAAACCCCCACCTCGCCCGCCGCGCGATGGCTGAAGTTAGAGAAACGACGAGGTTGAAGAGATTGCTCTAGCACGGACTCCAAGAAATAATATGGTGTCAGATGGATGTCGTGGTGGTGGCGTGTGCCGTACTCCTGGACGTGAATGCTTGTTCTGGCCCATGCCACCCTACTCTCCTACTACTTACTCCTACTAGTATATAGTATACTAGTATCGAGGATTCGAGGTGCTGGTTACATACAACGAACACATTAACATATGGCTACAGTAAAAACACCCGCCCGACGCGCGAAGCATGTGAAGCTAGTACAAATTTAGAGAAGCGACTCGAAAGCCATTCATAAATTTAGTAAGTTTATCACAGGCATATCATTTTATTACATACAACAGGTCATCAACCCACATCGACAACGAGGATACATTATAAATACTAAAGTTTTCACCACACAACAAATAACAAGCAATGAAATGAACTTCAACTCAACCATTCCTCGGCATTGGAAACGCTTGCTTTGAACCACAAGTGATTCTCTGGGACGGGCCATCGATTGTCGATCTGGAAACCAACGCAGGACTGATCATCCAGGCTGAAGCGGCCTACTATATCCCTACCAGGGTAGGGAACCACACAAATGTCCGAGGTATAGACACAGTTGCTTCTCATAAATGTATCAACATCAGTTGGATCGCCTTTCACCATCATCGGATAGTTTTGTCCAAGGAAGAGCGAGTTTTCTCCAAGACTATCAATTCTGTACCAGGGAGAAGGAGTTGGCGCTAGCACACTAGTATCCATCCCGAATACCATGCAACGGGTGTTGGAATAGGTCCGGAGAGTGCGACCATGGGAAACACATGCTTCCTTAGTAGTAACATCATCAGTGGGCTGTATACACACAAGAAGAGGTGATCCATCGGAATTAGTTGCCAGGCGCCACAGAGTATATGGGCGCTGCTCGTCCTCATGCTCGTGATCATCACCATCGTCATCTCCCCCTTGGTTATAAAATTTTCAAGTATAGGTGGTGGGATGTTCACAGGACCTTGGAAACACAAGAAGAAGGTTAATTAGTAAAGGGAAACTTGCTAACCCGCATGCATGTGGATGAAACAATTATAATTACGGTGGAAGACAAACGTACCGAAACTATGAGGATGCCATGCAAAAACAGTGCCACGAGTGGTGGCAGCAAACACAAGGCCCTCGTATTGAATTGCATCACAGTACTCATCCGTGTACAGAAACTGATTTTTGAGCAATATCCATCGAGTGAAACCATCAAGGACGGCAACAAGCTTGTCGAAGATAGCAACAACATCATAGTTGTTGTAATTCCAAGAGCGGTTGGGAACTCGACAAATTGCTATCTTCCGTAGAATACAGTCACCATGATCGTATTTGAACGTGCGTACATTACCGGTGTGCTCAACCTCTGGGCAGTGTGCTGAGATTTTTGGAAGTGGAACCCGGTGACGAGTGTACACATTCACAAGTTCCCACTCGTAGTTGGACCCAATGTAAACAACCCAATCTCCATTTGTGCCCGCCCAAGCCTTGCCCTCAAGCGATGGCATCTTAACATCATATGTATCATTATCAAGCGGCATCAACTTGCACAGGGCGAGGCCTCCGTCGTGCCGGCTCCAGTCATCATCAGGGTCACGGCGAAGAAGATAGGGGAGATCAAACCGCTCCTTGACTCTTGGGTTCTTTGTAATGATGTTATTAGTTGAGTCGAGAATGGGCTTGAACGAACCTGCCATGCTAGCCGAGGTGATGACGTCGCACCGATCAATGAGTTCCTCCACCACGTCATCTTTCAGATCAGGGCAAGAAAAACGGGGTCGTTTTCGGCCTGTTCCCTCCATGGAGAAGACGATCGAACAATGGCAAAAGAAAGGGTGAAGGGCTGAAGGAAAATGGAGGAGGGAGAGGAAGAGCGTGTGACAGCAGTTCCAAATCAAGAGGGAAAGGCGAAGAGTCGGTGGACGGTTGCGAGTTTGCCACGGTTCACGAAGAGGCGCCCCGGCCTACACGTCCGTTCGGAAATACTCCTACTACTCGCTGTCGTCTCACTGATATGTTGGAACGGGACCACATGTCAATGAAACATGGTGTGTAATTTCTCATGCAAAATGAAATCTGGCCGCGTTGGCCCGAGGTGCCGCATTAGTTATCCACCTTTATTTTTTTAATGGCGTGCCGATCAGTTTTGAAGCACGACTAACTGGTACTGTACGCAGAGAAAATATAAACTACTCTACCACTACTCCACCTCCAGTACTAGTAGTATAAAAAAGATATATAGGCTGGAGCTTGAGCGCTTTCTTGCTAAGGGCTGCCCACTTGCTTCTCACACTACCACCCTCTCTCCAGATCTAAAAAAGACGGCCCCTCTCTCCCTCCTCACCGGTGGTCACAGATCCGCCGGGGAAGAAAAGGACGTGCAGCGTTGACGCACTCGTCATCGGCGAGCGAGGTCACGCACTGACGACAAGGCCGTCCTCTCAGACCTAGCGCCCGCGCGGGATGGCCTCCGTCCCCAAGCTCACTGCCGTAGTGTGTGCGGAGGACGACGACCACGAGCGAAGCCACTTCCCGCCGACCCTCAGGTATGCTACCTCTTTTCGAACCATAACCTTGTTCTATTGCCCCATCTGCCACGTCGTTGCATGTGGATCTTTTTCCACTCCACCATCTTCCCAATTTGCTATCCTCTGCTCTGCTGGCCACGCAGACGAAAACCATAATTTGCACTATTAAAGGAAACCCTACTTCATGCAGACTAATCCATGTCTGGGTTGAATAAGGAAAGGAAGGGAGACTGTACTGTCCAAGAGAGTAGGCATCGAACCCGCATCTAGGTTGAAAAGGGGAAAATCAGTAGCTAAGGAACGAGTCTCGTGTCTCTTGGTTGAAGAAGGGTAGAAAGGCATGACAACGCAATAGAGAATGACCAGGTCGATCGGTTTGTTGTCCTCGCATAGGAAAAAGGTGGCTAAAGAGAGCAAAAATGGGACGTAATCCACATATGCTGCCTGGATATTTGTTGCTCTGGGCAACCATACCTCCCTCACCACTCTGCGTCCGTGGAGGTACATCGTACTGGTGCGCCCACTGTCCGAATGGGCCTCCCATGCTCTTATTGCCACTTTTTTGCTGTTAGTATAACGCCAGCAGTCAAGTCAAGCAATGCTACTGCTAAAGTGATGCCACATTTAACTAATGCCGCTCTCAGTCTAATGCCACCGATAAATTTAAGCAATGCCATTTAATGTCACTGGATTATTTCAGGGTTAGCTGTTGATTGTGGATGTATTAAAGATTTTTCAGCTAAGGCATTCTAATGCTGTTGCACAGCCAGTATACCAACGATGAAACTTGTTACTACCTTCAGATTTTTGCACTGTTAATGCTTATAGATTACATACCTCACTTTCATGAGATAAGTTAATTTTTTTGTACAGTGTCACCAAAATGCCAAGGCGCTGATGTCATTTTATTTTGGTTAAACTGCATAGACAATTATGAAGACAAGAGGAAAGGTCAAGAGTGGGCACCTCCTCCTCCGGCTGTTCTCTTGATTCGTTCGATCAAGTTTTTATGTTTGATCGATTATCAAGATTGGGATAGCAATTTTTAAGGTCCCCCCGAGTTCGAAATGATATTTACCTTGGAGGTACATGGTTTGCAATTTTTTTATACTGTCATTAGTTAATAATGCTAGTTACCTTCAGACTTTTGTATTTGGTTTAATGCTCATGCAGAGCTAGTATACCAATGCTGAAACTTGTTACCTTTACATTTTGTATTGTTAATTCTTATAGAAACCTTCCAGTGCTAGAGTTTATTGAAATCTGTTCAGTAAAACCATTGTACTGTACCCTGTAATAAACTAACTACTCTACTGTTGCACTAGCCACTGGATTAGTGTATATTTGTAGTATTCGAATGGTGTTGCATTAGTGTATGGACATAAATAAAGTGTGGCAAGCTTTCCCAGATATGTGCTCAAGAAAACTACTACCTGTTTTTCTAAATACTTGACGTTTGGGTACTTTAAATTGAACCGCGAAAAATTCTTATATTAAGGAACAAAGGGTGTAGAGTTCACTCAAATTATCCCGGTAAAGCTAGTCACACCTTTGTTAAAATTAATGTTCATTATGTTATCGGAGGAGGTCTGTATGTTTGTCTCTAATGCGTGTCGACTACATACCTGACATCATGATGTAATGTTAAGTCATTTCCTTTTGTACAGTGTCACTGAATTGTCAAGGCGGTGATGGCATTTTATTTTAGAAGAACTGCACAAAATTTGCTTAAAACAAGAGGAAAGGTCAGGAATGGCTCAGTTTTTCATAAAAAACTATGTATGCCTTCCTGACATCAGCCGCTGTTGCTTTATTTGTTCCTTCAAACAGGTGGTTAGAAACAGTCTTGCTACCTTTTCCCATTATGAAATTGGAATGCTTATATTTGTGAGTCTATGCTTCAACTAGTGCCACTTTAGAGTAATCACACTTTCAATATCTATGCAAACAGGGATGCTCGATTTTAGTGGAACTGCACAAAAAGTCCAACTGGTTCAACATTAGGAGCATGTTTTTTTCCAAACCTTTATATCCAATTGGTGGCACTATGAGCTGTTCATTACGAAGGTACATGGTTTGCTACTATCTTGCTACTCTTTTTGTACTGTCATTAGATAGTAATACTAGTGGTTTGCATGTGAATTTATTGGCAGGGTGGACCTACATTGGAGGTGCAGGACAGGATTCAATGATTGGATGCTCAATTTCGGTTGTATTGATTTCACCTCTTCCATCACTGCGAACATGGATATCCTTGGTCTGATGAAGAATAGGCGCTATATTTCTGCTCTGAACCAGCAAATCAATTCAGTATGAAATTGTCCAGGGCAAAACATAACTGTATCAGATTGTCCAGTGCAGAACATGACAGATGCTAAGCGGAAGAGACATGTTTAAACCGAAAATACAAGGTGTGGTATATGTTTACTAGCTGCTTGATATTTGTGCAGACAGAGATGTCTGCCCGTTGCTATTTGGCAAACAAACAAAGTGTCCGCAATTTTGGTTGAACTGCACAAGAGAATAGTATAGTCACTGCATGCAGTGCCATTTGAAAATAGACACAGAAAGATTGGATAGTCACTTCATGGACTGCAGAAAAGTAGTACTGTACTATTTATTGGCCAACACTAGGTGCTTCATTGCTTTGGTCTGATTATACAATGGGCATCATTTTGCCTAAGTTAAAGTTTGTATTCCGAAAATATTCTCGCGGTGTGATCGAGAGAAGACCAAATCATATTGCAGTGGATGTTCCTCCATCATGTGTGGTTCATTCTCATGGTTCCAGCTGTTGGTGAAACCACTTACGTTTGCAAGAGGAATTGTAGACTTCACAAACCAATTTGTCTTTCAGTCTGTACTGAATGTTGGCCAAGAGAAGCATCCATGTTAGTAGGAAGAACATATGTTTTTTCTAGATCTCTGCTTTTGGAGCTACATATTTGTATGTGATCTGTGAATCATTGAGATGCATTAACATGTTGATCTTATGTATGGGAATCATACTAGTTAGTTTTAGTTGCGACCCGAGATCCGAAGTGGCTGATCTTTGCTTTTGGAGCTACATATTTGTATATGATCTGTGAATCATTGAGATGCATTAACAGTTACTTATTTCTGTTCGCTCAGTGTTTACAAGTTACTGATTGATCACTAGCTAGCCTACAAATGCGCTCCTCGCAGTTTTATTTGCGACGCAAGATGCGAAGTGGCAGTTTTTTGAATCAAAATGCCTACCTCTGAAGAAACTTACAGGCTACACTATCAATCCTACACGGATAAAAATGCCTACCTCTGAAGAAACTGACAAGCTACACTATCGATCCTACACGGATAAATAGCGGATCACACACGTACTACCTCCTTTCCGGTTTGCAGGGCTCAATTCAAGAAACGACCTACTTGATCCTACACTAATAAATAGCGGATCACGCACGTACTAGTACTCCCTCCATTTTTATTTACTCTGCATATTAGAGTTGACTAAAGTCAAACTTCGTAGAATTTGAAGTTTATAGAAAACAATATAGACATTTATCATAATAAATCTATACGATGTGAAAGTACATTTAATAATAAATCTAATGTTGTTGATTTATTATTGTATATCTTAATATTTTTGTATATAAACTTGGTCAAAGTTTGTAAAGCTTGACTTTGACCAAAGCTAATATGCGAACTAAATAAAAACGGAGGGAGTACCTCCTTTCCGGTTTGCAGGGCTTAATTCAAACCTCTCACCAACCAAGGTACTCCCTCTGTCCGGGATTTATTAGTCCCATGAGCAAAGCAACAAGACCAAGGCATGGCAATAATTAACGGCATGCAGAAGTTTAAGCCTAATTAATTCCAGCGATTTAAGTGGCTGCATGCGTGCCCTCGGCTGCGACTCATTGCATGCTGCTTCGCATACTGCCTGCGAGCGATTCTGAGTGCCTGCATGCAGCCGACCATAATTAAGGCAGCTAACTGATGCGAAAAAAGATACACTTTAAATCTGTGGAATCATTATTGACAAGGAGGGAGATGATTCGAGTGCACTCGTTTGACCGCCATGCCGGCGTGCGACCCAGATGGGACGGGATGGCACAGTCATAATTTCAGTTTCTCTAGTTTTCCACGGCAAGCTGGCGCACTAAGCCATTATGCATTGAATTCCGATGACCGTCACGCTACCTTTCGCCTATAAGTACTGTTTCCCGGCCTTCTCAGGTGCCACCGTGACCCAACTCGCCATATCCTCATAAGACCCCACCGGTCTGACATCGCTCGCCACGTCCGCCATGCCCCCGCCCGTCCGCGGTAGGCGACGCCGGAGGCGGTCATCGCCGGAACTAGTGTTCAGGTTTTCACTGGAAGGCAGACGGAGGGAGGAGGCATTCTATCTGTCTTTAGATGGCAATGCGGAGATCGAGGAGTTGTTGGAGCGCGACCGCCTGGCGGAGGAGCAGCGTATCACCGATTTGCGCCGCCAGCGGGACATGGAGCAGCAGCGCATCGACGCTCTGAGTCGCGAGCAAAGCGCCTGCAACTGGGCCGACTACGTGGAGGCCGGCACCCGGCAAATAGCCCTGGAGGCTGTCGGGCACGCACGCGTTCATGACGCCGATTTTTACTACCAGCTCGTCAAGTGGGTTTCCCGCTTGGAAGCCAAAGCTTCGGTGGACCACGCCGGCATGGAAAGGGCCAACGCGCGTGAGAAACACGCCCTATCGCACCTCTGGCAAGTCCGAGTCAAGGCAGAGGACGCCGGTGCTGGCGTTTAGCATGGACAGCAGATGGCGGCCGGCATCGTCTAGTTAGCTAAGAGTAAGTTAGTACTTGTACGCTACTAGAGTGTTAGTGGGAGTAGATAGTTAACTTGGCTATGATGGTTGTCATTGTGGAAGTTCAGTACTCTACATGTGGATCAGACCTGTTACTTTGCTCTGAATGTTGAACTTTCCGTTTGAACGTATGGAATGGGCTATTATTTTTTTAAATGAGTTGTATTTGTCCTCCACGGTTTAGAGGCTGACTTGTGAGCCTAGCAAGTTGACGCGTACACAATCAGGAGATGATTGTACGTGGAGAGGATGACAGCAGGGACCCGCCAAGGTCATGGCAGTATGCAAGCAAGTGCCTCCTTATTTCAAGCCAATAAAAAATGGCTCCTCCTAGTGGATTTCTGACATCTGGGTCCCATGCCATTGTCAACGTAGTCAATAAATGAGAGACTGCACAACGAGCGGATGACACCAGGGACCCAGCAGCTCGCCTAGTTATTTTTGTTTTGGGTTAATTTGATAAATGCCACTCCAAATCTGGTGTATCCGAGAAATGCCACTGTAATTTCCAAACTTTGAAAAATGCCATTTCATGCCATTTCTAGTGGCATTTTTCGAAGTCTGGAGTGGCGTTTTTTAAAGTTTGCAAACTGCAGTGGCGTTTTTCAAAGTTTGTAAAAATTGCAGTGGCATTTTTCAAAGTTTGGAAATTGTAGTGGCATTTTTATGAATCGCCATAATTGGAGTGGCATTTATCTAATTTGTTTTTGAGACGGAAGCAGGGTGTCAACAGGGCTGTGCGGGACACTCTCGCCTGTCTAGACAGCCTTTTCTTTTATGTTTACCATAGACCAGCCCAGTAGTTTTTTTTCTTTCTGAAAATGGTTAGCCCAATTTTTTGTGATTTGTCAAATAAGTCGCTTTATTAGGCCTGTTGGGCTGCAAATCTTTCAAGACGAGGAGAGCTTCATTCGACTGGCTGAGAAAATGGCCTATCAGTAATGAGAAATGGGTTGTACATTTTTAAAACACATCAAACCGACAATTATTTTCAAATATCTTTTTTTCATTTCGAGATTTTAAATTGCATTGATTTTTATGCGTGAACAATTTATTGGATTTTATATTGATATACATTTATTTTTAAAATCAGTCTGAATGTGACTCGAAATTTCGGGATTAAAAACAGTTCAGACCGCACCGACATATGCAAAATTTCGTATTGGCCACAATATGGGCTGTAATGCTAACATAAAGAATATGGGCTCCAAAAAACCTGTAAGAATTTGCAAATGTGCTGTAAATTATTTGAAATAATGGCAGATGGGTTGTATGCTATTTTCCGCAGATTTGAGGCTTTCCACAGATGGCCTGTATACTGTTGGATGTCCATCCAACGGCCGTCGTGCTTCTTCAATCTCTGCTCTTCCTGCTCCAGCCGCTCAAACAAGCGCCGGCGGGACTGCCTGCTCCCTCCTCCCCGCGGCCGGCTGTGCTGCCGCGCAGGCCTCACCGCCCCACCGTACTCCCATCGCAGGTCTAGCCATCCCTCTACTCACCCACACCTGTTGTTATTCTCCGGCGACGGCAGACAAACCAGTAAACCCTCGCACAGTCATACTCCCCTCCGCGTGGGAAACAAAAACAACGACCGAGTCTTCCCTGCCTCCGTGTTGTTCCCTTTCTAGGCCTCGTCGTCGTCCACCGCCCTGGTGCTCTCGGTGTGGCGTGGTCAGCGTGGTCAATGACTGACATGCATCTAAAGTGGACTATACGTGGAGAGGCTGACAGCTGGGTCCACGGCCGCACGCAAGGAAATGCCTCCTTATTACGCGCAAAATAATGATTTCCTCCACCTGACATCTGGGACCCACCGAAACGGCCTCTGTATTTCACGAAAAAACGTTACCGCCGCTGACAGCTCAGACCCACCAGCTATATCTTCGCATGCAAGGAAGTGCCTCCTTATTACGCACAAAAAATACGTGGAGAGGCTGACAGCTGGGTCCACGGCAGCCTCAAGGAAGTGCCTCCTTATTACGTGGAAAATAATTATTCCTCCACCTGACAGCAGGGACCCACCGGATGCCCACCAGTATATCGTGAAAAAAAGTTTGCCCCTGACTGCTAGGACCCACCCAATGGGCCACCGTATTTCATGAAAAAAAACGTTCCCCATGCTGTCAGCTCGGACCCACCGGAAGTGCCTCCTTATTACGCACAAAAAATTGAATACCCCCTGCTAGCTGGGACCCACCTTGGTGGGAGGCTGACTTGTGGGCCTACTAAGTTGACGGGGACGGAGGGCTTTGTCAAGTTAGTCAATATGCACGATTCTAGCTCCAGTGACCATACGATGTCCATCCAACGGCCGTAGTGCTTCTTTAACCTCTGGTCTTCTTGCTCCAGCCGCCCAAACCAGCGCCGGTCGTGCCTCGTGCTCCTGCCTCCCGTGGCCGGCTGCGATGTGGCGGAGGCCTCACCGCCCCCTACTACTCCCACCGCTGGCCAGGCCATCCCTCTACTCACCCACACCCCCTGTTATTCTGCGGTGACGGCAGCCTCACACCGCAGTGAACCAGTGAACCCTCGTACTCCTCTACGCGTGGGCATCCACTGCCGCGTCTTCCCCGGCTCCATGTTGTCCCCTTCCTAGGCCTCGCCGTTGTCCACCGCCTTGGTGCTCTCGGCGCGGCATGGTCAACGTGGTCAAGGAACGGCTTCCATCGGATGTGGATCATACATGGAGAGGCTGACAGCTGGGTCCACGGCTGCAGCAAGGAAGTGCCTCCTTATTACGTGCAAAATAATTATTCCTCCACCTGACAGCGGGGACTCACCGGATGGGCCACCGTATTTCGTGAAAAAAACGTTTGCCCCTGACTGCTGGGACCCACCAGCTACATCTTCGCACGCAAGGAAGTGCCTGACAGTCGAGACCCACCTGGTCGAAGCGTACATAGCGTTGTCATTCTGGTCGTGAACGTGTACGTACATATATACTGGTGGATGTAGAGGCGCGCACATGTCGTAGTAGAGGCGCGCACGTAGCATGTACACGTACGTACAGCAGCCAGGGTGCAAGAAAGAAAATACGGCCACGTATGTGTACATACGGGCGGGGTCTCGAACGCCTACTCGCGCATACGTACGGCCAGGGCTCGTGTACATGGCTGGGACGGAACGGAGAAACAACATCGTCGTCGTGTTCATGGGGAGGCAACGAAATGCGTCGTGTTCATGGGGAGGCAATGGAATGCGTCGTGTTCATCGGGAGGGCTTGGACGGAACAGGCGATGGAAACGAGGCCTGGCGTACTGCAGAACGGAGGAAACGACCTTGTGTTCGACCGGCCACGTCCGAAACGGGATCCTGTTGATCGGGAGGGGTCTGGCGTACTGTAAAACGGAGGAAACGGACCTCCTACGGTCGAAACGGGGGTCCTGTTCATCGGGAGGGGTGTGGCGTACCGCAAAATGGAGGAAACGGACTTGTGTTGGAGCGCTACGGTCAAAACGGAGGTCCTGTTCATCAGGAGGGGTGTGGCGTACCGCAAAACGGGACTCCACGGGATACTGTTCATCTCCACCGTCGACCCCCTCCAGCCTCCACAAGCTACTATTCATCCATCGTCGACCTCCTCCAGCCTCCACCTGCGACTGTTCATCCACGGGCTCCTGTTCATCCAGCCTCCACCGCGCGCTACTCCATCGGCAACTGTTCAACCAGCCCTCTCCACGGGCTCCTGTTCAACCACCCCTCCATGGGCTACTATTCATCCTGCCCTCCACCATCTATTGTTCATCCAGCCCTCAACGGGGTGGTCCTGTTCATCCAGCCCTCCACGGGGTCCTGTTCATCCAGCCCCAACCGGCTCGATTGATCGGGGTCCTGTTCATCCAGAGGCAACACCACGGGGTCCTGTTCATCCACCCCCACCGGGAACTGTTCATCCACCCCCCCGCAACGCTCACTGTTCATCCAGAGGCAGCATCAATCGACTTCAGTTAGCAGCAGTAGCGAAAGAATCGCTTGATCGGGTTCAGTTAATAGCCATCGATCGATCGCTCGGGTTCAGTAACGCGTAGCCTGCAGTGCAATCGCTGGGGTTCAGTTAGAGCCCAACGCCTCGCTCGGGTTCAGTTAGAGCCAACGCCTCGCACACACGCGCGTACGTGTACGAGAGAAGCGCGCATCGCTCGGCCCCCGACCTCCCACCGTAATCGGGAACTCCCCGAAATTTTCCTCCCCCTCACTTCTACCACGGTTTTTCCCATCATGGACGGCCCAAAGAATGTCATGCAGCTGCGTCTCCGGCCCGCCCAGGACGGAAAGCCCATTTTCTGTCATGATTTTTTGTCACGGAAGTAGGAGCCCACCACATCTATGATGATACCGGGTTTTGTCACAATTATCATCAAAGAAGTGTCATATGTATGACAGAATTTTTTTTCGTTCGGCCCAAAATGTCACGGATGTGTCTTTTTTTTGTAGTGCTCTTATAGAAGCATCAACAATAAAGTTGTGACCAAATCGGAAGATAGGTAAATCACTTGCTAGACATACCTTTTCAAACACGTTGGGAGAGCATGATGGTTGCGTTACTTGAACGATAGGTTGTTCCTCTTTCGAATAGCTCCCCAACACCTTGTCATCCTGTTTTTCTAGAATAGATCTGGCATACGTAATATTTGATTCGGTCTTTTCAATAGCCGAATTAACTTTATTATCCGAATCACCATCTTTTTTGATAATTCTATCCACACCCAATGCTTTCTCTTTTTGGCATAATCTAGCTTGGATTGCAGTAGAATTAATAGGCTTTCCCTCTTTTATTAATTCATGTAGAACAACATTGCATTCATCCCAAAAAGACGTAAGATTTTTCTTAATGACCCAATCTGGATAGAATTGCCCCCGACACTTTTAGATTCTTTCGATAACGGTATGTCATCGAAATTCTGTAATTGTGTTGGGGGGACATGATATGCCACGTTAGTAGGTGAAGGAATTTGTGCTCCTGTAGAAGTTTCACTTATTCGGCCATGACCATGAAGGTGGGGAGCCGGATTATGGACATGAACAGTTGCGTATGGTGCCAGAAAATTAGTAGCATGAGGTGTAGCATATGATGTTTGAGGGTAATTGGGCGAATAACTAGTTTGTAACATCCCAAATTTTCAATTTGGAATGTTATACAAATAGATCATCATTGCATATCATATTTTATTTGCATTTTGGTTGATCCTAGAAATTCTACGCAACTCAAGGACCCTCGGAGAGAGTTGGGGATTTCGTTATTTTCATATTTGAGATTTCTCAAATTTTGGAAATAGGATCATTTGATTTGATTTATTTTATCTTCAATTATTTCTATTATCAAAATATGAGAGAGGGAATAAAATGACTTTCCCAAAATAAAAAATATTGAGGATTTAATAATAAAATCAAACAAGATTTTATTTTGATTTATTTGATATTTTATTTGAATTTAGGAAAAATGCGCGGTTTTCAAAATTGCATTTAGGCCCCAAATAAATGTTCACCCTGTGCGGCTTGATTTTAGAAGCCGGGGAAAATTTATTTCGGGATTTTTGGAGTCCGTTTAGTTTTCCTTTTGTTTTTTTCTGAGCGTAATTATTTTAAAAAAAAGTCCGAATCGACCTTGGGTCATGTCCGGCCAGGACTCCGCCTGGCCGAGGGGCTTTATATAGCGCCACCCCAGGCCGCCCCCAGCCCATAACCGCGCCCCGCCCCCAAACCCTAGCTAGCCGTCGCCGCCCCGCCGCCGCGGGAGTTCACCGCCCACGAGGTCGAGCCGCCCGCCGTTTTTTTAGAAAACCGTTGGTTTTCACATGTTTTTTCGGTTTTTTTAGATTCGTTTTTAGATAGATCGGTTTTTTTCCTCAGTTTGGTTAATTAGCGAGTGTTCGCTCGTTCGTTCATTCGTTTTAACGAACATGTTCTTCATTTAGATCCAGATAACGAACGTTCGTTCGTTAATCTGTTCATCGTTTTTCTTTTTCTCGGATAAAATCCGCAATTTATTTGATTGCGATTTCTGATCCGATTTTCATTCTAGTATAACTTTTCGCTCGTTTATCGGAATCAGGCGATTCAAGCGGCTGGTGTTTCGTCTCGAAACCCTCTTTCCGTTTAACCAACTCAAACAAGTTTTTGCCTGTGTAAAATTTGACTTAGATCCAGAATGGTAAACGAAGCTTGTTTCTTTTGCCGTTTGTCTTTTGTTGCTTTGTTCGATTTGATTCTTTTTGCCAACCGGAGTTCTTAAGTTGAACTTTCTGGTTAGATCTCTTATTTGAGTTTTACCTGTGCATTAGTTGAGTACTTATTGTATGCTTGTTTGTTTGCGATAGAGTACCCGGAGTGCGCCGCTTGCTACTTCGAATATCTAGGTTTTGCAGATCATCAACAAGGCAAGTAACACTTTGATCATACCTCATACTACCCAGTTTTTATTGCATTAGATCAACCCTCACACAATGCATGCTTAGGATCTAGTTAAATTGTGGGTTTGGGAAGTAGATGAGGTAGTACCTATTACCTGTTCTGTTATCAAACCTTTGGGAGTTACTTCTACGTTTGCTTATTATGCCATGCTAGTAGACATGGATTGGGTGAGTGAAATCCATGACAGATGTGAGTTTGTTAAATTAATGATTTATCTAAGGTGGAAACTTAAACACACATCTGGGTGGATTGAGGCACCTGGGTATTCCACTGATTTCCTGTTTTCTTTTGGACCGCCACCAAGGCTCAAATGGATCATGAGATTATTCATGCTAGAAACTTCCGTGTGCAGCCACAAGCTACTATGGGCTCTAGCGTAGTTGACTAAGTTGTGCGAACTCTTATAGTGGTAGACTAGCAGATGTAGGGGAAAGTAGGTGTAACGGTCTACCCGTTCATAAGGTGTGAGCGCTTCTGAAAGACTATGTCTCGGTCATCCGTTTCTCAAACACCATGTAGTGCGAGAATCCCAACGGAGGAGATCGAGTCTTGTGGGGAAAAGTGCGCAAACCTCTGCAGAGTGTATAAACTAATCATGGTTAGCCGTGTCCCCGGTTATGGACATCTTGAGTATCTAGTACTTTGATTATCATGTGAATCTCATCATGTTACTCTAATTAATTTGTTGGGTTTTTAATGATGATGCTTAATTGGGATTGAGAGGGTGTCTACGCTCTCAATGTTTAACAACCACCATGTTAGTTAAATAAAATTTATTCCTTTGCAGTAGGGAAAAATTGGCTTTACGCAAAACCGTAACCATAGAGCTTTCCACCAGCCAAATATGCATATAGTATAGTCTTATTCTTTCATTGCTCTCTATGTGTTACATTGCCAGCATATTCCATGTGCTGACCCGTTTTGGGCTGCAACGTTCATGTTGCAGACTTTTCAGACGATGAGTAAGGTGCTTTTAGGTCGTGGTTCTATACTCAGTGGTGTCGTTGGAGTTGATGGACTCACTTATCTTCCAAGCCTTCCGCTGTTATCGTTATTAGATGGCCTTAAGCCATATTTATTGTAATAAGTTCTCTTTTGAGACTCGATGTAATAAGTGTGTGATTGCTACTCTATTATAAATCCTTCAAGTACTGTGTGGTGTCAGCATTACTGATCCAGGGATGACACCAAAGCACAGAGATTGGACCGTTTGTGGTCTGGTCGCTACAAGATGGTATCAGACATGCTGACTATAGGTCACGACCACTAAGCTAAGGCCCTAGATCACTACTCACTCTTCTCACTCTGACTCCTCATCTTTTCTACTCTTTTAGGATGGCGGATGCAAGGAACAAGTTCACGCAACCGGATGAAGATACACCCTTTGGACGCCACTTGAAGGAAGTCACTAGATATCTGAACATAGGAGTACCAAGCTTCACCGGGACTTACAACGCCACTTTACCTGAAGAGGAGCGCTGGATGATTCAAGTTCAAGTTCCAGGAAGGACATTCATGCCAGTCACTGAGCCCATAGAGTTTTCCTTTGATGCACCAACCTAGAGTCTAGGAAAGAGCATGGCAGCTCACATCGCCATGGGACGCATTGGAGAAGTTTACCACAATGATCTCAAGGATACTATCTACCAGATTTGTGGGCGCTGAGATGAGCACTGGGAGATGATCAGCACCAGGAAGGATAGATCAATTGCAGCTTTTATCCAGGAGTTAAACCAGCATATTCGACGTCAGGAGAACCAGATGTGCGCCGACTTGATAGATCTGAAGAAGGCGAGGACAAGAATTAAGGAACTAGAGGAAGAACTCAAGGCTACACGTGAAGATTATGAAGAGGAAATCGAAGTATTAGTGGAGAAGGATGATGATCTGATCAAGAAGATCGGAATATTTATGGGAGGCCCTACACCAGTAGAAGAAGACGAAGAACCCAAGGAGATTCGGCCGAATGACTACATCATCATCGACGACACCGACTCGGATCCAGATGATAGCGATGATGACCATGTTGATGAAGCAGGAGCAGATATCATGGAGTCTGCAACCGTAGAATATTTCTAGTAGACCATCCCAACAGTAGTAGTAGTCCACCATGTAAATATAGTAGTCCGAGCACTTTTGCGATAGTTAGATCGATTGTATGCCCTTGTTTGATTGAATGAAGTGAATTGTTTGCTTTTGCCTCATGTGCATATGGGTAGTGTTTTCTCTCTAGACCCCTCTCTATTCTTAAATCTCATCTTTTCTAAACCCTCAGATGCCTCCGAGATGTGACCCCGGATTTACCTTCCCACCGGAGCTCACCCAGTTGATCCAGCAGCAGAACACATTGATGCAGTTGCTAGTACAGAATCAGAATCAGGGGAATAACAACAATAACCCACCACCACCACCACCTGTTGACCACTTAGCCCGTTTTCTTAGGCTAAATCCACCGGTGTTTTCTAGTAGCACCGAGCCGATAGTAGCAGATGATTGGCTCCGCAAGACAGCAAGGGAGTTGACCACATGTAACGCCCTCGATGCGGCTATAGCTCCCACGTGTCCAGGCACGACTTAGAGACATAACCGCATTGAAAGCAATGTCGCAAGTTAGGCAATCTTCAAAACATCCCATGTAATATAGATAATAAAAGGGGAGAAACATAGTTGGCTTACACTCGCCACGTCAATCAAAGTACATAAATAGCATTACAACATTCAAACACTCATGGCCCAACTACGGCGCCAAAATAAAAGATAACCCAACATGCGACACGGTCCCGATCACCCCCAACTGGGCACCACTACTGATCATCAGGGAAAGACACGTAATATCGACGTGAGTCCTCGTCGTACTCCAACTTGAGCTCAAGCGCGTCATTTGGAACGGAATCATCAGGCCCTGCATCTGGTTTGGAAGTACTCTGTGAGCCACAGGGACTCAGCAATCTCGCACCCTCGCGATCAAGACTATTTAAGCTTATAGGTAAGGCAAGGTAATTAAGTGGAGCTGCAACAAGCGACTAGCATATGTGGTGGCTATCCTGTTCGCAAAAGAGAGCAAGAAGAGGAGGCAGATCGCGAGCGAGTAACTAAAGAACATCCTGCGGCAAGCATTACTCCAACACCGTGTTCACTTCCCGGACTCCGCCGAGAAGAGACCATCACAGTAACTCACACCGTTGATTCATTTTAATTAAATTAAGGTTCAAGTTATCTACAACCGAACATTAACAAATTCCCATCTGCCCATAACCGCGGGCACGGCTTTCGAAAGTTCAAATCCCTGCAGTGGAGTCCCAACTTAGCCCATGACAAGCTCTCATGGTCAACGAAGGAATAGACCTTCTCCCGAGACACTCCGATCAGACTCGGTATCCCGGTTCTACAAGACACTTCGACAAGTTAAAACAAATCCAGCAACACCGCCCGAATGTGCCGACAAATCCCGATAGGAGCTGCACATATCTTGTTCTCAGGGCACACTCAGATTGTCTTAACTTCCGGTAGGCCAGCCCAGAGTTGCCCCTGGTGGCCACCGGCGGCTGACGATTTGGACCAACACTCAGAGGAGCACTGGCCCGGGGGGGTTTAAAATAAGATGACCCTCGGGCTCCGAAAACCCAACGGAAAAAGGGGCTAGGTGGCAAATGGTAAAACCAAGGTTGGGCATTGCTGGAAAAGCTTTAATCAAGGCGAACTATCAAGGGGTTCCCATTATTACCCAACCGCGTAACGAACGCAAAAATCCGGGAACATAACACCGATATGACGGAAACTAGGGCGGCAAGAGTGGAACAAAACACTAGGCGAGAGGCCGAGCCTTCCACCCTTTTCCAAGTATATAGATGCATTAAGATAACAAGATCATATAATGATATCCCAACAAGAAAATAATGTTCCAACAAGGAACGGTCTTCAATCTTCACCTGCAACTAGCAACGCTATAAGAGGGGCTGAGCAAAGCGGTAACATAGCCAATCAACGGTTTGCTAGGACATGGTGGGTTAGAGGTTTGGCATGGCAATTTGGGAGGCATGAAAGCAAGTGGTAGGCATCGTAGCATAGGCATAGCAAAAGAGCGAGCATCTAGCAAAGCAAAGATAGTAGTGATTTCGAGGGTATGATCATCTTGCCTGCAAAGTTGTCAGAGTTGACTGGATCCTCGAAAGTAAACTTAACGGGCTCCTCGTTAGCGAACTCATCTACCGGCTCTTCCCAAACAAGACAAACAAGCAAACAGAACGCAATCAACCACGTGCAAAGCTCAAACAATATGATGCAAAGATGGTATGCTATGCGGGATGCAATATGCAATGCGTATGCAAGATTTGACAAGGAATGCATGAATCTGACCTCAACTTGGAAATCCAAGTGTGCCATTGGAAATATGAGATGAAATCGCTTGAAAACGATATAAAGAACGCCGGAATCGGAGTTACGGTTTGGGAATGGCAAGCAATTCAAATATGACCATGTTCTGCGATTTACAGCAAGTAGCCATCTAAATGCAACAAGATAAACATGCTGCAGCACCCAAACATGACAACAAAATACATGGAAGAGATCCATTCATGATGTTTAACAAAATACTAGCACTGAGCTACGGCCAATTCATCCATTAACAGGTTCAAACAAGCATGTCAAAAATGCATTTGGTAAACAGATTTCAGACTTAGTGAAATTAACACTTGTCTGGAATTTCAGATCAGGTAGCACTCTTTGGAGCATGAGAACAATATGCTACAGGATCTTAACATGGCAAAGTAAAGCATGTCATGGAGCTACTCAAAGAGCTTAACAAAAGTCCCTTAGTGACCTTGAGCCAAAAGGGATTAGAAAATACATTTACAAGCATGTGAACATGGAAAAAACATAATCAGTTCTCAGACTTAGTGAAAACTGGAGCATGCTGAAACAGATATCAAGTAGGCATGTTTACGAGCTCGATGCACTCACTACAGAGCAAGTCATGACAATCTAAGCATGCACCCATCAAGAATACACAAAATACAAGCTAGACATGGCAAGAACAATAACATAGCATGCACGGATCAACTACAACATCCTCGGCAAAATTGCTAACAAGTAGACAATCTGCCCAGATTCACGAAATGACAAAAGTAGAGCTCGATTGACTCAAGCTAGGGTGCTCCATAATTGCAAACAAAGACATGGATGGATAGAGCACCACAATATTAACAAAACATCCTTACTGATCATCCTTAAAAGAGGCACGGATCACTAGGAAACAGCATGAACATATGGCATAATGAGATAAACAGGTCAACCACTAAGTCCCTGAAATCAGCATTAACGAATGCTCCACTTTGCAAGCTTGTGCTAGTCAACACACACATCACAAAAATACATGGGTTGCACCTCTGGATAGATGGCAAAACATATAACAAAACTCATGTAGAGCTCAGGGGCATATCATGCACACAATAATCATGGCAAAAATGACAAATATCTAATTGGAGCAGCAGATCGGACAATTATCTCAAATAGCATTCTTCTAAAAGCATTTCGGGCATCAAGATGAACTCAAATGAAAATGATGAAATGAGATGAAATGATGTGCTCTCTGAGATGAACATTTTGATATGCTATATGCCCAAAACGGAGCTACGGATGAGGAGATACAACATGATGAACATAGCCAAAATAACTAGGGACTTAGGGAAAAAGAGAGAGATCAACCCCTAGGGTTTACTGTAGCGGGTCAGATCTGGATCGCGGCGTGGAAACCGAGGTTCACCGAAAACGGAGGTCGCCGGAGCGGGGATGACGGCGGCGAGGCGCTCCCGGGCCGGATCTTGCCGGATCCGGCCGGCGGGGAGCCGGAGTGGCGGCGGGGAAGGTGCGGTCGGCCGGTGGGGAGCGCGGCGAGGTGCCATCGAAGAAGAGGCGGCGAGGAAGCTGACGGGCGGCGGCGTGCAGCGGCGGCGGCGTCCGGTCACCAGAGATGGCGAAGCAGGCGGCGGGCGCCGGGTGCGCGGGCACGGGCGGCGGCTCGGTGCACCGGGCCGCGGGGGCCTCGCCTGGGCTTCCCGGGCCGGCGCGGTGAGAGAAGGCGGTGGCGAGTGGCGGCTTGCCACGTGGCGGCGGCGGCGCGGGTCGGACAAATGTCCAGCCCGGCGATTTTCTGTCCGGCGGCGGCGGATGGAATGGATCTAGGGTTAGGAGAGAGTGAAACCGCGAATTTCGAAGGGGGTGTATATATAGGCATAGAGGGAGCTAGGAGTGTCCAAATGAGGTGCAGTTTTCGGCCACGTGATCGTGATCGAACGCTCTACATGATGGAGAGGGTTTTGGTGGGTTTTGGGCCAAATTGGAGGGGTGTTGGGCTGCAACACACACAAGGCCTTTTCGGACCCTCGGTTAACCGTTGGAGCATCAAATGAAGTCCCAATGGTACGAAACTTGACAGGCGGTCTACCGGTAGTAAACCAAGGCCGCTTGGCAAGTCTCGGTCCAATCCGGAAATGTTTAATCCCCACACACGAAATAAAGGTAGAAATGACCACCGGAGGAGAACGGAGCGCCGGAACGCAAAACGGACAACGGGGAAAATGCTCGAATGCATGAGATGAACACATATGCAAATGCAATGCACATGATGACATGATATGAGATGCATGACAACGACAACAACACACGGAGACAAAAACCTGAACCCGAGAAAATAAAATAACTTAAGGCCGGAAACGGCAAGAGTTGGAGTACATATTGGGTAAAACACATCCGGGGTGTTACACCACAGCAGGATGCACCTATGCGGAAAAGGTGAAGTTTGCCGCACATCAGCTTGAAGGACCCGCAACATCACGGTGGGAGAGTTTCACAGCCACTTTCCCTATCAACACTGTCACATGGGACCAGTTTCAGCAGGCTTTCCGTACTGCCCATGTTTCAGCAGGAGCTATGGCCATGAAGAAGCATGAGTTTCACAACTTGCGCCAAGGAGGACGGACAGTTGGCCAGTATGTGGAGGATTTTAGTAAGCTAGCACGTTATGCCCCAGATGACGTTGCTACGGATGCAGCTAAGCAGGAGAAGTTTCTGGAAGGATTGAATGATGAGTTGAGCATGCAGTTGATGGTAGCAACATTCAATAACTACCAGGAGTTGGTAGATCGTGCTCTTATGATTGAAGGGAAGCAGCAGCAGATTGAGAATCGCAAGAGGAAGTATGGACAAGGGAAGTACAATTCAGGAGCTCAGCAGAAGCCATGTTTTACCCCTAGACCGGGAGGACATTTTCAGCATACCCATGGAGGAGGTATCTCGCACAATCATAATGGCACCAAGAATGGTAATGGTAATGGAGGAAGCAATGGCCAAAACCGTACCAACCCATCAACCCCAGCCAAGAGAGACCTGAGCCAAGTCACTTGCTTTAAGTGCCAGAAGACCAGACATTATGCCAATGAATGTCCCAAATCCCGGAATGGAAATGGAAATGGAAGCTCTAGGAAGAAGCCGAACCCTTTCAATAGGGGACAAGTGAACCACGTTAATGTGGAGGAGGTTGAAGAGCAGCCGGATGCAGTAATCGGTAGGTTTTGGTTAAGTCATTTACTGCACTTGTTCTTTTCGATACTGGTGCATCACATTCATACATATCAAGGGGATTTGTGGATAAGTATAACCTGCCCACCAAAGTTCTTAGAACACCTATGTTAGTAAGCTCACCAGGAGCGGAGTATATGGCTAGTAAAGGATGTTTTCTAGTGTCGTTGAGTATAGGTAGGCATGTGTTTCCCTCGGATTTAATCATTTTGGAATCACAAGGTTTGGATGTAATACTGGGTATGGATTGGCTGTCGATGTATGGAGGAAACATCGATTGCGCCAGTAAGTCAATTTTGCTTATCACCCCAGAAGGGAGAAGGATCAAGTATGTATCCCGGCACGTGCCGAAAAGGACTCGAGTGAATTCGTTAACAGGAGTTGTGCAGGAGGAAGTACCAGTAGTAAAGGATTTCCCTGATGTATTTCCAGAAGAGTTGCCAGGCATCCCACCAGATAGAGACATTAAGTTTTTGATTGAGCTTTTGCCAAGCACAGGGCCAATATCTAAGAGACCATATAGGATGCCCGCAAAGGATTTGGAGGAGATTAAGAAGCAGATTAAGGAGTTACTGGATAAAGGATATATTCGCCCAACTTCTTCGCCTTGGGGATCGCCAGTACTTCTAGTGGATAAGAAGGATGGATCGTTAAGGATGGTTGTGGATTATCGAGGATTGAATGAAGTAACCATCAAGAACAAGTACCCACTACCGATGATCAATGATCTGTTTGATCGATTGCAAGGAGCTAAGGTATTTTCCAAGATCGATCTGCGATCAGGATACCATCAGTTGAAGATTCGGGAACAAGATATACCTAAGACGACTTTTACCACTAGGTATGGGTTGTACGAGTATACCGTTATGTCATTTGGTCTGACTAACGCACCTCCATATTTTATGAACATGATGAACAAAGTATTTATGGAGTTTTTGGATAAGTTCGTCGTAGTGTTGATTGATGATATTCTGGTTTACTCGAAGAATGAAGAGGAGCATAAGGAACATTTGCGTTTGGTACTTGGTAAGCTCAGAGAACATCAGTTATACGCCAAGTTTAGAAAATGTGAGTTTTGGTTGAAGGAAGTTGGATTTCTCGGACACGTTATATCCGGAGAAGGTATAGCAGTAGATCCAACTAAGGTTGACACTGTGACAAATTGGGAAGCGCCAACAATAGTTGGAGAGATCCGGAGTTTTCTTGGACTCGCAGGATACTACCAGAGATTTATTGAAAATTTCTCGAAGATTGCAAAACCTATGACGGAGTTGTTGAAGAAGGATACCAAGTTCATATGGACCGAGGAATGTGAGTCTAGTTTCCAGGAATTGAAGAAACGTTTGGTTACATCACCAGTGTTGATTTTGCCAGATCAGACCAAGGATTATGAGGTGTATTGCGATGCTTCACGTCGAGGACTTGGAGCAGTGCTTATGCAGGAAGGAAGAGTTGTTTCATATGCCTCACGACAGCTTAAGCCTCATGAGTTAAATTATGCAACACATGATTTGGAGTTAGCAGCCGTAGTGCATGCATTGAAGACTTGGAGACATTTTCTCATTGGAAACCACTGTGAGGTGTACACGGATCACAAGAGTTTGAAGTATATTTTCATGCAGAAGGAGTTGAATCTCAGACAAAGGAGATGGTTGGAGCTCATCAAGGATTATGATATGAGATTGCATTATCACCCCGAAAAGGCTAACGTAGTAGCCGATGCGCTGAGCCGTAAAAGTCATGTCAACACCCTAATGATGGGAGATTTACCAATGGAGTTAGCCGAAAATCTTTGTGAGCTATGTTTGGAGATAGTCCCGAGAGGCTATGTAGCAGCATTGGAGATTCAGTCTACTTTGATGGATAAGATCAGAGAAGCTCAAAGGACTGACAAGGAGATCGCTTCTATTAAAGAGAAAATGAGCAAGGGAAAAGCTAAAGGATTTCGTGAGGATGAGCACGATACCTTATGGTTTGAAGACCGTGTTTATGTGCCTAATGATTCGGAGATCAGCAAGTTGATTTTGCAAGAGGCCCATGATTCACCATATTCGATTCACCCAGAAATACCAAGATGTATTTGGATTTGAAGGATACTTTCTGGTGGACCGGAATGAAGAAGGATATTGCGGAGTATGTAGCAGTTTGTGATGTATGTCAGAGAGTAAAGGCAGAGCATCAGAAGCCAGCAGGATTTCTACAGCCATTGCCAATACCCGAATGGAAGTGGGATAAGTTAGGCATGGATTTTATTATAGGATTGCCCAAAACTCGTTCAGGCTATGACTCGATATGGGTTGTAGTCGAACGTTTGACAAAGGTAGCTCATTTCATCCCAGTGAATACTACCTATACCAGTGCCAAGTTAGCAAAGATATACATGACCAGGATCATATGTCTGCATGGAGTTCCAAGGAGCATTGTATCAGATAGAGGAACCCAATTTACCTCAAAGTTCTGGAATCAGTTGCATGAAACTTTGGGTACAAGGCTAGAGTTCAGTACAGCTTTCCATCCGCAGACAGATGGACAGACCGAGAAAGTCAATCAGATCTAGGAGGATATGCTGAGAGCTTGTGCGCTAGATTACGGATCTAGTTGGGACGAAAATTTGCCATATACGGAGTTCTCTTACAATAACAGTTATCAAACCAGTATGAAGATGGCCCCTTTCGAAGCCTTGTACAGAAGGAGGTGCAGGACCCCATTGTCGTGGGATGAAGTTGGAGACCATCAGTTGTTTGAACCGGATCTGATTAAGGAGTCTGAACAGAAGGTGAAATTGATTCGCGATAGACTCAAGGTAGCCCAATCCAGGCAGAAGAGCTACGTAGATTCTAAATGCAAGGAGACAGTTTACGAAGTCGGAGACCGAGTCTATCTTCGAGTATCTCCACTTCGAGGAGTTAAGTGCTTTGGAGTTAAGGGAAAGTTAGCGCCACGTTTTGTAGGATCATACAAGGTTTTGGAGCGTATGGGAGAAGTAGCCAACAAGTTGGAATCGCCCGAAGGATTGTCAGGAGTTCACGATGTATTCCATGTTTCCCAGTTGAAGAAGTATCACGCAGAGATGGTTGATATACCGCTGAGAGACACAGTGCCGTTGGAAGCGATTCAGTTGGATAGTGATTTGACCTATGAGGAGAACCAGTCAAGATTCTTGAGTATGCCAGCCGAGTCACCCGCAGCAAGGTTATCAAGTTTTGCGAAGTTCAGTGGAGCCACCACACGAAAGATGAAGCCACCTGGGAACGAGAGTAAGAATTGCTGAAGGACCACCCTCACCTATTTTCTAGCCAACCCGAATCTCGAGGGCGAGATTCATCTTAAGGGGGGTAGGTTTGTAACATCCTGAATTTTCAATTTGGAATGTTATACAAATAGATCATCATTGCATATCATATTTTATTTGCATTTTGGTTGATCCTAGAAATTCTACGCAACTCAAGGACCCTCGGAGAGACTTGGGGATTTCGTTATTTTCATATTTGAGTTTTCTCAAATTTTGGAAATAGGATCATTTAATTTTATTTATTTTATCTTCAATTATTTCTATTATCAAAATATGAGAGAGGGATTAAAATGACTTTCCCAAAATAAAGAAATATTGAGGATTTAATAATAAAATCAAATAAGATTTTATTTGGATTTATTTGCTATTTTATTTGAATTTAGTAAAAATGTGCATTTTCAAAATTGCATTTAGGCCCCAAATAAATGTTCATCCTGTGCGGCTTGATTTTAGAAGTCGGGAAAATTTATTTCGGGATTTTTTGAGTCCATTTAGTTTTCCTTTTGTTTTTTTCTGAGCGTAATTATTTAAAAAAAAGTCTGAATCGACCTTGGGCCGTGTCCGGCCAGGACTCCGCCTGGCCGGGGGGCTTTATATAGCGCTACCCGGGCCGCCCCCACCCCATAACTGTGCCCACCCCCAAACCCTAGCTAGCCGCCGCCACCGCGCCGCCGTCGGAGTTCGCCGCCAACGAGGTCAAGCCGCCCGCCGTTTTTTTAGAAAACCGTTGGTTTTCACCGGTTTTTTCGGTTTTTTAGATTCGTTTTTTAGATAGATTGGTTTTTTCCTCAGTTTGGTTAATTTGCGAGCGTTCGCTCGTTCGTTCGTTTTAACGAACGCGTTCTTCATTTAGATCCAGCTAACGAACATTCGTTCGTTAATCTGTTCGTCGTTTTTCTTTTTCTCGGATTAAATCCGCGATTTTTGTGATCGCGATTTCTGATCCGATTTTTGTTCTAGTATAACTTTTCGCTCATTTATCGGAATCAGGCGATTCAAGCGCCTGGAGTTTCGTCTTAAAACCGTCTTTCCGTTTAACCAAATCAAACAAGTTTTTGCCTCTGTAAAATTTGACTTAGATCCAGAATAGTAAACGAAGCTTGTTTCTTTTGCCTTTTGTCTTTCGTTGCTTCGTTCGATTTGATTCTTTTTGCCAACCGGAGTTCTTAAGTTGAACTTTCTGATTAGATCTCTTATTTGAGTTTTACCTGTGCATTAGTTGAGTACTTATTATATGCTTGTTTGTTTGCGATAGAGTACCCGGAGTGCGCCGCTTGCTACTTCAAATCTCTAGGTTTTGCGGATCATCAGCAAGGTAAGTAATACTTTGATCATACCTCCTACTACCCAGTTTTTATTGCATTAGATCAACCCTCACACAATGCATGCTTAGGATCTAATTAAATTGTGGGTTTGGGAAGTAGATGAGGTAGTACCTATTACCTATTATGTTATCAAACCTTTGGGAGTTCTACGTTTGCTTATTATGCCATGCTAGTAGACGTGGATTGGGTGAGTGAAATCCATGACAGATGTGAGTTTTTTAAATTAATGGTTTATCTAAGGTGGCAACTTAAACACACATCAGATTATTCATGCTAGAAACTTATGTGTGCAGCCACAAGCTACTATGGGCTCTAGCGTAGTTGACTAAGTTGTGCGAACTCTTACAGTGGTAGACTAGCAGATGTAGGGGAAAGTAGGTGTAATGGTCTACCCGTTTGTAAGGTGTGAGCACTTCTGATAGACTATGTCTCGGTCATCCATTTCTCAAACACCATGTAGTGCGAGAATCCCAACGGAGGAGATCGAGTCTTGTGGGGAAAAGTGCGCAAACCTCTACAGAGTGTATAAACTAATCATGGTTAGCCGTGTCCCCGGTTATGGACATCTTGAGTATCTAGTACTTGGATTGTCATGTGAATCTCACCATGTTACTCTAATTAATTTGTTGGGTTTTTAATGATGATGCTTAATTGGGATTGAGAGGGTGTCTACGCTCTCAATGTTTAACAACCACCATGTTAGTTAAATAAAATTTATTCCTTTGCAGTAGGGAAAATTTGGCTTTATGCAAAACCGTAACCATAGAGCTTTCCACCAGCCAAATATGCATATAGTATAGGGTTCTCTAGGGTGCCCCAACCATTCCACCCAGATGTGTATTAAAGTCGCCACCTTAAGTTAACCCTTAGATATAAATAACTCTCACATCTTTCATGAATCTCACAAACCAATCCACGTCTACAAGCATAGCATAGCAATATAAGCGTAAGTAGTAACACCCAGGGGTTTCAATATAAGACAGTAAGTTCCTACCTCATCAACTACTTCCCAAATACCCACATGTAATCACATCCTACTCATGCAATGTTTGAGGGTTGAAACTAATGCATAAAACTGGGTATGAAAAGTATGATCAAAGTGTGAACCTGCCTTGTACTGTTGATGAAGATGATTCACACTCATAACTCCTGATAGTTCTACTCATCACACTCCAGTCAATCTATCATAAGCAAGCAATAGTAACCACACATAAGCAATCGTGCAAAAGAATTAAAGAAAAGATCTCGGAAAACTTCGAAAACAAGCAATTAACTCTTGCAACAGAAAAAATTTCTAATAGTACCAAAATTGCATGAATTTGGCCTTATCACAAAGTTTGGGCCGAGAGCTTCAATTTGCAAAAAGAATCAATTAAATCGGAGTTATAAAACTCGAGTTATGAACAAAAGAAGTTTGAATTCAAAAATGTTTGAAAACAAATTTTAAACTTTCAAAAATATGTTTAAGTTGTTTTACTGGATAGAGGAGATCATAATGAAGAAGTGGGCGTTAGTTTCGTTGGATTTGGATAAGCGAGCAAAAACATGTGATCATTTGAAAACTAGGGGCTATTCTGTAAAAATAAAACTATGGATAGGTCCCTGGCAGAAATTAAAAAGAAAAAAGAAAAATTCTACCGAACGCTAACAAATGAAACTGTTCACTGCGAAGAGGTAAACAGAGAGCGTTCACTAAATAACTAGGTTAATAGGAAAACCGGGTTTTAACAAAAACTGAGACCCTAAATAAAACCGGTGAACCGGGATCGGTTATTACCGGGCCAAGTGAACCGGCGGTGTCGGTGGCTTCCGGCGTCAGCGACGAAATGACTGCGAGCGGCGGTAGCGGCTCCGATGGCGTCGAGCGGCGGCGGGGGGGGGGGGGCTCCGGGAAAGGGGGGCGGCGGTGCGGGGAGGCGAGCGGTGCGGTGCGGCTGCAGCGGCGCGACTCGAAGGTGGCGGCGGAAAGCAGCGGCGACGGCGGCTTGAGATGCGGCACGGCGGCGGCGAATGCGGTGGCTGCGTGAGCAGTGGTGTCTAGGGGAGTCGAGAGCCAGGGGCGCGGCTTAAATAGGAGGTCGGGGGAGGCGCGAGGCATGGAGGAGGGGTCAAGGAGAGGCGGTGGCGGTGTCAAACTCTTCCCGGAGTCCCGGTCGGGCACGGGGACAAAGAAGGCGGCGCGGGCGTCTCCGCGGCGGCCTGGCTGGAGCTGCGCCGGCCCAGTCAGCGGGAGAGAAGCTTTTTTAAAATAATTTTGCAGACAAGAAAAAATATAAAACATAATAAAATAAAAACATACTATAGGCACATAATATATCAAAATTTTCAGAAAAGATTTTCTACCACATGAACATTTTTCTGGCGTCAAATAACATCTACAAAAATTCAAATAAATCCAACAATGCTACTGATTCAATAAAACCAAATAAAAATCATTTTAAAAGTACCAAAATAAGTTCAAATTTATTTCTCTCCATTTTTCTATTGTAGGGAATCATGTTACCCTATTTTCCATATATTTTATTTTTGGAGAAAAATAATTTGTTTAAAAACCAAATAACTCCAAATTTGAAAATAATTCCAAAGGACTTTAAATTTGATTCTTTTAAACTTCCAACTCATATTTCATATGTTTTGAAGAAGTCATTTTATCTTCTCTCATGAAAATCATTGAGTTGCTTAAAGTTTCTGAATTTGAAATATTTCCAAATGAAGTTCAAATCTTTCCAAAAACCCTTTTTCATTTATTTAAAATGGAAGAAGTCAGATTATCTTCTCTCCAGGGTTTTGTGATGAAAAGAATTTGAATTCATGGAGATCATAATGCAAGGTGAAAGTTTGCGAAAGTCATTTCGTTCCCTCTCATTTAACTTTCAAAAAGTTTCAAATTGCAACCAATTTCACACATCACAATCAAACAAACAATCAAAACTATCTATTTAATATAACATTCCAAAATTTAGAATTTTGGCATGTTACAAACCTACCACCCTTAAAATGAATCTCGTCCTCGAGATTCGGAGAGGCTATCAAGAAATAGGTTAGGGTTTGGGGGTCTCCTCAAAATCCATCGATTGTGGCAGGAGGGTGTCCGGGGTGCTACCACCCTTAGAAGCAACGTTACAGTTCCATCAAAACTCATATACTCCATCCTTTTGTTGGTAGTGTCAATATTCTCAGATTCTCGGGAAAATTCCTTCTCTAGCTCTTCCGGTAGTGTCATAACCTTTTCCTCAATCCATGTGTCATTTCCTCTTGGCAACGTTATTCCGAGACGGGATCTTTTTAGCTGACAGGTCTGGCGCCAATACTAAACAACTATTGATATCTCTTGGTGGTCATCAAACAATTTAAGGTTTCTCCTGCAGAAGACGGGTCTGGGCTTTATACTCGCCGTATGACCTACAATGGGTACAGCTGCCCTATACAAGGAGAAGATATTGTCATGCCATTCTAAGGTTTAAAAAAGGTTTTGATCGTCGTTTCTCTACTATAGGTAAGTCACTCAGATTTACCATCCCATATAGCAGAGGCGAATAATAAGAGTAAGGAGGTATGGTGATCAATCCATCCCGCACCCAAATCATTACCTTGTACATGGTTTAGTGAATCTCGCATTCTAACACTCGGTCATCCTCACAAGCATTGCAGAATTTCTCTTGTCGACGAACTAAGTTTGAAAAAATCCATTAATTCTGCAAGCCAAACAAACTTCTATCGTTTCTTCACAACTCTCAGGTTTTGCGTAAACTTCTATAAGATAGTCTGTCGATAGAGTCGTAACTTCTTCCAGGGTTTTTCCTTCAGCAAGAGTGTGCTTGCTTCTTGGCAGGTCCTGGGCCTGTGGGTTATGGCCCATCTCATCACTTGTAAACCTTGAACTCATCGTCGGGGGTAACCGATCATTATTCCAACATCCAGCTTCCTAGCATTCTTAAATCCATCAAATTGTACTGTCTCCCTTCCTTCTATTTGTACCAAAATAAGACGTGATTACTTAGACTCATCGTGGGGTTACACTTGCTCCATATTACCAACATTATACATCCTTTATATCCAATAGTACTTCATCCATTCATCCTCTTGGGGTATCCCATATATCGAGATAAAACTCATACTTACTTTGTCCGAAGTCCACTCCGTGGAACATCATTATCTTTTCCAGGGGTCAAGTGTCCTCACATGGTACTGCCACCCCTGAAATACACAAATTCTTCCATAGACCATATTTCTCATATCCTCGAAAATGGTCAAAATCTTTCTTCATAGAGTAACAACTCATAAAATCCAAATCAGTACCAAATGATGCTATATTAATTGATTCTCAAATTATTACAATCTCCTGCATTTCCATCACATGCCTCAACACCTCAATATAAAAGAACTGTTCCCACTACTACAACTATATTCTCACAGACTCAACTATTTAACACGAATATCCTCATTGGGACAATCTCTGGCAGAGTTCCCTACTTCATTACAGCAGAAACATATTACTTCTGACAAGGCTCGTGGTTTCCCTGTGATCACATAGCCTCCTTGGGTCCTCGACTTCCTTTTTGGGCAACCGCTGAAGTAGTGCCCTGAATCTTTACATCAAAACATGTGATATGACTCAGGTCCTTCTTCTGTATAAATTGGGTCGTTCTTGGAGTCCAATCTATTTCTCTTCCTGGACTTTTCTGTGCCAATTAGTGCTTCTATCTCTTGTGGGTCATACTCTACTTCCTCTATTGGGAATTCTGCTAGATCCCCATTCAGACAATTCTTGGAGATGTGTCCTTCTTCTCCACATGAATAGCATGAGTTGGTGCAGGGTTTAATTGGGTCTTCTTTGGGTGTGTCCTCCACCTCTTCCTTCATCACAGGTTCTTCTAAAATTTCCATGAGGGCTCCTTTCATTGCTTCTTTCTTCTGCTGGATGGTTCTTTATACCATGGGGTAAATGTGACACGGAGCAGGGTAGTGGGTAGTCCCATCACACAAGAAACAGGTAATCTGCCAAGTTGGGCATTCTTCCGCTGGGTGACTTCCTTCACAATTTGGGCATTCATCCTTGTGTTCTTTATGGTTGTGTCCTATTTCTCCACAAAGCTTGCATGCACAAGGTTTCTTCATATCATTTCCATAAGGCTTCAATTTCTGGGGCACAAGCTGACACTTTAGCAGAGTCAACTTAAATTCTTCCCAAGTGGTTACTCTTTGCGATCCATTGATGGTTTGGTACATCCTCCACCAAGTAGCGACACCTCTTTCAAAGCACCGATGAGCATGCTGGTCCATATCCTTTTCAGGTATAGTGTTACTCTTCATGTGATCTTCCATGTTCTGAATCCATCGGTCCGTCTCCAATTGACTTATCGGTCCCGGAAATATGAGTTCATCTCCATTCATCCTCTATTGGGTCCATGGGTTTTGGGGTGATATAGATAGATAGATAGATAGATAGATAGGGAGGGATACACACAATACAAACTATAGTTTTGAAGAGACATGTTTTATTTTGTAGCTGTTGGGAAAACATCAAACAAATGACAGCTCACAAACGTCGCATCTAACATGGGTATATAATAGGGGTTTGGTCTTCTAAAGGTTAATAAATCTTCAAGGTCGTCAAACTCTTCAAGTCTTGTTCATGTCTCCGATGGCTTCTTTCGATCGTGCTTGTCCTTCTCAGGTTCTTTTGCCAGATCATCTTTGTTGACACAAAGTCTCTTGTGACGTCCTTCAATATTTCTGGAGTTGCGTTCCAAACTTCTAGGTTTCAACATCCTTGGCATGATCCATGGTACTACTGTCCTTTAGTTCCTAACAAATCTCCGGTATCTAGAGGTTTTGCTCCTCCTGATTGGCTACTTTCAGCTTAGGGGTCCTGAGTTCTTCATGAAATAAAATACGGCTTACTAAAGGTCCACCCTAAACTTCTTGATGTAATACTCCAGATCCTGGCTATACACCAACTAAGGTTAAAACTTCATCTTTTGCTGATAGGTGTTCCATTAGCCCTTTTTTCACCCAATCCTTCCAAAGAGATGCATGCTTAACTCAGCACAGTGACAATAGCATAAGCGGGCAATAACATCATGGATAGCCATGTTTAGTCATGAGCTATCATTCCATAGTTGATATCTCCTGTCTTGGGGTTTTCTTGACGGCCAAAATCTTGAGTCTTGACGCTCCATGTTCCGGTATTTCGCCAACACACCTTCATCTCAGGTATCGGCAACTTCAATAGTCTGACAAATTCTATAAGGCTGGATCATAGGAAAAGTCTTCGTAGTGTTGTCTTTGGTTCAGGGTGGAGCTCTTCATCTAAAATATGTAAGCCAGGGGTTCTTCGGTAAAGAAATTCAGAAGGGTACGAGAAAAACTTAAGTGGATCTTATTCAGAGCCTTCCAAGTCACTTCACTCTGGGAATTCTTCAGAGCCTTCAAATTCTCCTAGTCTTCAGAGTCTTCAACCATTGTAGTTTCCATTATTATAATGCATGGTAAGATGCTCTTCATTCCTAAGTGGTTTTAGTTGTCCGATATCTTCTCGGAGTGGTCTCGTCAGTCGAACCTTCATGCGGTCAAAAGGGGAAAGGGGTATAGTCTAACTAAAAGGGAAATATTTGATAAAGCTCACAAAAGAAGAGAGGCAAAAGATGTTTTTGAAAATAAGGTTTGAGAGAAAAATCTTTCCTATGGGCTTAATAATTTCTAGGGGTCACGTCCTACAGTCAACATGTGCTCTGATACCATCTTGTAGCGACCCGACCCGAATGGATCAAGTCTCTGTGCTTAAGTGTCATCCCTGGATCGGTATGCTGACACACAGTACTCAAGGATTTATAACAAAGGTAAATCACATGTATAAAGTAACATAAATACTATTACCTCAACCCATATAGCGGAAGTAACAACAAGGTTGTGGATTCCCCTCAACACCAACGGCAAAGTTGAGTGTAGAAATCGCAACCCTAACGTATCACTTACTCGTCGTAAGATTCCTGCAACATGAGACGTTGCAGCCTTATAGGTCAGTACATTGAATGTACTGGCAAATTCACACCATAGAGCAATGATGAATAATAGCTATCACTACATGCATATTTAGCTGGTGGAGGCTCCATGGTTACATTTTTGCATAAAGCTAAGTTTTTCCTACAACAAAGGAATATATTTTATTTAGCTACAAAGTTTGTTGAAAAATACTGAGAAGGTTCCTCCAACTCAATCCCAAAATAAGAATTATAACCCAACAATTTTATTAAGTAAAGTGATGAGATCAAATCAATAATTCAAGTACCAGATACTAAAGATGTCCATAACCGGGGACACGGCTAACTATGATAAGTTTGTACACTCTGCAAAGGTTTGTGCACTTTTCCCCACAAGGCTCGATCTCCTCCGTTGGATTTCTCGCACTACATGACGTTTGAGAAACGGATGACCGAGACACAGTCTTTCCGAAGAGATCCCCTTAACCGATAGATAGGCCGGTACACCTACAATCCCCTACATCTGCTAGCCTATCATGGAAAGGTTTCCCACAACTTACTCAACTATGCCAGAGCCCATAATGGCTTGTGGCTGCACACGGAAGTTTCTAGCATGAATAATCTTATGATCCCTTTGTGCCTACATGGCATTCCATAGGGTGATCACACGGGTACTCTAGGATCCCCTTGGGCAATCACTGGGTTCTTCAGGTGCCCGGGCAAACCACTGGGTTCTCTAGGGTGCCCCAACCATTCTACCCAGATGTGTATTAAAGTAGCCACCTTAAGTTAACCCTTAGATATAAATAACTCTCACATCTTTCATGAATCTCACAAACCAATCCACGTCTACAAGCATAGCATAGCAGTATAAGCGTAACGTAGTAACACCCATGGGTTTGAATATAAGACAGTATGTTCCTACCTCATCAACTACTTCCCAAATACCCACATGTTATCACATCCTACTCATGCAATGTTTGAGGGTTGAAACTAATGCATAAAAACTGGGTATGAAAAGTATGATCAAAGTGTGAACTTGCCTTGTACTGTTGATGAAGATGATTCGTACTCATAACTCCTGATAGTTCTACTCGTCACACTCCGGTCAATCTATCGTAAGCAAGCAATAGTAACCACACATAAGCAATCGTGCAAAATAATCGAAGAAAAGATCTCCGAAAACTTCAAAAACAAGCAATTAACTCTTGCAACAGAAAACAATTTCTAACAACACCAAAATTGGGTGAATTGGCCTTATTAGAAAGTTCAGGTCAAGAGCTTCGATTTGCAAAAAGAATCAGTTAAATAGGAGTTATAAAACTCGAGTTATGAACAAAAGAAGTTTGAGTTCAAATCTGTTTGAAAACAAATTTTAAACTTTCAAAAATATGTTTAAGTTGTTTTACTGGATAGAGGAGATCATAATGAAGAAGTGGGCATTGGTTTCGTTGGATTTGGATAAGAGAGCAAAAAGTTGTGATCGTTTGAAAACTAGGGGCTATTCCGTAAAAATAAAACTACGGATAGGTCCCTGGCAGAAATTAAAAAGAAAAGAAGAATTCTACCGAACGAACGTTCGCTACCGAACGCTAACGAAAGAAACAGTTCACTGCGAAGAGGTAAACAACGACCGTTCACTAAATAACTAGGTTAATAGGAAAACTGGGCTTTAACAAAAACTGAGACCCTAAATAAAACCGGCAAACCGGGATCGGTTATTACCGGGCCAAGTGAACTGGCGGCATCGATGGCATCCGGCGTCGGCGACAAAACGACTGCGAGCGGCGGCACCGACTCCGACGGCGTCGAGCGGCGGCGGGGGGGCTCCGGGCAAGGGGTGCGGCAGCGCAGGGAGGCGAGTGGCGCTGTGCGGTTGCGGCGGCGCGACTCGGAGGTGGCAGCGGAAAGCAGCGGCGACATCGGCTTGAGATGAGGCATGGCGGCGGCGAGTGTAGTGGCTGCGCGAGCATTGGCGGCTAGGGGAGTCGAGGGCCGGTGGCGCGGCTTAAATAGGAGGTCGGGGGTGGCGCAAGGCATGGAGGAGGGGTCAAGGAGAGGCGGTGGCGGTGTCAAACTCCTCCCGGAGTCCCGGTCGGGCACGGGGACAAAGAAGGCGGCGCGGGCATCTCCGCGGCGGCCTGGCTGGAGCTGCGCCGGCCCAGTCAGCGGGAGAGAAGCTTTTTTAAAATAATTTTGCAGACAAGAAAAAATATAAAACATAATAAAATAAAAATATACTATAGGCACATAATATATCAAAATTTTCAGAAAAGATTTTCTACCACATGAACATTTTTCTGGCGTCAAATAAAATCTACAAAAATTCAAATAAATCCAACAGTGCTACCGATTCAATAAAACCAAACAAAAATCATTTTAAAAATACCAAAATAAGTTCAAATTTATTTCTCTCCATTTTCTATTGTAGGGAATCATGTTACCCTATTTCCCATATATTTTATTTTTTGAGAAAAATAATTTGTTTAAAACCAAATAACTCCTAATTTAGAAATAATTTCAAAGGGACTTTAAATTTGATTCTTTTAAACTTCCAACTCATATTTCATATCTTTTGAAGAAGTCATTTTATCTTCTCTCATGAAAATCATTGAGTTTCTTAAAGTTTTTGAATTTGAAATATTTCCAAGTGAATTTCAAATCTTTTCAAAAACCCTTTTTCATTTATTTAAAATGGAAGAAGTTAGGTTATCTTCTCTCCAGGGTTTTGTGATGAAAAGAATTTGAATTCATGGAGATTATAATGCAAGGTGAAAGTTTGGGAAAGTCATTCCGTTCCCTCTCATTTAACTTTCGAAAAGTTTCAAATTACAATCAATTTCACACATCATAATCAAACAAACAATCAAAACTATCTATTTAATATAACATTCCAAAATTTAGAATTTTGGGATGTTACAGAAGGTCCAGCCGGGGGCAAGGACCACCCCAAGACGGAGCGCTATTTTGAAGATGTCCGCGAGGGTGCCCGTTTGATAGAGGGTCAATGCTCGAAGGATGTTATGTTCAATTGAATGTGTCCAAACTATTCAGGCGTTGTATTATAAACCAAGGCTTTGTAATATATTTATGATTTTCGTCTGAACTAGATACCTCTTGTGCGGCCATATTTTATTATTCTAAAAGTTTACCAGTCGTCGGCTTCAGCCCCCATGTAGATGCTACGGGGTGTTCGTAATAATGTATAATCACTCTTAACCCAATGTCTTGGTCCATAAAGGAGGTGACTTTTGTAACTAACCAGGCAATCAGACTATGCAGCTTTAGCACTTTCACTTAGCCATAGGAGTTTGACTGTGGGGCTAAGAACTAGCCCCTGGTGCGCATGTGGCTGTCCGAACTAGGATGCCTTAGGCGCGTGAGAGAACCGAAGTCAGTCCTTCATATAGTATGAAAAAAATCACAAAAGATTTGTATTAAGTTGCCGAATAGCTGACCAACTCTCACCATATCATGACAGTCAGTTTTCGGCTTTCTCTACTAAGGTGTTTGACCCGATGAACCAAAAATACAATCGCAGTAGTTCTCCCTTTACTACCTTAGCCGAACAAGTGAAACGTAGGTGGCAACCACAGGTGCCAAGCAACCCAACTATTGACCAAAGACATGATTCGGAGCTGATGCATATAATGCAATATTCGGGATGCCGAAGTGTACTATGAAAGTGTTCAGACTTATTTGTTTTTGAACATTTGTGGCCGAATAAAGCCCCTGGCGATTAATGCCAATGTGTATATGTCAAACAGTCGTTAAGATGGGATACACATGACGTAGTAGACCAATACCGAATAAGGTAGGGTAAAACTGTTTCCATTATAATCTGATTGATACATCAAAATGTATTTGTACAGAGGATGCGATAAGCATCGAGGCAATTTTACATGCCGAGCATAAGGGAAAGTTGTATACAGGTCCTAAAAAGGAAAAGACAATCTTGAAGATCCTTTGGACACTCTGCCGCACGTCTGCGCTACTTTTCACCTTGGTTTATGATCCTTTGAGAGGATCAACGGTCGAGTATACATAAGGGGCCTAGAAAAAGGGCCCTTGGTACCATCAAAAAGTGATGTGGGTTGTAAAGAACCTGAAAAATCAAAATAAGAAGAAGAAAAAGAAGAATATGAGGGTCCGGATAGGGCCGAACCATATTGTGGACCTTATTTTTAGTAGGCCTCCGTCCTTGCCCATGGTATTTTTAGTGCGTAGTTATGTACGCGCGGTACATATGCCGCTATCAAGTTGGGGTTTTGACGGAGGCTGGATTGCTAATCTAGCTCTGGACGAGCCTGACTGTCATTTGGTAGGGTAGACCTGACTCGTTTGACAGTGTCCAGGGGCTTGACTGTCGATGTAGTATTCGGCTTAATGAGGCCACCCTGTTCTTTGGCTGCGTGGGCCACAGTGTGCTCCTCAGTACGGAGGGAGCATTCCGTATTTCCATTGATTGTTATAACGCCACGTGGTCCAGGCATCTTGAGCTTTAGATAATCGTAGTGCGGGACTGCATTGAAATGGGCGAAGGCGGTTCATCTGAGCAGTGCATGATAGGCACTTCAGAAGGGGACGATGTCGAAGATCAAGTCTTCGCTTCAGAAGTTATCTGGTGAGCCGAAGATGACTTCCAGCATTATGGATCATGTGCAGCAGGCCTCTACGCCGGGTATCACTCCTTTGAAGGTGGTTCTGGTGGGCTTGATTCTTGAGGGATCCATGCCCATTTTGTGAACAGTGTCCCGGTAAAGTAGGTTAAGACTGCTACCGCCATCCATAAGGACGCGCGTGAGGTGGAATCTGCCGATAATTGGATTGAGGACCAACGCTGCTGTAAGTGCATCTAGTGCCCCTTAGTGATTTTTGTGTATTGAAGACCTATAGGTTAAGGGACTAATGCTTTTGTGAGTGTACATAGGTCTATAAGTCTATGAGGAGTTTGATAGTTTGATATTTACAGGGAAAGTCGACCCCTAAAAAATGAAGTTCTTCTATTGAAGACTTTGGATTTCTGAAGACTTTCTGAAGACTTTGAAAGTGAAGAAATTGGTGTGATCCTGAAGACTTGGTATTCGTTCGAGGAACATGAAGCATGAAGACTTTTGTTTTTGTAGTTTCATTTTCTCTTTCTTGAGTCATAGGAAACACCGTACTATTAAAGGGGGCCGAGGAAATACTAAGGAAAAAATTTCAAGTGATGCTTAACTCAAATTTTACACCTACCAATCCCTTCGAGTGAAGCCATTGGAAATCTCATACAGCTCAGTCAATTTCTTCAGTGACAGAGACGAAGTTCTTATGGTCTCTGAGAAATTTGTTCTGACTGAGGAGTTAGGAATTCGCCGGTGCAGATTGCCTACACAATGAGGAACATGATAGCCCTGAGGAATTTGATACTCAAAATTACGACCGTTGCTGTGCTATGCGCCAGCTGTCCCAAAATATCTACCCACCTAACGGTCATATCATTGAAGGGCATTTATATCTTATCATGACGAGCTGCTCCCTAGGCTATAAATAGCTGCCCCCTACAACCACTAGCTGGTTGGCTACTCCGAGAGAAACTGACACTTGTCATTTGAGAGCATCCCATCCTCTGAGGACTTTGAGTGAAAATCATCAAGTGAGGAAAACCCAAACCCAAACACCTACAAACCCAAAGTGATTGAGCATCACTGAAGAGATTGATCCTACGTGGATCTGACACTTGTTACCTTTGAAGATTGTGCATCTTCCAGACGGTTAGGTGTCATGGTCTAGAGCATTCAAGGCGAAATTGTGGATCGCTTAGTGACCGAGTCTGTGAAGGTTTGGAAGTCACCTGAAGACTTACCACGAGTGATTGGGCGAGGTCTGTGTGACCTTAGCTCAAGGGGAATACGGCGAGGACTAAGTGTCCTGAGCTGCGTGTTCAGGACTGTGTGTCCGGGACTGTGTGTCCTCAGGTTTAAGTACCTAGCCGCCCTAACCAGACGTACAACTGTCACAGAAGTTCGAACTGGACTACCAAATCATTGTCTTCACCGAGCTAACTGGTTCCATTTCCTCAACCCTTCCATTTCCTCATTTCTGTGTTGTGTGCTTGTTCATATCTATTTGAAGACTTTGACTGAAGACTTTCTCTATTTCCTCAGCTCAAATTTCTTTAGTCTGATTGTCTTCATTCTGCTTATCTTGTGTTTACGCGTTCTGTACTCTGTGCTTGTTTTCATTTCATCATGAAGACCATGCTCATGCTCTATTATGTTTACTTCTGAGTAAGTACTTATTCTGCTGCAAGTAGTTCTTCTCTTAGGAATTTCCTCACCCTGAAATTCCTCAGTGAAGAATTCATAAAAATCGCCTATTCACCCCCCTCTAGTCTACTTAGCACACTCTCAATTGGTATCAGAGCAAGGTACTCCCTTGTTCTATGTGATTTTGGTTTAACCACCTGGAGTTTTAGTTATGTCGACCATAGGAATGAAGACTGTGAGATGCCCCATCTTTGACGGTCATGATTATCCCAAGAGGAAGGCCATGATGAAGAAGCGCCTCATAGCGATGAACAGCAAACTCCGGACCGTCACCAAAATTGGTCTTACTAACCTATGCAAGATGGCGGAGGCTGATGATATTCGCAAGTACACGCTACTCAACCTCACGGCGAAGGACATCATCTGCTCCAACTTGTCACAAAACCAATTCAGGAACATTATGCATCTCAGCCATGCGAAACTCATCTGGGACCGACTCTCTGAGGTCTATGAAAGTCATCGATCTCGCCATGAACCCTGGTTCGAGGACCTCATGGAATCACGCAAGGCTATTACTTTCAATCCAGAATCATCATCCTCTGCACCATGCCTTATGGCAAAAGGTGCCAAGGTAACTGAATGCTACTTATCTGAGTCCAGTGATGATGAATTTGGTGATGAATTTGGACCCAGTTATGTCAAACTTGCTTCCCTTGACACTAAACAACAAAGAGCTTTGGAAAAAGTTCAAAACATGCTAAATGAGGGCGACGATATGTTGGGTGAAGAAATGGATCGTTCCAAAGCTTTGGCTAGAAGTCTTCAGGGACTCCAGTCCAAGTTTCACAATCTTCAAGGTCATCATAACACTCTTCTATCTTATCATGAGAATCTTTCTTATGAATTTCTTCATAGAAAGCAAGATCTTGAGCAGTTAAGAGTGAGTTATGAAGACCTTCAGAAGGAGCGTGATTCATTACTTGCTCAACAGATCAGCGCTACTCAGGATGAATTTGTTCCTCCATGTTTGAAGTGCACTGAACGTAAAACTGCTAATTCTTCACCTGAATGCTCAAATACTTCCATTGCTGCAAATTCTTCAACTGCCTCTGCTATCATTAATTCCTCATCTGAGGACATTGCGAGTATCACTAATGATGCAGGGCTGAAGGAATTGTATATGAAAGGCATGTAAAAAGCCTCAAAGGCATCAGGCTCTTTCTGACATGCTTAAAAAGAAGATCCTCAATGGGAACCCTAGGAAAGAGGGTATTGCCTTTGAGAGGAAACTCAATGCTGATGGGACCTACTGGAAACCTGAGTTGTATCCCAAAACCTCATGGATTGCTGCAAAGGGACCTTCAGTGGATCCATCTACTTTATCTGGCTTTACATGTGAATCTTCATATTCTTCTGATGAGTCATTTGACTCACAATGGTGAAGTATTTGCTAGATATGGTGGCACTAACTGCAGGAATGGTCCTCCTATGAAGAAAATCTGGGTTCCTAAAAGGAGCCTTGAAAATCTTCAAGTGAATGTCATCATGACCCCACCTGTGAAGAATAGGAACCCTAGATCAAATTCTTCATGTGGATCCAAGTCCTCATACGGACCAAATTCCTCAAAAGGATCAAAGTCCTCATATAAGCATCGTCGTCCTAACCCGTCTGTTTCATAGGGAAGATCTAAGGATTATGGATATGTGCATTATTCTTCAAATCATTATGTTCATAAATCCTCGAAGAATTTCTCTACTTACTCCTATGCTTACCCTAATCCTTCTTATGTGAAACGAAGTGGATTGGCATCTATGCCACCTTTCTCTTATGGAGCTCGCATAATGATGAACTCTTTGCCACCCCTTCAGATGTGGGTGGTGAAGAACAAGAACTAATCTCTTATGCAGGGTCAGGTCTCCAGACGAACTTAATCGTCTGAGGAATTTGCCAGAGACCTGAATGTGCTTGAAAGGATGCAAGCTAATCATGAAGAAATGAATTTTCATTTCTCACGTCCTCATACTGCTTTATCTGTTCTATTGCTTGATGAAATTGATTTGATGAAATTGATATCATATTCTTCACTGATGAAGTATATGAGTTTGTAAGTTGCACTAATTCATCTGCAGGATGATCAACCCAAAGCCACCGAGTGGGTCCTCGATAGTGGATGTACAAATCACATGACTGGTGACAGGAGCTTATTGATGGACTCTGCTTTATCTCCATCACATCTGAAGCATATCACCTACACTGACAAAGGCAAAAGCAAGGTATTGGGTCTAGGTAAAGTTGCAATCTCAAAGGATCGACACATGGACAAAGTCATGCTTGTCGAGTCCTTAGGGTTCAACCTCATGTCTGTCTCAATGTTTTGTGATCTTGATATGGTTGTTGTCTTTGGCAAGTATCGTTGTGTTGTGATCATGGAAGCTGACAATTCTAAAGTCTTCGAAGGCTTTAGGAGAGGAGATTTGTATATTGTTCATTTCTCTACAGGACCACAACCTGCTACTTGTCTACTTGCAAAAGCTTCAAAAGGCTGGCTATGGCATCGACGACTTGGTCATGCTGGCATGAGGAATCTACACACGCTCGTGAAGAAGAAGCATGTCATTGGCATTGAGAATGTCAAATTCCTCAAGGATCACTTGTGCGGAGCCTGTGAAGCTGGAAAGATGACCAAGGCCAAGCATCCAGCGAAGACTATCATGACTACTACTCAACCATTTGAATTGCTTCACATGGATCTCTTTGGCCCTACTCACTATGCCACCTTTACTAATGCTGCATCCTTATATGACTTTGTCATTGTTGATGATTATTCTCGATATACATGGGTGCATATCATCACTTACAAAACTGAAGTGTAGGAAGTCCTCAAACGATTTTCCTCGAGGGCTTCAACCAACTTTGGTGTGAAGATCAAGCACATCAGAAGTGATAACGGAACTGAGTTCAAAAACACTGGTCTTGATGACTATCTTGATGAACTTGGTATTACTCATGAGTTATCTTCTCCTTATAATCCTCAGCAAAATGGCGTCATGGAGCGCAAGAACAGGACTCTTGTTGAGATGGCCCGCACTATGCTTGATGAGTACAAGTCGCCTCCTCGCTTCTGGCCTGAGGAAATTGATACTGCGTGACACATCATCGACAGGGTATATATTCACAAATTCTTCAAGAAGACTGCATATGAACTCCTCACTGACAAGAAATCCACGGTGAGTTATTTCAAAGTCTTTGGTGCTAAATGCTGGATTAGAGATCCTCATCACTGTTCTAAATTTGCACCGAAAGCACATGAAGGTTTTACACTCGGTTATGGTAAGGACTCGCACACCTACAGAGTCTTCAACACCTATCACCACAAGGTTGTTGAAACTGTAGACGTGCGGTTCGATGAAACTAATGGCTCGCAAAGAGAGACCTACCTCCTGTGATAGTTGAAATACCTTCTGAGGAATCTATTAAGTTCAAGGCTACTGAGGATGTCATTCCTACCGAAGAATCTGTTGAAGAAGTCATTCCATAACATGAAGAACGTCATGCTGATGCACCTGAGGAAAATGGTGCTGAAGAAAATGCTGATCAAATTCCTCAACGACAACCCGCTCATCCTCGCGTTGCAAATGAAGTGCAAATTGAGAAAATCATCAGTGACATCAACATTCCAGGTCCTCTCACACGCTCAAGAGCTTCACATTTATCTAACTTTTGTGGGCATGATACGTCTCCAACGTATCTATAATTTTTGATTGTTCCATGCTATATTACATCCTGTTTTGGACATTATTGGGCTTTATTATACACTTTTATATTATTTTTGGGACTGACCTATTAACCGGAGGCCCAGCCCAGAATTGCTGTTTTTTGCCTATTTCAGAGTTTCTCAGAAAAAGAATATCAAACGGAGTCCAAACGGAATGAAACCTTCAGGAACGTGATTTTCGGAATGAACATGATCCAGAGGACTTGGACCCTACGTCAAGCAATCAACCAGGAAGGCACGAGGTAGGGGGACGTGCCTACCCCCCCCCCCCCCCCCAGGCGCACCCTCCACCCTCGTGGGGGCCATGTTGCTCCACCGATGTACTCCTTCCTCCTATATATTCCTACGTACCCCCAAACTACCAGATACGGAGCCAAAACCCTAATTCCACCGCCGTAACTTTCTATATCCACGAGATCCCATCTTGGGGCCTTTTCCGGAGCTCCGCCGAAGGGGGTATCGATCACGGAGGGCTTCTACATCAACACCATAGCCTCTTCGATGAAGTGTGAGTAGTTTATTTCAGACCTACGGGTCCATAGTTATTAGCTAGATGGCTTCTTCTCTCTTTTTGGATCTCAATACAAAGTTCTCCCCCTCTCTTGTGGAGATCTATTCGATGTAATCTTGTTTTGCGGTGTGTTTGTTGAGATCGATGAATTGTGGGTTTATGATCAAGTTTATCTATGAACAATATTTGAATCTTCTCTGAATTCTTTTTTGTATGATTGGTTATCTTTGCAAGTCTCTTCGAATTATCAGTTTGGTTTAGCCTACTAGATTGATCTTTCTTGCAATGGGAGAAGTGCTTAGCTTTGGGTTGAATCTTGCGGTGTCCTTTCACAGTGACAGTAGGGGCAACAAGGCACGTATTGTATTTTTGCCATCGAGGATAACAAGATGGGGTTTATATCATATTGCATAAGTTTATCCCTCTACATCATGTCATCTTGCTTAAAGCGTTACTCTGTTCTCTTGAACTTAATACTCTAGATGCATGCAGGATAGCGGTCGATGTCTAGAGTAATAGTAGTAGATGCAGGCAGGAGTCGGTCTACTTGTCTCAGACGTGATGCCTATATACATGATCATACGTAGATATTCTCATAACTATGATCAATTCTATCAATTGCTCAACAGTAATTTGTTCACCCATCGTAATACTTATGCTCTCGAGAGAAGCCTCTAGTGAAACCTATGGCCCCCGGGTCTACTTTCCATCATATTAATCTTCCAATACTTAGTTATTTCCCTTGCCATTTATTTTACTTGCACCTTTATTTCTCTTTATCATAAAAATACCAAAAATACTATCTTATCATATCTATCAGATCTCACTCTCGTAGGTGACCGTGAAGGGATTGACAACCCCTTTATCGCGTTGGTTGCAAGGAGTTTATTTGTTTGTGTAGGTGCGACGGACACGTGCGTGGCCTCCTACTGGATTGATACCTTGGTTCTCAAAAACTGAGGGAAATACTTACGCTGCTCTGCTGCATCACCCTTTCCTCTTCAAGGGAAAACCAACGCAGTGCTCAAGAGGTAGCAAGAAGGATTTCTGGCACCGTTGCCGGGGAGTCTACGCAAAAGTCAACATACCAAGTACCCATCACAAACCCTTATCTCCCGCATTACATTATTTGCCATTTGCCTCTCGTTTTCCTCTCCCCCCCCACTTCACCCTTGCCGTTTTATTCGCCCTCTCTCTCTCCATCCTTCCTCCCTCTCTTTCTCTATTTGCCTCTTTGTGCTCGTTTCTTGTTTCCTTGTGTGTTGGTTTGCTTGATTGTCATTATGGCTACTCCCCTATCTTCTCCGTTGTCTCCCAAAAATGAAGTTCTTAATTTTAAGCAAAGGGAAGGAGGAAACCTAAAAGACGCTTGGTATAGAATTCCAATGCTCAAAATAGATCTACAGGAAGCAATCTACTTCTATACTTCTTTGCAATTTTTATGTAGGTGCTATTCCTTGGCACAGATATGTCCTTGATACCATTACCAGAGGGAACTTCTTGGGTAGCCACACTTTTGATTCTTACAATACTATGATAGATTTGTTTGGCTCACCCCCTCTTTTGGTTAATGGAACTATGTTAACTTTGGAGCATGTAATGCAAAAACTTGAAATTATTGAAAATAAAGTTGCTACCGTAGAGTTAATTGAAAATTTCGATAAAAAGATCCACAACCAAATTACTCAATATGGATCTAAAGTAGGAGTCCCTTTGAAAAATATTAAGGAGAAGGAACCCATAGTTAATGAAAGAATAAATCATGATTCCACTAGAACCGATAAACTTGAGGGTATCATTACCAACTTGGGAACCGCTTTTTCTTCCGTAAAGAATACCCCAAGTCCTCCAACTAAAATTGACAAGCTTATGTATGTTCCTAAAATAAGGGTGAATCCTCTAGCAAAGAAACTGCGGATCTCAAATCTATAAGTATTCATCCTAATCTTTTTACTATAAGATTGCAAAGGAGTCAAAATCCCTATGCCCACAAATAGCCATCTATGCACTGATGAAAATGGTACTGACTTGGATCAAAAGGTATACCGCTCCATGATTGGTTCTTTATTGTATTTATGTGCATCTAGTCCAGATATTATGCTTAGTGTTTGAATGTGTGCCCGATTTCAAGCTACACCGAAGGAATCACACCATAAGGCTGTGAAGCATATTATTCTATATCTAGCTCACACACCAACACTTGGATTATGGTACCCCAAGGGCTCGGCTTTTGATCTCATTGGATTTTCAGACTCTAACTGTGCTGGTGATCGTGTGGACCGCAAGTCAACATATGGCACATGCCATTTCCTCGGACGATCCTTGGTCTGTTGGTCCTCGAAGAAACAGAACCGCGTATCACTGTCTACTGCTGAAGCTGAGTACATTGCTGCTGGTTCTTGCTGCGCTCAACTGCCATGGATGAAGCAAACTCTCAAGTACTACGGCGTCAACGTGAAGAATGTGCCTGAGGGAGTCCTGGATTAGGGGGTCTCCAGACAGCCGGACTATATCCTTTGGCCGGACTATTGGACTATGAAGATACAAGATTGAAGACTTCGTCTCGTGTCCGGATGGGACTCTACTTGGCGTGGAAGGCAAGCTAGGCAATGCGGATATGGATATCTCCTCCTTTGTAACCGACCTTGTGTAACCCTAACCCTCTCCGGTATCTATATAAACCGGAGGGTTTTTGTCCGTAGGACAACAACCATAACATACAATCATACCATAGGCTAGCTTCTAGGGTTTAGCCTCTCTGATCTCGTGGTAGATCTACTCTTGTACTACCCATATCATCAATATCAATCAAGCAGGACGTAGGGTTTTACCTCCATCAAGAGGGCCCGAACCTGGGTAAAACATTGTGTCCCCTACCTCCTGTTACCATCCGGCCTAGACGCACAGTTCGGGACCCCCTACCCGAGATCCGCCGGTTTTGACACCGACATTGGTGCTTTCATTGAGAGTTCCGCTGTGCCGTCGCCATCAGGAAGGATGCCTCATCCCGTCTTTAAAGACGGCACTATTGCTAAGGGAGCTTTGGCTATCGACCAAACTCTCCGGCTAGGTGGTTTTCTTATGACCGCCTGTTCGGCCGTTGCGCCGACGATGACTTCTCGGGTCATCGAAAGCAATCTTCACGTCAACTCGGAACTCGCCGAGCAGTTAGATCCAATGGATCTCTCTTCCCTAAACGAGCTCTTGGATCGCATCGCCGCCCTGGGAGTCGCTACAGACTATGATCAGATTGGGCCTAAACCCTATCTGAGAGAGATCAACTCTCCCCAGGTCACCCATCACGTTGCAGTGGTAGAGGAACAATGCGGCAACCCTTCATCTATCTTAAGGACTAGCTATGTCCGGATTCCCGATCCCTCCAAGCCGGATACCCGCGGAGGGGAGGACGTCACTCAAGACCTGAACCTAGAGTCAGGCAGCGGGCTAGATTTATTGGAAAACATCCAAGAATCCAAACTTCCGAGTTCAGAAACTCCTTGGCCCCTGAGTCTCAGATTGGGTGAGGATTCGGGTTCAATTCCACCCACCCACCCAAACATAAGCGATCTATCCCAAATTAGGCAAGAGCCCGAAGAAACAGTACACCATTACTGGGCCAGATTCCTCCTGGTCATGAACAGGATAAAGGACTGCCGCGAGGAAGACGCAATTTCATTCTTCTGCAATAATTGCACGGACAAGGGAATCCTCAACGCCATAAGTCGCCGCGAAATTACACGCTTTGCCGACTTGGTGTCCATAGTACGAAAGTACTGTGCGATGGAAAGCGCCTGGAAAACCGAAATAAAATTTTGGGATAATCCGGCCCTGAATACAAACCCAGTCCGAAATAAAAGGGTGCATTATCACAATACACCCGGGTTAACTACCAAAAAGCAAAAGCCCTCTACGGGGCAAGGAACCGTACTGGAGGGATGGCTCAACGGACCCTGCAAAATTCATAGTACAGCGGATGCAATACCAACGCACAGCCTTAGAGCATGTTGGATACTCCGGCAGGTGGCCAAAAGTGGTGAGGATCTACTCCTCCCAAATACCACAGAGCACCATCCCGTGGACAACAATACGGTGTTAACGGTCTTTGAGACCTTCGCGTCAAATAATAGACGCAAGCGAACACTCCGCAGCATGGCCGAAATCTGCCACGTAGCAGCAATAAATCCTTGGAGTGACACGGCTATTACCTTCAATGCCAGTGACGAACCTAAATTCCGAACAGCCCGAGCACCAGCCGCACTGGTCCTCAGTCCAATCGTGGACGGCTTTCGACTCACCAAGGTACTCATGGACGGCAGCAGCGGATTAAACCTCATCTATGAGGAAACTCTTCAAAAGATGGAAATAGACTGGAGCCGCATTGAGCAAAGTAGCACAACCTTTAGAGGAATTATCCCCAGTCGGGAAGCACGCTGTGCTGGGAAAATCACACTAGATGTGGTATTCGGCACACCGGATAATTACAGGTCCGAAGAAATTACATTCCAAGTGGCCCCGTTCAGCAGCGGATACCACGCTCTATTAGGGCGGGAGGCGTTTACAATCTTCCAAGCCATACCCCATTACGGGTACATGAAGCTCAAAATGCCCGGGCCCAACGGAATCATCACTCTTGCTAGTGATCCGGACATAGCACTCCGCGCCGAAAATAAGACAGCCGCAGTGGCCCTCGAGGCACTATCCGAAGCCCTAGCGGCCGAGGAACTAACTACGCTGCGCTCCACGGTGAACAGGGACGACGTGATACTCGATAAAAGATCCAAGTCCACCTCCTTTAAACCGGCGGACGAAATAGTCAAATTCCAAGTCCATCCAACGGACCCTATAAAAACAGCTTCCATCGGGGCACATTTAAACCCTGATGTCGACGCCGCACTGCGAGAGTTCCTACACGAGAACTGGGACATTTTTGCCTGGCACCCTTCAGACATGCCAGGAATCCCACGCAGGCTGGCCGAGCACAGCCTAAATATCCTAAAAGGATTCAAGCCAGTCAAGCAGGCTCTTCGGCGTTTCTCCGAACCTAAGAGACAAGCCATGGGAGAGGAACTAGCCAAGCTATTGGAGGCCGGATTCATCAGAGACATAAAACATCCGGACTGGCTAGCGAACCTGGTGATGGTACCAAAGAAGGACAAATCCTGGCGCTTGTGCGTCGATTTTAAGGACCTTAACAAGGCCTGCCCAAAGGATCCCTTCCCCCTCCCCTGCATCGATCAAATCATCGACGCTACCGCAGGACACGATTCATTGTGTTTCCTCGACGCATACTCCGGCTACCATCAAATTAAAATGGCAGAGCCAGACCAAGCCGCAACAGCATTCATCACACCATACGGCCCATTCTGCTTCAACACAATGCCCTTCGGGCTCAAAAACGTCGGCGCAACATATCAACGCATGATTCAGACATGTCTGGCAAACCCGATCGGCAAAACAGTGGAGGCATACGTAGATGACGTGGTCGTCAAAACCAAGCATGTCGAATCTCTAGTAGACGACTTGAGGCTCACATTCGATAACCTCCGAACATATGACATCAAGCTCAATCCGGAAAAATGCGTTTTCGGCGTACCAGCCGGAAAGCTCCTGGGATTCATTGTCTCCAGTAGAGGTATTGAAGCTAATCCGGCCAAAATCCGAGCGTTGTCACAGTTGGCTACCCCAACAGACCTCAAACAAATCCAGAAGCTAACTGGATGCGTGGCGGCTCTAAGCCGCTTTATCTCCCGCTTGGGAGAAAAGGCTTTACCCCTTTATCGCCTCCTTCGGCGCACCGAACACTTCGAGTGGACGGACGCGGCCACAGCCGGATTGGAAGAAATAAAGGCCATTTTGGCAACCAACCCGATCCTGGCCGCACCAAACATCGGCGAACCAATGATGTTTTATATTGTGGCAACTCATCAAGTTGTAAGCGCGGTGCTCATTGTCGAACGGGAAGTGGACAGACACAAATTCCCTCTTCAAAAGCCGGTATACTATGTATCCTCTGTCCTCACTCCATGCAAATCACGGTACCCGCATTACCAAAAAATAGCATAATCGGTATTCATGGCATCACGGAAACTGCGACACTACTTTCAAGAGTGTTTGATTACAGTAGCCTCGGAAGTGCCACTTAATGATATTATCAACAACCGCGACGCTACGGGCCGGATTGCCAAATGGGCCATTGAGCTCCTCCCATCCGACATAACATACAAACCTCGCCGAGCCATTAAATCGCAAGTACTGGCCGACTTCATCGCCGAATGGACGGAGGCCGAACTCCCTCAAGAGTACAGCGCATACTCCAATTGGATCATGCACTTTGACGGTTCCAAAATGCTGGCCGGTCTAGGGGCTGGCGTCGTCCTGACGTCCCCAACCGGAGATACCGTTCGGTACATACTGCAAATATTGTATACAGATTCCAACAATGCAGCCGAATACGAAGCTCTGTTGCATGGTCTTCGGATGGCAGTCTCCATGGGCATTCAACGCCTGGAGGTGCGTGGGGATTCAAACCTCGCAATATCCCAAATAAATGGAGATTTTGACGCCAAGGATCCAAAAATGGCGGCCTATCGAAACGCCGTCCTCAAAATGTCAGCTCGGTTCGAGGGACTCGAATTTCACCATGTGGCTCGGGAAAACAATCAGGCGGCAGATATCCTCGCCCGCATCGGCGCAAAACGCGACGCGGTCCCTCCCATCATATTTCTGGAAAGGCTCTTCAAGCCATCCGTAGCATGGGAAGGGGACACCGGTAACAACAGTCCGGACCCGGCCAAAATACCCGATACCGAACTCTCTGACACAATCGGAGGCTCCGCCACCGAAATAACACCTTCAGCCCACGAAATAATGGCCATTATTGCCCCGTGGACAGAACCATTCCTGGCCTACCTAACTAGACAGGAACTTCCGGAGGACCAAAATGAGGCACGCTGCATAGTGCGGCGATCCAAGGCCTACAGGGTCCATGAGGGAGAGTTGTACAAGAAAAGCACTACCGGAGTCCTTCAAAGGTGCATCTCCGAAGAGGAAGGGCGGAATCTTTTGGCAGAAATTCACGCCGGACTCGGCGGTCATCACGCCGCAGCCCGGGCTCTTGTAAGCAAGGCCTTCCGTACAGGATTCTATTGGCCAACGGCCCGGGCAGATGCACAGGACTTGGTCCAACGTTGCGCCGGTTGCCAGCTCTTTGCAAATCAAAGCCACATGCCACCCACCGCCCTCCAAACAATCCCCATTACATGGCCCTTCGCGGTCTGGGGGCTTGACATGGTTGGACCCCTTAAAGGGGGAACCCACAAGAAAAAATACTTATTGGTCATGGTGGATAAATTCACCAAATGGATAGAGGCTAAACCGGTTAAAACAGCCGAATCCGGACCGGTGATAGATTTCATATCCGGGGTTGTACACCGTTACGGCGTCCCCCACAACATCATCACTGATAACGGCACGAACTTCACGGCCGACGAGGTAAAACTCTGGTGCAGCAAAATGGGCATCAAGCTCGATTATGCTTCAGTCTATCACCCACAAACCAACGGTCAAGTCGAACGAGCAAACGGTCTTATAATGAGCGGCATTAAACCCAGATTAGTGCGTTCCTTAACGGAGTCTGACACGCACTGGGTAGAGGAGCTCGACTCCGTACTCTGGGGGCTGCGGACCACGCCGAATCGTAGTACCGGATATACACCATTTTTATGGTGTACGACGCAGAGGCAGTCTTGCCCTGTGACATAATTCATGACTCACCTCGAGTGCGCATGTACGAAGAAAGAGAAGCCGAGCTCGATCGGCAGGACAGTCTGGACACCTTGGAGGAAGAGCGCGATGTAGCCAAAGCCCGTTCCGCATTTTACCAGCAACAGGCTCGCAGATACCAAAGCAGAGAAGTACGGGCCAAAACTTATAACGTTGGCGAACTAGTTCTACGCCTGCCGGATAAGAAAAAGAACAAGCTCGAGCCCAAATGGGAAGGTCCCTTCATTATCGACCAAGTTCTGACCGGTGGAGCGTACCGACTGCGGGATGCATCGACTAGTCGACTCGAGCCGAACCCATGGAACGCAGCCAGGCTCCGAAGATTCTACGCCTAGCACCGGACTCTATGTTAGTCCCCTCCCTTTGTCCATTTTCTGCATATGCATCATCTGTCTTGTTTCCCTTTTTTATTCCTCTAGGCCTTCAAGGGTCACCTTGTGCCTCACTTGTACATTACAGATGCGCTAGCCGCACTCTCCATACCTGGGGGCTTCTTTCACAGAAGCTTAAATTATTTACCTGGGCCTCACGCCCAACACATGTGTTATACTTCCGCATGTACCTTTTTTCACCATTATATGCATCGATATGACTTAAGTTTTGGCCAAGCTGGGTTGCCTGGCTCTTGTATTTATGCCCTACGTTCCCGTTAATTCGGCTAGGGCATAAGGGGAGCACCTCTGTGATTGTTACTGCCGGGTCAGCCGGATGTGTACCTCAGACTGGGTGAAGCCGAAAGCTAGCGTTCTTAAGGGAATATTCGGTCGGTGAACAAAGGATGACTTTTATTTATTATCCATATATGCCCCCAGATGCTTTTTCTGCGCTTCTTATCGCAGTCCGGACATGCACTTTAGGGCATGCTTACCCAGGGAAAGGAACCCTTAACGGAACTATTCTCCCTGGAAGATGTTTCTTACTACCCATGTAATATAACATAACTAGTTGGGCACTTGTCTGATAAAGCACTAATGACCCCTACGCCTGGTCTCCACGCATACCCCGGTTCTTATATAACTAAGCGGGTATTCGGATTCACTCCGGACTATCGGGCCCGGAGGTTGAAGCGAAAACGTCTGCAACGACAAATGATCTACAATCCGACTAGAAGGCATTATACATGTCACTTTAATTACATAGTCATGCAGACTGACCAAACTCCTCTTCTATACCATCCAATAGGCGGTCTAGCTTACAATCCTGTTGGGAATACTTTGCGGCTAATTCTACTTGCCCATAAACTAAGCTAACGGGGATCTCTTTTCCGTCGGGCCCCATAGGTCCGACCTCGGCCATGTGATTTGGGTCTGCCTTGGTATACCGAGTCTTCACCATGGCCCAGGCCTCTCTGGCACCCTGTCGGTAGGCCGATATCTTCCATAATCAGAGGCGCCACCGTGCTCCCTTGAGCTTCTCCATAAGCTCTGCAACGCCCTCTGGCAAGAAGACAGATGGCCACAAAGCCTGGGCAACACCTTGCATCACCTGTCGAACTTGTTCGTGCAGATGTGACAGCTCGGACAGAAGATCACCCGCAGACCCGGGCATTTCCTCCGCGGGACGGCCCGTCGGCATACCTACAGACATAACGCTGTTAATTGACTTCCTCGCCGAACTATTTTTCAAAGTTTGTTCAAGCACTTACTAAATATGTCGCGTCGAAGCCGCCGATTCTCCTTCACGGAGTCCGACAGTTGGGCACGAACATCCTTTAGTTCCACGCCTAGCTTGGTGTTGGCATCTAGGAGATCATTCTTCTCCTGCCTCACCCTCGTAAGCACGCTCTCACCGGCCTTCAGCTGACGTTGGAGCTGTTGCTTATCAGGATTTACTCCAGCGACATCTGCAACTTTATCGTCAGATCTGCATATACGCCGCATTCTATATGATACTTATCATTCGAAGGATATATTACTAGAGGGGGTCTCTTTGGGCTCCCCTGCTGCGGCCAGTGTGGCCTGAAGTTGGGCTTTGCACCCATCCAGCTCCTGGGACAGTTGGGTATTCTTTTCTGTAAGAACCTGCATAACAAATGATCCTTAAATCAGTTATTCTAACTGTTTCAAGTCTCAGGGGCTACTGATATATATAACTACCAAATTTTCTCACCTGTATGTCTTTTACATACTGCTTCGTGGCTATGGCTAGACCATTTTGAGCGGCACGGAGGTACGCATCTCCCGAGTTGAAGGCATCCAATGCCTCTTGGGAGAAACAAGCGTCATGAAGAACAGTCCGGCGACGCCTGTGGTTCATGGCACTTTCCACCTCGTAATTGATGGCGGAAAATTTATCCGCATCCTCTGTCGAGAAGCACCCGCCACACACCTCGTATTCGTTCTCGCCTCTAAATCCAGCCTTGGAGCCTGGCTGGTGGAGGCGCGATTAGTAGCCTCTCCGGGTATAGTCTGGCGAGTGCTCCTTTTCCTAAAAACAAGGCATGGGCGTTAATATGCCTCCAAGAATACTGTCTTGGAATAAAAGACGGCGCGCCGTACCGCTGCGCCGGTGTCTCAATCAGGACTGCGGGTCTTTTCAGCCTGCCTGGCCCCGCGGCCCCTTGTTGGCTAGTCGCCGCAGGCTCGGCCTTCCGCCTCGAGGACCTCCCCTGCAAAACACGGTTGTTATACGGTAATCAAAAAATGCAAGGACGGATCCCTTTTCAAAGTACTGGGACTTCGGTCTCAGTTACCTGTGAGGCTGGAAGTAGCCCAGGATAATCGGCCGTAATGGCCACCAAAGCGTTGTCATTGCTCAATTGGTAAAATACCCCATCGATCAGCTCCACACATATGTCCGGATCCTCCTGGGAGGTCGAGTCCAGGGATCATCCAGGGTCCTTGGGTTGTGGAGGGGGGGTTGTTTATCTCCCTTACAGCCTGGCGCAGTTCCTGCGTTAAAATCATTAGACTAAATACTTAACTATGGGAAAATGAAACGGATGGGCGAGAAAAAGTCTCCGCTTACCCAGCTCGGAGGATTGTACATAGAAAATCCGCCCCGCGGGTTGACATGGAGGAATTCCTCCTCTTCTCCCTTGTACAAAGTGGATAAGATCTTTATTAGATCAGCAACCGATCCCGGCCCTTTACGGCTGTAGCGGGTGGCGTCATCCTCCCTGTTGAAATCCCACATAGGGTGGCCTCTATACTGAAGCGGCTGCACCCCCCGCATGATACATGTGGCCATGACCTCGATCATGGTCAATCCGGATCGAGCTAAAAAACTTATCCGGCTCATCAGGTAAAGGACGTCCCTGTCATCTTCCTCCAGGGAGCTCCATGGACGCCAGCTCCGGCGCTTCTTCAAAGGAGCGTTGTCGAACTCAGGAAGGCCGATTCAAATAGGATCCGGGAGGGGGACGTCTTATATATAAAACCATTCTGAAGGCCAGTCTTTGGACGTCTTCTTTGGGGTTCCGGACAGATATCCGGTCCCGGCAATACGCCACACTTCGGCTCCGCCCACTTGATATATTAACCCCTTCTGAGAATGGGGCACAAGGCAGAACAGCTTCTTCCACAGCGCGAAATGAGCCTCACAGCCCAAAAAAAATCTCGCAAAGGGCTACGAATCCCGCGATATGCAATATGGAGGCAGGCGTAAGGTTGTGCAACTGGAGGCCGTAGAACTCCAGGAGCCCCCGAAGAAACGGATGAATTGGAAATCCGAGCCTTCTTACCAAATGAGGGACAAGGCATACCCGCTCTCCCTTGGAGGTATTGGGAAGGCTCTCCGCTTGCTCTCCGCCATTATAGGTGGCGAGCCCGTCTCGAACCGGGACCATGTACGCTGGGGGAAGAAATCCCTTGGTCTGAAGCATCACTAATTTGTTGTGCGGGACAGAACATCTCCCCCAATCTCCAGGCTTGGGGCTAGGGGAGTGAGAGGAGGAGCTGCGTCGACCGGCCATGATGGAATGGATCTCTGTCGGGTGCGCTCCGATGAAGGCTCGCCAAGGGAGGATGGTGTGATTTGGATCTGAATCCTCGTCTTTTTAATAGGAGGCTCATTCGCACAGCTAGGGGGGTAAATGTAAAAACACCCTGGCCCTTCACATTCGCTCGACACGTGTAAAGTGGCCATTATGGGGTGTGGAAGCCAAGGAGTGCAACATTCACAAGGACACTATTTCAACAAGTACACATAATTTGGAGAGGAACCCGCCTTGCAATGCCGAAGACAATACTGCGCGCCGGACTCATCATCAATGAAGCCTGGTTTGGGGGCTACTGAGGGAGTCCTGGATTAGGGGGTCTCCGGACATCCGGACTATATCCTTTGGCCGGACTGTTGGACTATGAAGATACAAGATTGAAGACTTCGTCTCGTGTCCGGATGGGACTCTACTTGGCGTGGAAGGCAAGCTAGGCAATACGGATATGGATATCTCCTCCTTTGTAACCGACCTTGTGTAACCCTAACCCTCTCCGGTGTCTATATAAACCGGAGGGTTTTAGTCCGTAGGACAACAACCATAACATACAATCATACCATAGGCTAGCTTCTAGGGTTTAGCCTCTCTGATCTCGTGGTAGATCTACTCTTGTACTACCCATATCATCAATATCAATCAAGCAGGACGTAGGGTTTTACCTCCATTAAGAGGGCCCGAACCTGGGTAAAACATTGTGTCCCCTGCCTCCTATTACCATCCGTCCTAGACGCACAGTTCGGGACCCCCTACCCGAGATCCGCCGGTTTTGACACCGACAGTGCCACTCTACTGTGACAATGAGAGTGCCATCAAGATTGCTCATAACCCAGTTCAGCACTCGAAGACAAAGCACATTCAGATTCGTCATCATTTTCTTCGTGATCATGTGTTGAAGGGCGACATCTCTATTGAGCATGTGAAGACTGAAGAACAGCTAGCCGATATCTTCACTAAGCCCTTGGATGAAAAGAGATTTAGCAAGTTGAGGTGTGAGCTAAATATCCTAGAATCTTCAAATGTTCTTTGAAAAGGACACTCATCCTAACACTTATGCAAAATTGATGACTTAGATGTGCAACACATGAAGAAACGGTTTTCTTCAATCAATGAAGACTAACACTCTAAGTGTGAATAAATTAACGAAGAATTTGATTCTCAGAACCCTACGACAATTGTATGCGGTGTCTGAAATCATCATTCTTATACGGTGGGTCTCACCACCACCAAAAGTTGAAAATCCTCAATCTGAGTTTTTCCTCACTTTGAAATTCCTCAGTTATTCTTCAACTTGCATTGTCTTCACTCTTTCCCTCGTTTTTTCTTCATTGTCTACAACATTCATTTATTGCTATTTCTTCAAGGAACGCTACAACATATATGTGAGTTTATGTCCTCTACAGCATTCACTTATTGATATTTCTTCAAGTTGCTTGTTCTGCTAAGTGAATGTGATCGGACCCTTTCCCCCTCTATGCTAAACTCAACCTAGTCTATTCAAAAAAATTTCATGTGTGTTCTATTTGAAACTCGTTCAAAATCTTCACTGTGTCCTTGTCAGCTGAAGAAATTGTGAACGGAATTTGAAACTTATCTTATCTGAATTTTTGGTTTTTGCCGCTCAAACCGTTACACATTCCACGATAATACTTATCCTATTCACCCACGGTCGCACACGATCGTCACCTCTTAGTACGTGGGTGACACATGTCAAGCGAATGAGAAGGGTCAGGGGCACATTCGTCAAATTTCTTCGGGTGAACAGTTTTTCACTTCGACTATAAATACCCCACCCCTTCCTCACTTCATTTTTACTCTGCTTGACCTCTCTCCCGCTCGAGCTTCCTAAAACCTAGCGCCGCCGCTACTTCATCATCGCTGGTGAGGAAGAGCTTCACTACCTCGACCTCGTCGCCGCCATACTCAAGCGGGTCGCGGATTTCTTCACTCCGCTGCCGCCGTAGCTGTCTTCCTTAGCCAAGTTAGTGCGTGGAAGATCTAAACCGACGAGTTTCAAATCTACACTTCATAGTTCGTCGTGTTCCTCATCCATGGTAATTAAAAGTTAGTTTTACTGCCCTCTTTGATTAAAATGTTTTCTACAAAATCTTCAAAAGGTGTTTATTCTTCAAATCTTCACACACTGGACACCTCCCATAACATATGTTCTCGATCTGTTTCCCTAAGCAACATTTTTCTTCAAGATTCCTCAGTTGTGTGGATTTTTCAATTTGCACTACTCTGGAACCTAAGTTAATGAACGCTTAGTGAAATTCTTCAAGACTCAACTGGTCAAATTCCTCAAACTTGTTCTTATTGCAAAACCTTTTGAGAACGCATATGACCTCTCCAAATTCCTCGCAACTATACTCTGTTCACAGGTACACATGTCCGCTGCTGAATCACTAGGTTCTCATCAACTTAACTCATTTGCAGCATTCCTTGAAGAAAAGTTGCACACCTCTTCAGAGAATTCCATTGCTCAAATTCCTCAGCTGAAGAAAATGGCTGACGGTAAGAAGCCACAGAAGGGAGGAAAGAGGCCTGAGGTCAATACTGCTTTCGAGATTCCTGATGACATATACAAAGATTATTACACTCCTAGTGAGGCCACACATGTAAAGGAGGACAAAAATCAGCGCAAGGTGCACATACAAAGAATAGAGAGGAGATGGGCACGGGAATGGAGGGAGTACAGATATGTAACTCCCAAGTATATGAAGAAATTCGCTCTTAATCCTCCATGCCCAAGACCTCCATTGGCACCTGGCCAAGAAGCTAATCCCACCAGCATCAAGCGTGGTGAGGACTATCCTGATGAATGGGCCAAGCGCCAGGCCAAGCTAGCCAAAGTAGCTAAGGAAGCAGTGAGGAAATTTAATGAAGACTCTGCTGCTGCTGCTACCACTCCCGAGGCCTCTGCAAGCAAGCCAAAGAACGCCATGGCAAAGAAGCCTGCTCATAACCCAAGTGCTTCACTCCCAATGCCCTCATGGCCAAGTTCCTCAGCAATGCCCTCAAGGCCAGATTCTTCAAAGCCCTCACGGCCAATTCCTCAAGCTGCTCCAGCTCCTCCAAAGTCCTCAGCTCCTTCGTCAAAATCCTCAGCACCTCTGCATCTCGCCACATGCCAAAGGACAACAGGCATCTCTATTGCCTCAGGAGCTTCTGCTAGTTCTTCAGCTGCACCCAATTCCTCATGCAACAGTTATAACATAGGGTGACACAGAACTAGCTCTAGTTCATCAATGTAATGTTGGCATGTATTCCGAATATAGTCATATGTGCTTATGGAAAAGAACTTGCATGACATCTTTTGTCCTACCTTCCCATGGTAGTGGGGTCCTATTGGAAACTATGGGATATTAAGGCCTCCTTTTAATAGAGTACCGGACCAAAGCATTAACACTTAGTGAATACATGAACTCCTCAAACTACGGTCATCACCGGGAGTGGTCCTGATTATTGTCACTTCCAGGTTGCCGGATCATAACACATAGTAGGTGACTATTCACTTGCAAGATAGGATCAAGAACTCACATATATTCATGAAAACATAATAGGTTCAGATCTGAAATCATGGCATTCAGGCCCTAGTGACAAGTATCAAGCATAGCAAAGTCATAGCAACATCAATCTTAGAACATAATGGATACTAGGGATCAAACCCTAACAAAACTAACTCTATTACATGGTAAATATCATCCAACCCATCACCGTCCAGCAAGCCTACGATGGGATTACTCACGCACGGCGGTGAGCATCATGAAATTGGTGATGGAGGATGGTTGATGATGACGATGGCGATGGATTACCCTCTCCGGAGCCCCGAACGGACTCCATATCAGCCCTCTTGAGGAAGATCAGGGCTTGGTGGCGGCTCCGTATCGTAAAACGCGATGAATCCTTCTCTCTGATTTTTCCTCCTTGAAAGTGAATATATGGAGTTGGGGTTGAGGGCGGTGGAGTCTCAGGGGGGCGCGCCCTGCACCCTCGTGGACAGGGTGTGAGCCCCCTGATGCTGATTCTTTCACTGGTATTTTTTATTAATTCCAAAACATGTATCTGTGGATTTTCAGGTCATTTCGAGAACTTTTATTTCTGCACAAAAATAACACCATGGCAGTTCTGCTGAAAACAACGTCAGTCCAGGTTAGTTCCATTTAAATCATGCAAGTTAGAGTCCAAAACAAGGGCAAAAGTGTTTGGAAAAGTAGATACGTTGGATACGTATCAACTCCCCAAGCTTAAACCTTCGCTTGTCCTCAAGCAATTTAGCTGACAAACTGAAAGTGATAAAGAAAAACTTTTACAAACTCTGTTTGATCTTGTTGTTGCAAATATGTAAAGCCAACATTCAAGTTTTCAGCAAAGATTATGAACTAACCATATTCACAATAACATTTAGGTCTCATGTTTACTCATATCAATGGCATAATCAACTAGCGAGCAATAATAATAAATCTGAGATGACAACACTTTCTCAAAACAATAATTACATGATATAATAAGATGGTATCTCGCTAGCCCTTTCTGAGACCGCAAAACATAAATGCAGAGCACCCCTGAAGATCAAGGACTGACTAGACATTGTAATTCGTGGTAAAAGAGATCCAGTCATACTCAATGTAAATTAATAGCAATGCATGCGAATGACAGTGGTGCTCTCCAACTGGTGCTTTTTAATAAAAGGATGATGATTCAACATAAAAGTAAATAGATAGGCCCTTCACAGAGGGAAGAAGGGATTTGCAGAGGTGACAGAGCTCAAGTTTTGAAACAGAGATAAATAATAGTTTGAGTGGCATACTTTCATTTTCAACATAACAACCAAGAGATCTCGATATCTTCCATGCTACAAACATTACAGGCGGTTCCCAAACAGAATGGTAAAGTTTATACTCCCCCACCACCAACAAACATCAATCCATGGCTTTTCTGAAACAACGGGTGCCTCCAACTAACAACAATCCCGGGGGAGTTTTGTTTGCAATTATTTTGATTTGAGCATGGGACTGGGCATCCCGGTTACCAGCCATTTTCTCGTGAGTGATGAGCGGAGTCCACTCATCATGAGAATAACCCACCTAGCATGGAACATATAAACAGCCCTGGTTGATACATGAGCTATTCGAGCTTACAAAACAGAATTTCATTTGAAGGTTTAGAGTTTGGCACATACAAATTTACTTGGAATGGCAGGTAGATACGCATATAGGAAGGTATGGTGGACTCATATGTAATAACTTTGGGTTTATGGAAGTGGATGCACAAGCAGTATTCCCGCTTAGTACAAGTGAAAGCTAGAAAGAGACTGGGAAGTGACCAACTAGAGAGCGACAACATTCATGAACATGCATTAAGATTAATCAACAATGAGTGCAAGCATGAGTAGGATATAAATCACCATGAACATAAATATCGTGGAGGCTATGTTGATTTTGTTTCAACCTCATGCGTGAACATGTGCCAAGTCAAGCCACTCGAATCATTCAAAGGAGGATACCACCCTATCATACCACAATACAACCATTTTAATAGCATGTTGGCACGCAAGGTAAACCATTATAAATTCCTAGAATGGCATGAGAAACTATAATCTCTAATTGTCATTGCAAACATGTTTCATTCATAATAGGCTGAATCAGGAACGATGGACTAATCATATTTACAAAAATAAGATAGGTCGAGTTCATACCAGCTTCTCTCGTCTCAATCAGTCCATCATATATCATCATTATTGCCTTTCACTCCACGACCGAACGGCGTCGATAATAATAATAATAGTGCACGTGCATTGGACTAAGCTGGAATCTGCAAGCATTTAATACAAGGGAGAAGACAAGGTAATATGGGTTCTTGGTTAAATCAACAATAATGCATATGAGAACCACTCAACATTTTGATCATGGTCTTCTCCTCTCGACCCCCAAAGGAAAGAAAAGAAATAAAACTATTTACATGGGAAAGCTCCCAAGAAGCAAAAGAAGAATGAGAAATCTTTTTGGGTTTTCGTTTAGTTACTACTACTATATGCACGGAAAGTAAACTAGCTAAAAGCCACAACTAATTTTTTTTGGCTTTTCTTAAGGTTTTTTTTCAAACACACAAGAAGAAGACTTAGAAAAGAAAATAAACTAGCATGGATAGTACAATGAAAAAGTATGAGCACCGACAACTAGAATGAGTGTGTGAAAATGAATGTAATGTCAGTGAGAAATACGTACTCCCCCAAGATTAGGCTTTTGGCCTAAGTTGGTCTATGGCCACTAATGGCCTGGTGGATATCCAAAGTCGCAGCTAGGGTTGTACTGAGATGCAGCAGCAACTGCCTGAAGAGTTGTAGCTTGGAGGTGAGCTGCCTTCGTCCTCCTCTCTTTCTCGTTCGCCTCCTCCCTGGTTATAACATATCTCATTTTTGCCTGAAAATTAAAGAAAGTAGGAGCAGGGAGGGCAACATGGACAGTGCGATGTCTGTCAAAGATTAGTCGATACTGGAGGAACTGTTTGTTCATCTCAAGAAACTGATGGTGAACCATAGCATTATAATCTAGATAAGCAAGAGGCAACTCCATATCATTTCCATGTATGGGTATACCAAGATAATTAGCTACATGAGTTGCATAAATTCCACCAAACAAATATCCACTTATACCGTTAAGATGCAACTTTCAAGCCACAATGGCCCCCAAGTTATATTGTTTATCGCCTAATACCGCACTCTTGAGGACATAAAGATCTGGAATGCACATGTGACAAGCCCCATCTTTACCGTTAATGCATCTACCTATAAAGAGAGCAAAATAATGTATGGAAGGGAAATGAATGCTCCCTATGGTAGCTTGTGTGATTTATCTAGATTCCCCCACGGTGATACTAGCAAGAAAGTCTTTATATTCATATTTGCGAGGTTCACTAACATTGCCCCACTGCGGGAGTTTACAAGTAGTACTAAAATTTGATTTGCATATTGTTGTTCTCTTGCTGCAAGAATTTGATTTGCATATTGTTGATAGAAAAGGAGCCGAGAACCCCATAGCAGACAACTTGTCTAGGTTAGAGAATGTTCTTGATGACCCACTACCTATTAATGATAGTTTTCCTGATGAACAATTAAATGTTATAAGTACTTCTCGTAGTACTCCTTAGTATGCTGATTATGCTAATTATAGTGTTGCTAAGTTTATACCACCTAGCTTCACATACCAACAAAAGAAAAAGTTCTTCTATGATTTGAGACATTACTTTTGGGATGACCCACATCTTTATAAAGAAGGAGTAGATGGTGTTATTAGACGTTGTGTACCTGAGCATGAACAGGAACAGATCCTATGCAAGTGTCACTCCGAAGCTTATGGAGGACACCACGCTGGAGATAGAACTGCACATAAGGTATTGCAATCCGGTTTTTATTGGCCTACTCTTTTCAAGGATGCCCGTAAGTTTGTCTTGTCTTGTGATGAATGTCAAAGAATTGGTAATATTAGTAGACGTCAAGAAATGCCTATGAATTATTCTCTTGTTATTGAACAGTTTGATGTCTGGGCTTTGATTATATGGGACCTTTTCCTGCCTCTAATGGATATACACATATTTTAGTAGCTGTTGATTACGTTACTAAGTGGGTAGAAGCTATTCCAACTAGTAGTGCTGATCATAACACTTCTATCAAAATGCTTAAGGAAGTTATTTTTTCCGAGGTTTGGAGTCCCTAGATATTTAATGACTGATGGTGGTTCACACTTTATTCATGGTGCTTTCCGTAAAATGCTTGCTAAATATGATGTTAATCATAGAATTGCATCTCCTTATCATCCACAGTCTAGTGGTCAAGTAGAATTGAGCAATAGAGAGCTCAAATTAATTTTGCAAAAGACTGTTAATAGGTCTAGAAAGAATTGGTCCAAGAAACTTGATGATGCATTATGGGCATATAGAACTGCATAAAAAATCCTATGGGTATGTCTCCATATAAAATGGTATATGGAAAAGCATGTCACTTACCTCTCGAACTAGAACATAAGGCATATTGGGCTATTAAAGAGCTCAACTATGATTTCAACCTTGCCGGTGAGAAGAGGTTATTTGATATTAGCTCACTTGATGAATGGAGAACCCAAGCATATGAAAATGCCAAGTTATTTAAAGAAAAGGTTAAAAGATGGCATGACAAAAGGATACAAAAGCGTGAGTTTAATGTAGGTGATTATGTATTGCTATACAACTCTCGTTTAAGATTTTTTGCAGGAAAACTTCTCTCTAAATGGGAAGGCCCCTATGTTATCGAGGAGGTCTATCGTTCCGGTGCAATAAAAATCAACAACTTCGAAGGCACAAATCTGAAGGTGGTAAATGGTCAAAGAATCAAACATTATATCTCAGGTAATCCCATAAATGTTGAAACCAATATTATTGAAACCGTAACCCCGGAGGAATACATAAGGGACACTTTCCGGAACGTTTCAGACTCCGAAAGGGAATAGGTATGTGGTACGGTAAGTAAACCGACTCCAAAACAATTTCTAAGGAAATGTTTCTCCATTTTGGAATATTTAGAAAAATAGAAAAATAAGTAGCAGTCCGGGAAGGACACGAGGGCCCCACGAGGGTGGTGGGCGCGCCCTACCCCTCTGGGCGCGCCCCCTACCTCGTGAGCACCTTGTGTGCCTTCCGGACTCCGTTTTCTTGTACGATACGTATTTTGGTCGGTAAAAATTCATTATATATTCTCCCGAAGGTTTGGACTCCAGTATCACGCAAATCTCCTCTGTTTTCGTTTCGAGCTGTCCCGCTGCAGATTAGATCAACATGTCTTCCCAGGATTCAGAGGGAGAAAGCTACGTGGATGATTATTTAGCAAATCCCAAGGTCTATGGAGATGTGGAGCACAATGGTTGGACCACGGAGGAAGAAGAGGACTATGAACCCAAGGGGAAGGAGGAGACGAGCTCAGATGATGACGAAGCCCCATTACCTCAACCTGGGGACATGCACGTGGAGTTCAAAAAGTCAAGTCTCCCCGATAGGGTGAAGAAACCCAAGTTCGAGTTTATCCCTTTTCGTCTCTTGCAGGAAAACAAGCAGGACTTATGCAAAAAGATATTAACCCTGGAATGGGAGATTGATGATCTGAGGGATCAAAATGCTGTTCTCAAGCGCAAATTAAGGGAGAAGTCTAAGCCAGCATCATCGACAAAACCTTCACCACCTTCTTCAACAACAAAGAAGGAGACATAATCACATGGGTATGGGCACTCCCCTTGGCAACTGCCAAGCTTGGGGGAGGTTCCCCGGTATCGTATCACAATCACATCTCCTATCTTTACCATTTTTCTTAGTTCGATCCTATTAGTAGTATCTTGATCTAGTAGAATAAAGTTTATGGCATGATCTAGTTTTGAGTTTTGCTTTATGATCTCTCTTTGTAATCGAGTCCGTGAGCTATATATAATAAAGATTAGTGTTGAGTTAAGGGCCTGATTATTTTGCCATGATCTTGGGTGAATAAAAGAAAAGAGAAAAGAATAAAAAGAAACAACAAGTTCATATTGATCTTATTGAGAGTAATGACTTCACATAGAAAGAGTATGATGATTAAAAGTTGTTCGGAGTTGGCAGACATAGCTTTGGTCATTGTTGCAATTAATAGGAAGTAATAAGGAAAGAGAGGTTTCACATATAGATATATTATCATTGACATCTTTTATTATTGGAAGCACTCATTAAAATATGACATGCTAAAGAGTTGATGTTGGACAAGGAAGACAATGTAATGAGTTATGTCTTTCTTATATTTGAGATAAAGTATGTTGTCATGGATCCTCTAACTTGTTGAGCTTGCCTTTCCCCCTCATGCTTTCCAAATTCTTAGCACTAAGTAGAGATACTACTTGTGCTTCCAAATACCCTTAAACCAGTTTTGCCAGGAGAGTCCACCATATCTACCTATGGATTGAGTAAGATCCTTCAAGTAAGTTGTCATCGGTGCAAAGTAATAAAAATTGCTCTAAATATGTATGATTGATTGGTGTGGGAGAAATAAGCTTTATACGATCTTGTGATGTGGAAGTAATAAAAGCGACGGACTGCATAATAAAGGTTCACATCACAAGGGGCAATATAAAGTGACGTTCTCTCGCATTAAGATTTTGTGCATCCAACCATAAAAGCGCATGGCAACCTATGCTTCCCTCTGCGAAGGGCCTATCCTTTATTATTATCTTCCACCTTATGCAAGAGTCACGGTGATCTTCACCTTTCCTTTTTCACTTTATCCTTTGGCAAGCTTAGCATGTTGGAAAGAACATGGTATATATATATATATATCTAATTGGATGTAGGGGAGCATGAACCATTATTGTTGACATTACCCTTGAGGTAAAAGGTTGTGGGGCAAAACTATAAGCCCCTATCTTTCTCTGTGTCCGATTAAAACTCCATAAACACAAGTATCGCGTGAGTGTTAGCAATTATGAAGGACTAGATGATAGTTGAGTATGTGGACTTGCTTTTAAGCTCTGACATAGACTCTTTTTGATGTTATGATAAATTGCAATTGTTTCGATGACTGAGATTATAGTTTATTGGAGCCCAATAAGGTTTATGATTCATACTTTTGCATTGTGAATAGATCATCGCTTGAACATAAGTAATCATATGACAAAATCTATATATGTTGTTGTTATGAGAATAATCATGACGCCTTCATGTCTGTATTTTATTTTTATTGACGCCTCTACCTCTAAACATGGCGACATATTTATTGTTATCGGCTTTTCGCTTGAGGACAAGCGAGGTCTAAGCTTGGGGGAGTTGATACGTCCATTTTGCATCATGCTTTTATATCGATATTTATTGCATTATGGGCTGTTATTTCACGTTATGTCACTATGTCTATTCTCTCTTATTTTACAAGGTTTACATAAAGAGGGAGAATGCCGGCAGTTGGAATTCTAGGGCTGGAAAAGGAGCAAATATTAGAGACCTATTCTGTGCAAATCCAAAAGTCCTGAAACTCCATGGAATATCTTAAAATAAATAAAGAAACATCCTCGCCAAAGATGAAGTCCAAGGGGCCCACACCCTGCTCACGAGGGTGGGGGGCGCCCCCCCCCCCCTACCAGGGCGCGCCCCCCTACCTCGTGGGCCCCCTGGTGGGTCTCCGACGTCCATCTTCGCCTATATGAAATCTTTCGTTGAGAAAAAAAATAAGAAGCAACCTTTCGGGACGAGACTCCGCCGCCATGAGGCGGAACCGAGGCGGAACCAATCTAGAGCTCCGGCAGAGCTGTTCTGCCGGGGAAACTTCCCTCCGGGAGGGGGAAATCATCACCATCGTCATCACCAACGCTCCTCTCATCGGGAGAGGGCAATCTCCATCAACATCTTCACCAGCACCATCTCATCTCCAAACCCTAGTTCATCTCTTGTATCCAATTCTTGTCTCAAAGTCCGGCATTGGTGCTAGTAGGTTGCTAGTAGTGTTGATTACTCCTTGTAGTTGATGCTAGTTCGTTTATTTGGTGGAAGATCATATGTTCAGATCCTTTATGAATATTATTACCCCTCTGATTATGAACAAGAATATGCTTTGTGAGTAATTACGTTTGTTCCTGAGGACAAGGGAGAAGTCTCGCTATTAGTAGTCATGTGAATTTGGTATTCGTTTGATATTTTGATAAGATGTATGTTGTCTAGCCTCTAGTGGTGTTATGTGAACGTCGAGTACATAACACTTCACCATTATTTGGGCCTAGAGGAAGGCATTGGGAAGTAATAAGTAGATGATGGGTTGCTAGAGTGACAGAAGCTTAAACCCTAGTTTATGCGTTGCTTCGTAAGGGGCTGATTTGGATCCATATGCTTCATGCTATGGTTAGGTATACCTTAATACTTTTGTTGTAGTTGCGGATGCTTGCAATAGAGGCTAATCATAAGTGGGATGCTTGTTCAAGTAATAACAGCACCCAAGCACCGGTCCACCCACATATCAAATTATCAAAGTATCGAAAGCGAATCATATGAACGTGATGAAAACTAGCTTGACGATATTCCCATGTGTCCTCGGGAGCGCTTTTCCCATTATAAGAGTTTGTTCTGGCTTGTCCTTTGCTACAGAAAGGATCGGGCCACCTTGCTGCACCTTATTTACTTCTGTTACTTGTTGCTCGTTACAATTTATCTCATTACAAAACTATCTGTCACCACTTATTTCAGTACTTGCAGAGAATACCTTGCTGAAAACCGCTTATCATTTCCTTCTGCTCCTCGTTGGGTTCGACACTCTTACTTATCGAAAGGACTATGATAGATCCCCTATACTTGTGGGTCATCACACTCGGGCCCTAGTGACAAGTATTAAGCATAGCAAAGTCATAGCAACATCAATCTTAGAACATAATGGATACTAGGGATCAAACCCTAACAAAATTAACTAGATTACATGGTAAATATCATCCAACCCATCACCTTCCAGCAAGCCTACGATGGGATTACTCACGCACGGCGGTGAGCATCATGAAATTAGTGATGGAGGATGGTTGATGATGACGATGGAGACGGATTCCCCTCTCCGGAGCCCCGAACGGACTCCAGATCAGCCCTCCCGAGGAAGATCGGGCTTGGTGGCGGCTCCGTATCGTAAAACGCGATGAATCCTTCTCTCTGATTTTTTCCTCCTCAAAAGTGAATATATGGAGTTGGGGTTGAGGTCGGTGGAGTCTCAGGGGGCCCATGAGGCAGGGGGCGCGCCCCTAGGGGTGCCCTGCACCCTCATGGACAGGGTGTGCCCCCTGATGCTGATTCTTTTGCTAGTATTTTTTATTAATTCCAAAACATGTCTCCGTGGATTTTCAGGTCATTCCGAGAACTTTTATTTCTGCACAAAAATAACACCATGGCAGCTCTGCTGAAAACAACGTTAGTCCGGGTTAGTTCCATTCAAATCATGTAAGTTAGAGTCCAAAACAAGGGCAAAAGTGTTTGGAAAAGTAGATACGTTGGAGACGTATCATACACCGGTACCGACCCGTCTGCCCGTCGAGGATTCTCCCGACTCCCGATCCGCTGTCCATGGTGGTGCCCGATGTGGTGACCACCGCTGTCACCTCGCACCCGCCACGGACGGTGGCATAGGCCTGTCGGACCCGCTCCACTTTGACGCCGGTGACTGCCTCCCGCCGCAGTGTCCGCATCGAGGCGGCTCATCCGTCAGACTTCCCGGCTCCGTCCATCCTCGAGCGGGTAGAGCTCTGGGCTACGGCTAGGAACCTCGAGTTACGTTCAGACGACATCCCCCCCCGCCAGTTCATCCAGTTATTCTTTCTCCGCACATGAGGCCGTTCACCTAGGCCACCTCGCTAAGGTGTCCACCGACTCGGCCATCATCTTTGGAGGGGAAGTAGCCCCCTAGAGTAGATCGAGGCTATTCTCACCCGCGGAATCCTTGATAGAAGACTTGCCGAGACCCAAGCACGCCTCCTCCGCACACCTGTGGAGCCGTTCGACTCCTCTGGTGTGGCGGCCCCAACGGTGCATGAGGAGGAGATCCGTGGTCGAACCCGCTCCCGTACTACTGCCCTTCGGGCTCAGAGCGCCTCCCATGTCCTGGGGTCAAGCAGCCCCCTGATGGCGCCTTGATGTGGATCCTCTTCTGGAACATCCGCGGCTTTGGCCATGATGGACGGCGCCGCCAATTGATCGAATACATGCAAGACGAACACATTGACATCATAGCCATCCAAGAAACAATGTGTATAGAGTTCTCCCTTCCCGCGATGGCCTGAGCCCCCGCCTGTTTGCCTGGCATTGACTCCCTTCTAGTGGACCACAGGACACTCAGGAGGCATCCTTTTAGGCATGAAGGATGCCACCTTTGATGTGGGCGGCATGGACAGGGGTGAATTCTACGTTAGTATGGAGATCTTCGAACGAGCGCTCAACTTCAAATGGGAAATTGTGATCATGTGCGGGCCGGCCGACCACCGTCGCTCGTCAACCTTCCTTGACGAACTTCAGAGGAAGGTCTCCGCCTCACTTCTGCCCGTGGTGGTGGGTGGCGACTTTAACCTCATCCAATCCCCCGATGAGAAGAACAATGACCGTGTCAACCTTCCCCATATGTAGATGTTTAATAACTACATCGCGGAGCTTGGCCTCCGCGAACTAGATAGGATTGGAGCCAGGTTCACCTAGACTAACCGTCAAGCTCACCCGACGCGCTCTGTTCTGGATCGCTTCCTAGTTTCCCTAGAATGGGAGCTCCGGTTCCCTCTGGCCTCGCTCTGTGCCTGTGCAATTACCTGGATTGGGTCCAACCACATCCCCCTCCTTCTTTCCTCCTCCGACGATTGGCCCCCCACCCCCCTCAGTTCCGCTTTGATCTCTTCTGGCTCAACCAGGCAGGGTTTATGGAGGCGGTCCGGACTAGGTGGGCCTGCGCTCGGACCTCCCCCACCGCTCCATCTCCGTGGTGGACTCGTAGCAGTTCTACGCCAAGCTTGCCCGCCAATTTATGAAGGGATGGGGCGCTAGCCTCGGGCAGGACTTCTGCGAGCGCAAGAAAACCCTCCTGCCGGCTATCCAAGCACTTGACTCCCGTGCCGACACCTCCGGGATCTCCCTGATGGGTGGATGCTGAGATATGATCTTGAGGACCAGCTCTCAGTCATTTACACCTATGAAGAAGCTTACTAGCGGCTCCGCGGCACCGAACAGTGGGTCCTCCGTGGAGATGCTAATACGAGGTACTTCCAGGCGATCGCTAATGAGCGGAGGCCTCGGAACTCCATCCAATGCCTGTGGGACGGGGACACCCCTCTCCATTGCCCATCAGATATCCGGGCTCACGTTGATGGCTTCTATAAAGCCCTATTCTCCCCCACCCCTAGGGGTGGGACTTCCTTAGCCCCAGACACTTGGTTAGGCCGCCAGCTAGTATCGGACGAGGCAAATGCCGCCCTTACAGCCCCGTTCTCTGAGGAGAAGGTGCACTTGGACATCCAAGGCATGAACTCTTCCTTGGCCCCGGGCCTGATGGCCTTCTGGTGATGTTGTTCAAAACATTCTGGCAGACCATCAAGCCGGAGGTCATTACCCGGTTTGACGAATTCTACACTGGGTCCATGGACCTTGGGTTCCTGAACTACGGGATCATCACACTTATCCCCAAAGTTTTGAGCGCTTCTGACATCCGCCAGTTCCGCCCTATCACCGTGATCAACGTGATATTCCGGATCCTTGCGAAGGGTTACACCAATGGGGTGACCCTTCCCGCGGACGCCATTACCCACCCCAATCAATCGGCTTTCATCCAAGGGCATTTTATTCTGGATGGGGTCTTGGTGTTCCATGAGGTGCTACATGAAGTCCGCTCCATGCACTAGGGACCGGTTTTTCTGAAGCTCGACTTCCACAAAGCCTACGACATTGTTCTTTGGCCATTCCTTCGGGATGTTTTGATCCGCAAGGGCTTCGATGACCATTGGGTGAGCAGGGTCATGCAACTGGTCACCTGCGGCCGGATCATGATTAACATTAACGGCGAGATTGGACCCTACTTCCCCACCCTATGTGGGGTATGCCAGGGTGACCCGTTCTCCCAGTTTCTGTTTAACATGGTGGTTGATGCCCTTGCCGCCATCCTTGATAAAGCCAAATCTACCGGCCATATCCACGGCGTAGTCCCTCATCTGGTGGGAGGGGGAGGGGTCTCCCTCCTGCAATACACAGATGACACCATCATTATGGTGGAGGGATCCGCTTCCGACATCGCCAACCTAAAGTTCCTCCTCCTCTATTTCCAACAAATGTCGGGTCTCATGATCAACTTTGATAAGAGAAAAGTGATGATCCTTGGCTATTCTCCTGAGGAGGCCTAGGCCATAGCCGACAATTTGAACTGTCGGCTGGGCTCTTTGCCCACCACCTACCAGGGGATTCCCATTAGTAACTCTAGGATGACCGTTGCCGACCTCTGCCCAACGGTCACTAGGATGCAGCACCGGTTCAAACCGTGGTGGGGTAGGTGGCTTTCGAAGGCAGCCAGGGAGATCCTCATTAACTCCTCGCTGTCCAGCCTCCTATGGTTCCTCATGAGCTTCTATAGCCTTCACTTGCCCCTGCATCAGGAGATTGCCAAATACCAGTCTCGGTTCTTCTGGGCAGGTAAGGGGGAGAAACAAAAATAACATATGGTGAGCTGGCCCGACATCTGCAAACCCAAAGACCAGGGTGGCCTTGGGATCATGTCCTCCAGGCGCATGAATATTGCTCTCCTGACGCGCTGGCTTTGGAGGATCACCAATGGGGAGGGGGGACTCTGGTTAACCCTCATCCGAAATAAATACCTCCGCGGTCAGCCCCTAGCCTTCTGCCAGCGCACTGATGGATCCCAATTTTGGTAGGTAGTGATTCAGCTCCTTCCTGTCCTCCGAGTTGGTACCTCCATCTCAGTGGGCTTTGGATCCGCAACGTTGTTCTGGTTGGACCGGTGGTTGGGGACTCCCCCCTTGCCGCTCGTTTCTCGAAGTTATTCTCCATCGCGGTTGACCCCCGGGTCTCCATCGAGATGACCCTTATTGACTTAGGGCGGCTCGCCTTCCGACGACACTTCGGCCCTCTCGAGGTGGCCGCATGGGATACCCTCCTCCAGGCCATCGCTCTCCAACCGTTAGACATGGATGGCGTGCCTGACCCCGTGTCGTGGCTTCTGGAGCCCCTGGAACGTTTTTCCACGAAGTCCCTATATCTGGCCATTGCCCCCTCTGAGGGAGTCCTTGATTATGGGCTCCTCGGGCATCCGAACTATGGTACGTGGGCCGGATTGATGGACTGTGAAGATGCAAGACCGAAGACTCTCACCCGTGTCCGGATGGGACTCTCCTTGGCGTGGAAGGCAAGCTTGACGTCCCAATATGAAGATTCCTTTCTCTATAACCGACTTTGTACAACCCTAGTCCCCCCCGGTGTCTATATAAACCGAACGGCTTAGTCCGTAAAGACAGGGAATCATAATCATAATTAGATAGGCTAGACTTCTATGGTTTTAGCCATTACGATCTCGAGGTAGATCAACTCTTGTAACCCCCATACTCATCAATATTAATCTAGCATGACGTAGGGTTTTACCTCCATCGAGAGCGCCCGAACCTGGGTAAACATTGTGGTCCCTGTCTCCTGTTACCATCAACCTCGGACGCATAGTTCGGGACCCCCTACCCAAGACCCGCCGGTTTTGATACCGACATTGGTGCTTTCATTGAGAGTTCCGTTGTGTCATCATCAAGAGGTTCGATGGCCCCGTCAATCATCCACAACAACTTTGCCCAGGGAGAAACCTTCCTCCCCGAACAAATCTTCGTGTTCGGCGGCTTCGTACTGCGGGCCAACTCGCTTGGCCATCTAGAGCAGATTGATAGCTACGCCCCTGGCCATCAGGTCAGATTTGCAAGCTTGAACTATGTCGCGGACATCCGCAGAGACTTGATCTTCGACGGATCCGAGACCGCTGCAGTAGCCGCTCCCTGTCACCACGATGAACATGACTTAAATCTATCATCGAACCACACCCAGGAGATAGAACCTGCAACTCCTCCGGTTCTAGATCCGGAGTAGATCACGCCATCCAAGGACAGGGGGCTCAACTCCGCCACGGAGGCCACAGACTCAGCGGCGTTGGATCCGCACATAGACCCAACCTCAAGTGAGATCTGTGTTATCAGAACCTCGGACATGTTTTCGAGTATAGGTTCTGAAGCATGTGCATCTGCGCATGATGAGCTTGATCGGGCATCGATCGTTGAATTCAGCTTCGCGGACATCTTCCGGCACTCGCCTTTAGGCGACGTGCTAAACTCATTAAAACACTCTCCTTAGCAGGGGACTCACAACCGAATTATATCCGGTTCGAACTGGAGGCTGATGACGGAGAATTTCGCTTCCCACCCCCCGCCCACTTAATAGCCACTGTCGAAGACTTAACTGACATGCTCCATTATGGCTCCGACGACATCGACGGTATGGACGACGATGCCGGAGAAGAAGAGGCCCAAAACCCGGCGTTTACCGAACGCTGGACGGCCACTTCCTCATACAACGTATACATGGTGGATGCACCAAAAGAGAATAGCAGCGATGACAAGGAAGATCCAGTTGAGGATAAACCTCCTGAGATACAACCAAAGCGTCGGCGTCAGCGGCGCCGCTCTAAGTCACGCCGCAGCAAAGACAGCAACACCGGCACAGGAGAAGATAACACTCCGGGCGGTGCCAAAGACAATGAAGACCCCATTGAGGCAACTTCCGAACAAGATGAACGGGAAGACGGGCAAGTTAGCCCTGATGAACAGGCCACACATGAAGATTCGGAGGACAGTAATAATCTTCCGCTCTCCAAGGATGAGGCAAGCCTCGGCACCGAGGATTTTATCATGCCTGAGGAACCTCTTGAGTAGGAGCGCTTCGAGCACTAGCTAATAGCCACTGCAAGGAGCCCGAAAAAGAAATAGCAGCAGCTTCAAGCTAATCAAGATCTACTCAATGATAGATGGACTGATGTCCTGGCAGCCGAGGAATACGACCTCAAGCGCCCAGCCAAAAGTTACCCGAAGCGCAAATTGCTACCTCAGTTCGATGACGAGGCGTTGGAGCCCGTACCATCATCGTGCAATGCGGCTGACCGACCAGCACGCAGTCGGGATAAAACGACATCTCAAGCCGAACACCAGCCTGCCCTACCTCACCGTAAAGGCAGAGATAAAACAGCTCGAGGACTCACATATGACCTACGTCAGGACTTGGATGGTAGAGCGGGTCAGAACAGATCGATCTATGGATCACGGGGACGTGCCCCGACACGCGATAACGGCTATCTAGCCGGACGCAATAGCCATACTCACGCCCGGGCCGAGAACTGCAGACGGAGTCTATCCGAGCTACGTCGCGACATGGCGCGATATAGAGGCGTCGCTCACCCACGTAGCTTCACTGACGAAGTAATGGACCACAAATTCCTAGAAGGGTTTAAACCCATGAATACCGAATCATACGATGGAACAACAGATCCCGCAGTATGGATTGAGGACTATCTTCTCCATATCCACATGGCCCGCGGTGATGATCTCCATGCCATTAAATACCTACCACTAAAACTAAAGGGACCAGCTCGGCACTAGTTAAACAGCCTTCCAGAGAACTCCGTTGGCAGCTGGGAAGATCTGGAAGATGCCTTTCGCGATAACTTCCAAGGTACATATGTCCGGCCACCAGATGCCGATGACTTAAGGCACATCATCCAGCAGCCCGGAGAGTCAGCCAGAAAGCTCTGGACTAGGTTCTTAATTAAAAAGAACCAAAATGTCGATTGTCTGGACGCCGAAGCCCTTGCAGCCTTCAAACACAGCGTCCGGGATGACTGGCTCGCTCGCCACCTCGGTCAAGAAAAACCAAAATCCATGACAGCCCTTACCGGTCTAATGACCCGCTTTTGCGCAGGAGAAGACAGCTGGCTTGCTCGTAGGAGCAATGGTGCCAATGACCCGGGCACTTCTGAAGTACGAGACGGCACCGGAAAGCCACAATGCAATAAACACAAGCGTCGTAATAATGATGAAATAACACAGGACACAGCAGTTAACGCCGGATTCAGTGGCTCCATGCCTGGTCAACGGAAAAAGGCATCCAAGGCAAATAGAGACGGACCATCCAACCTCGATAAGATATTGGATCGGCCCTGCCAGATTCATGGCACCCCCGATAAACCAGCTACTCATACTAACAAAAGATGTTGGGTCTTCAAACAAGCCGGCAAGCTAAAAGCCCAACACAAGGGGAAGGGGCCGCCCAGTGACAGCGATGAAGAAGAGACTCGCCAGTCGAATACCGGGGTTCAGAAGCAATCCCCCCCCCCCCCTCGAAGTGAAAACCGTAAATATGGTATATGCAATGCACACCCCTACAGGGGAGCACACGCGCGCACTACAGACAAATACGCCATAGAGAGGGTTCCCCCAAAAATTAGTCATACCCATCCCGAAGGATCGGCAGCTCTGATCATCGATCCAATTATTGATGGGTTCCATCTCACGAAAGTCCTTATGGACGGCGGCAGTAGCCTTAATCTACTGTACCAAGACATTGTCCACAAAATGGGCATTGATCCTTCTAGAATCAAACCCACCACAACAATCCTCAAAGGACCAGTACCTGGCATAGAAGCTCACTGCACGGGCTCCGTCACACTGGAAGTCATTTTCGGTTCACCAAACAACTTCTGAAGCGAGGGCTTGACCTTTGATATTGCCCCGTTCCACAGTGGCTACCACGCACTTCTGGGGCATACCACTTTTGCTTGATTTAATGCGGTCCCACTCTATGCCCTCGCAAAACTTAAAATGCCCGGTCCGCGCGGCGTCATAACAATAAATGGAAATACGGGACACTCCTTCTGTACAGGAGATTGTACTACGGCCATTACAACTGAAGCACAAAGCGGCCTAGTCAAGCCGCACAACTCATCGGCCATTAAGCCACCGGTTTCCATTAAATGGAACCAATCTGTCTCAGAGCAGGATTATCAGTTCAGCCTCTACCGTTCGCCTCACAATCACGCGAAGTTTATACCGCGCAAGCATAATTATGCACTTAAAATACCCTGGCCATCGGCGGAGGCACAACACGGGCAAACCTAAAAGCACTCACATTTCCTCCTTTTCATTTCTAACTATTTATTTTTATCTTATCACATATGACGCAAAATATTGGTCATCTCACAGACTCTTTCGGAGTTCGGCTTCATACACTTACCCCAAGGTTGTTCCTGTTGAAGGAATCATTTAACCGAGGCAAGGCGGTGCAGACGTGCGATAGGAGGTTCAAATAATTTTGTAGATCGCACTCTCTATTTTGAGCCTGTAAAGTGCCTTCTCCCTCAGCCTTCGACCACCCGCATGTCAAATAGCCTGGTTCGTGGCATTATTATTTGTAAAATCGCAATTGACATATCGATTAGATCCCAGTAAACATAATCCATATCCAGTATTCGCTTTTTCTAAAAAAAGCTGAATTTCTCCGGTTGTTTCACACTCGCACCTCGGCACGGGTTGCCAGGGGCTCGATATGGGAACAAATGAATTGCCGACAAGTCCGAACAACTTTATAACACACTTCGGCATCGCGAGTTTGGCCTTATATGCATTAGCTCCGAATCATGTCTTTGGTCAATAGTTGGGTTGCCCGGCTCCTGTGCTTACTACCTTACGTTCCGCTATATCGGCTAGGGTAGTAAAGGGAGAACTACTGTGATTGTGTCCCGGTTTATCCGGATGAGCACCTCAGTAGAGAAAGCCAAAAACAGACTGTCATGATGCGGCGAGAGCTGGTCAACCACTCGATGACTTATTAGAATCTTTCGCGATTCCTTCCGTATTGCACGAAGGACCGTTCTTCTGGTCACTCATGTAACGCGTTGTATTCGGATAACTGCGTACATACCAGGGGCTATATCATAGACCCACCGTCAAACTCATATGGCTAAGTGAAAGTGCTAAAGCCCTATAGTCTGATTGCCTAGTTCACCGCATTGACACCTCCTTCACGGACCAAGACGTTGGATCAAGAGTGATCAAGTGCTTTTCCGAACACCCCCGTATTTTATGCGAGGGGGCTGAAGCCGATGACTAGAAAACTTCCGGATTATACAAAAACGGCCGCACAGGAGGAGCCACAACTTCTAGGCATAATCTTAAAATATAATAATATTATTTTTACAATTTCAATACATTTCACTCGAACATCATCTCTTTTGAGCACTGACCCTCTATCAAGCGGGCACCCTCTAAGACATCCTCAAAATAATACTCTGGCGTGTGATACTTGCTACCGCTTGAGCACTGCGTTGGTTTTTCCCGAAGAGGAAGGGATGATGCGGTAAAGTAGTGTAAGTATTCCCCTCAATTTTTGAGAACCAAGGTATCAATCCAGTAGGAGGCTACGCGCGAGTCCCTTGCACCTGCACAAAACAAATAAATCCTCGCAACCAACGCGATAAGGGGTTGTCAATCCCTACACGACCACTTACGAGAGTGAGATCTGATAGATATGATAAGATAATTTTTTGGTATTTTTATGATAAAGATGCAAAGTAAAATAAAAGCAAAATAAAAAGCAAAGGAAATAACTAAGTATTGGAAGATTAATATGATAAAGATAGACCCGGGGGCTATAGGTTTCACTAGTGGCTTCTCTCAAGAGCATAGGTATTCTACGGTGGGTGAACGAATTACTGTTGAGCAATTGACAGAATTGAGCATAGTTATGAGAATATCTAGGTATGATCATGTATATAGGCATCATGTCCGAGACAAGTAGACCGACTCCTGCCTGCATCTACTACTATTACTCCACTCATCGACCGCTATCCAGCATGCATCTAGAGTATTAAGTTCATGAAAACAAAGTAACGCCTTAAGCAAGATGACATGATGTAGAGGGATAAACTCATGCAATATGATGAAAACCCCATCTTGTTATCCTTGATGGCAACAATACAATACATGCCTTGCTGCCCCTACTGTCACTGGGAAAGGACACCGCAAGATTGAACCCAAAGCTAAGCACTTCTCCCATTGCAAGAAAGATCAATCTAGTAGGCCAAACCAAACTGATAATTTGAAGAGACTTGCAAAGATAACCAATCATACATAAAAGAATTCAGAGAAGATTCAAATATTGTTCATAGATAGACTTGATCATAAACCCACAATTCATCGGTCTCAACAAACACACCGCAAAAAGAAGATTACATCGAATAGATCTCCATAAGAGAGGGGAGAACATTGTATTGAGATCCAAAAAGAGAGAAGAAGCCATCTAGCTAATAACTATGGACCCGTAGGTCTGAGGTAAACTAGTCACACTTCATCAGAGGGGCTATGGTGATGATGTAGAAGCCCTTCGTGATCGATGCTCCCTCCGGTGGAGCTCCGGAACAGGCCCCAAGATGGTATCTCGTGGATACAGAAAGTTGCGGCGGTGGAATTAGGGTTTTGGCTCCGTATCTGATCGTTTGGGGGTACGTAGGTATATATAGGAGGAAGGAGTACGTCGGTGGAGCACCAGGGGGCCCATGAGGGTGGAGGGCGTGCCTGGGGGGGGGGGGGGTAGGCGCGCCCCCTACCTCGTGGCCTCCTCTTTTGTTTCTTGACGTAGGGTCCAAGTCTCCTGGGTCTTGTTCGTTGAGAAAATCACGTTCCCGAAGGTTTCATTCCGTTTGGACTCCGTTTGATATTCCTTCTCTTCAAAACCCTAAAATAGGCAAAAAAAATAGCAATTCTGGGCTGGGCCTCCAGTTAGTAGGTTAGTCCCAAAAATAATATAAAAGTGGATAATAAAGCCCAATAATATCCAAAACAGTAGATAATATAGCATGGAGCAATCAAAAATTATAGATACGTTGGAGACGTATCAATACTCCTTGCCCTCGGGTGGACTTTTCGCTGCAACATCGGTGGCCTTCATATTTTCCCAGTACGTCTTCAACGGGCAAGGGCGATCCGTGCACCTTCAATGCACATGGACCGCTTAACATCGTCGATATGCGACACCGCATCACCTAATCGCCGTACCAAACCGAAATAACTCTTCGGAACTGGCTCAGTCGGCCACAGCTGGACTACGACGTCCTTCATGGTAGAACCGGATATCTTGTGGAGCTCGGCACACTAGGCCATCTGTTCGTTCCGCAACAGTGGGTGCTTCGGCGTGCCGAATTGTGATGATAAAAGCTTCTCCGTTGCATGCCCTTCCTGCGCTTCGTAAAACTGCGCCGCATCAGAGGCACTCTTCGGCAAGTCCAAAAAGGCGTCTGGGGAGCTCCACATTTGATTAAGCAGGGCATAGTTCAGATCGTCGAACTTAGTCTGTAATAAGAAAGGCTTACCGGCTGCTATCTCCCCAACTTGCCGGATCTCTTCCCGAACCGCTCTAGACTCAGATCGTGCTTCTCTTGCCTCTTATAATGCCTTGTCAAGATCGGCTGCTTTGGCCTTGTTATCCTTCTCAAGGAATTCACACCGGACAGTGGCTTCCTTCAGCTCGTGCGCCATAGTGGCCATTCTCTCCTCACACTGGCGTTGAGCAGCCTGTCCGGCTTCTAACTCATCAGCTGCCTTCTTGGCAGCCACATTACTCATCCGGGCTTGCTCCTTGGCTCCGTCAAGTTCAGACCGAAGGGTCTCAACCGAGCTACACCATCTGTAGATACGCATGTCTCAGAACATAATTCTAGCTTCATGCTCATGTTACTATACATACTCTAACACATACCTTGCACCTCGTCGAGTCGCCTATTAATAAGCGTGATGTCGTTATCCGCCACGTCAAGCTTATGCTCCATACCTGCAACCTCTGTAGCGTGGGAAGTCGTCATGGAGGTAACAGCCTGTGTTTCCAGTCATTAGATTATTACCCGAGGACATCTTTTTTGATCCTGTGATTACCTACCTTTGGGCGCCAATCAGAGCCTCAGGGGCTACTATCTATACACAGGTACATTTTTGTGTATAGAGCACAATCGAAAATATAACATTACATACCTCAAAGCCTCTTAGCAGGCTGATACATCTCCAATGTATCTACTTTTCCAAACAGTTTTGCCCTTGTTTTGGACTCTAACTTGCATGATTTGAATGGAACTAACCCGGACTGACGCTGTTTTCAGCAGAACTACCATGGTGTTATTTATGTGCAGGATCAAACATTCTCGGAATGACCTGAAACTTCACGGAGACACTTTTCAGAAAATAAGAAAAATACCTACCAAAGATGAAGGCCAGGGGGCCCACCGTCTTGCCACGAGGGTGGGGGCACGCCTGCGCCCCTAGGGCGCGCCCCCTACCTCGTGGGCCCCCTGTTGCGTCTCCAACTCCAACTCCACCTCCATATATTGAGTCTCGATGAGAAAAAAATCAGAGAGAAGAAATCATCGCGTTTTACAATACGGAGCCGCCGCCCAGCCCTAAAACCTCTCGGGAGGGCTGATCTGGAGTCCGTTCGGGGCTACGGAGAGGGGAATCCATCGCCATCGTCATCATCAACCATCCTCCATCACCAATTTCATGATGCTCATCGCCGTGCGTGAGTAATTCCATCATAGGCTTGCTGGACGGTGACGGGTTGGATGGGATCTATCATGTAATCGAGTTAGTTTTGTTAGGGTGTGATCCCTATTGTCCACTATGTTCTGAGATTGATGTTGCTATGACTTTGCTATGCTTAATGCTTGTCACTAGGGCCCGAGTGCCATGATTTCAGATCTGAACCTATTATGTTTTCATCAATATATGAGTGTTCTTGATCCTATCTTGCAAGTCTATAGTCACCTATTATGTGTTATGATCCATTAACCCCGAAGTGACAATAATCGGGATACTTACCGGTGATGACCGTAGTTTGAGGAGTTCATGTATTCACTATGTGTTAATGCTTTGTTCCGGTTCTCTATTAAAAGGAGGCCTTAATATCCCTTAGTTTCCGTAAGGACCCCGCTGCCACGGGAGGGTAGGACAAAAGATGGCATGCAAGTTCTTTTCCTTAAGCACGTATGACTATGTTTGGAATAGATGCCTACATTATACTCCCTCCGTTCCAGAATATAAGGTGTATTGATTTCCGTGCAAGTCAACCATTTGAATGTTTGACCAAGATTATAGAACAAAATAGAAACATCTGCAATACCTAATAGGTAAACTATGAAACTACCTTTCATGATCGATCAAATGATATAAATTTCATATTGTGAATATTGATATATTTTTCTAAAAACTTGGTCAAACTTGCACTCGGTTGACTTTTGAAAAAACAAATACACCTTATATAAAGGAATGGAGGGAGTATCAATGAATTGGAGCTAGTTCTGTGTCACCCTAGGTTATGACTGTTACATGATGAACCGCATCCGGCATAATTCTCCATCACCGATCCATTGCCTACGAGCTTTCCATATATTGTTCTTCGCTTATTTACTTTTCCGTTGTTATTGCTATCATCACTACAAAATACCAAAAACACTACTTTTACTATTGTTACCTTTTGCTATCGTTACCACCACTATCATATTACTTTGCTACTAAACACTTTGCTGCAGATATTAAGTTTTCAGGTGTGGTTGAATTGACAACTCAGATGCTAATACTTGAGAATATTCTTTGGCTCCCCTTGTGTCGAATCAATAAATTTGGGTTGAATACTCTACCCTCAAAAACTGTTGCGATCCCCTATACTTGTGGGTTATCAAGACTATTTTCTGGCGCCATTGCCGGGGAGCATAGCTCTATTCTTTGAGTCACTTGGGATATATATCTTCTTATTATTATGAAGAACTTGAGAGATCCAAAAACAAGATCTATCCCTCAACTACGAGGGGAGGTAAGGAACTGCCATCTAGCTCTGCACTTGATTCACCTTCTGTTATGAGTAAGTTTGCGACACCTACACCTGCTTCTGCTATTCGTTCTGATATGTCGCATGTTATTGATGATGCCACTTCTGCTATGCATGATACTTATGATGAAACTACCTCTATGCCTGATGCTACTGTGCCACTTAGTGATTTTCTTGATGAACAACTTGCTAGGGCTAGAGAAATTGAAAATATTGAATCTGATGATACTGATGAAAGTGATGATGAAGAACCACTTGCTATTCCTAAGGGTTATGTATTTGATCAAGATGCTTCTTTAGCTATTTTAGCTTGCAGAAATAGAACTGAACTTAAAAAATTATTAGCTAAATGGAGTAAGCAATCTCTAAATGATAGAATGAAACCTGGCCCTGCTTTTTCTACTTCACCTATCTTTGTTACTGATAAGGATTATGAATTCTCTGTTGATCCTGATATAATTACTTTGGTTGAATCTGATCCTTTCCATGGTTATGAATCTGAAACTGTTGTGGCACATCTTACTAAATTAAATGATATAGCTACCCTGTTCACTAAAGATGAGAGAACTCGCTACTTTTACATCCTTAAAATATTTCCGTTCTCATTAAAGGGTGATGCTAAGATATGGTTTAATTCTCTTGATCCTGGTTGTGTGCGTAGTCCCCAGGATATGATTTATTACTTCTCTGCTAAATATTTCCCTGCTCATAAGAAACAAGCTGCTTTAAGGGATATATATAATTTTGTGCAAATTGAAGAAGAGAGTCTCCCACAAGCTTGGGGGAGGCTTCTCCAATTACTTAATGCTTTGCCTGATCATCCTCTTAAGAAAAATGAAATACTTGATATCTTTTATAATGGACTAACCGATGCCTCCAGAGATTACCTGGATAGTTGTGCTGGTTCTGTTTTCAGGGAAAGAACACCAGATGAAGCTGAAATTCTATTGAATAATATGTTGACAAATGAAAATAATTGGACACCTCTGGAGCCAATTCCTGAGCCTATTCCTAAACCAACTCCGAAGAAGAGGGGTATTCTATTTCTCAGTCCTGAAGATATGCAAGAGGCAAAGAAATCTATGAAAGAAAAAGATATTAAAGCTGAAGATGTTAAGAATTTACCTCCTATTAAAGAAATACATGGTCTTAATTTACCAGCTGTTGAAGAAACATATAATCCAAATCCTTTACCTATCGAAGAAACTCATGGTCTTGATAACCCGACACAGGTAGTAAAGGTAAATTCTCTCTATAGATATGATAAAGTTGTAATCCCATTTACTAAAATTGCTAGCCCATGCTTAGATGAGTTTGATAAATTTATGGCTAAGCAAGAAGATTTTAATGCTTATTTTGGTAGAAAATTGAAATACAATTCAAATATGCTTGGACACTTGGGTGATTATATGGCTAATGTTAAAGGTGAACTTAAACTTATTAGTAAACATGATTCTATGGTTACCACTCAAGTAGAACAAGTACTTAAAGCTCAAAATGATTTGCTCAATGAATTGAATAGTAAAAATAATGATAATGCTATTAGAGTGGCTACTAGAACTGGTAGAATGACTCAGGAACCTTTGTATCCTGAAGGCCACCCTAAGAGAATTGAGCAAGATTCTCAGAGAAATAATTTAGATGCACCTAGCTCTTCTAAAAGGAAGAAAAAGAAAAATGATAGGACTTTGCATGCTTCTAGTGATCCTATTGTTGAAACACCTGAGAATCCAAATAATATTTCTATTTCTGATGCTGAAACACAATCTGGTAATGAACCTGAAACTAGTGATAATGTTAATGATAATGTTCATGATAATGCTCAACCTAGTAATGATAATGACATAGAAATTGAACCCGTTGTTAATCTTGATAACCCACAATCAAAGAACCAATGTTATGATAAGAAAGATTTTGTTGCTAGGAAACATGGTAAAGAAAGAGAGCCTTGGGTTCAGAAACCCATGCCTTTTCCTCCCAAACCATCCAAGAAAAAGGATGAGGATTTTGAGCGCTTTGCTGAAATGATTAGACCTATCTTTTTACGTATGTGATTAACTGATATGCTCAAAACTAATCCTTATGCTAAGTACATGAAAGATATTATTATAAATAAAAGAAAGATACCGGAAGCTGGAATTTCCACCATGCTTGCTAATTATAGTTTTAAGGATGGAATACCAAATAAACTTGGAGATCCAGGAGTACCCACTATACCATGCTCTATTAAAAGAAACTATGTTAAAACTGCTTTATGTGATCTTGGAGCCGGTGTTAGTGTTATGCTTCTCTCTTTATATCATAGACTTGATTTAAATAAGTTGACACCTACTGAAATATCATTGCAAATGGCTGATAAATCAACTGCTATACCTGTCGGTATTTGTGAGGATGTGCCTGTTGTAGCTGCAAACGTACTATTTTAACGGACTTTGTTATTCTTGATATTCCAGAGGACGATAGTATGTCTATTATTCTTGGAAGACCCTTTTTGAATACTGCAGGGGCTGTTATTGATTGCACTAAAGGCAATGTCACTTTTCATGTTAATGGTAATGAGCACACGGTACACTTTCCGAGGAAACAACCTCAAGTTCATAGTATCAACTTTATTGGAAAAATTCCATCGATTATATTTGGAGGTTTTGAATTTCCTCTTCCTACTGTCAAGAAGAAATATGATATTCTTATTATTGGGGATGTGCATATCCCCGTTGAGGTAACATAGTGTTATTCGAAATTTCTCCGGTTCCATGTTATTCGGAATGAGTTTGTTAACAAGACTTGATCAACCTTGTTAGTGGATTCCTTTTGATGATCATGAGATGGATGAAACTAGAAGGCACAACCTTCTGTACCCCACTTTTACTTTCTGTTATTTATATTAAATAAAATAAAAATAAATATTTTTATGTCTGTTATCTGATTATCCGTGCAATATAAAAATACCTCAAAAATAAAAGTTCTCCAAATGCCCTGAAATTAAATATGATTTTTCTAGAATATTTGAGGATTTATGGAACAAAGAACACACCAGGGGGGCCAACCACCTTGCCACGAGGGTGAAGGGCGCGCCCACCCCTCTAGGGCGCGCCCCCTGCCTCATGGGCCCACGGTGGCCCTCCTCCACTTATTTCTGCACCCACACACTTCATCTTCCTCCCACAAACACGAATAACCAGCTCAAGCACGAGTTCTGGCTCATCTTGCTGCCATTTTCGATCTCCTTGCTCAAAGCACCTCTCACAAAACTGCTTGGGGAGGTTGTTCCTTGGTATGTGACTCCTCCATTGGTCCAATTAGTTTTTGTTCTAGTGCTTTATTCATTGCAAATTTTTGCTGCTTAGGTGACCCTGTTCTTGAGCTTGCATGTCAAATTTATATGGTCAAAAGTAGTTTTGATGCATGATATAGGCCCTAGGCACTTGTAGGAGTAGTTGCTATCAATATTATTGAGTTTGGTTTACTTTTATTTTGGAGTTACTAAAAAATTTCAGAATTTTTCAGAGGAAGAAAAATGCTTAGGAAAATGTTCCAAGGTGGTTCTTCAAAGAAGCAAGGACCCAGGCTTGCAATGCGTGATGCTGACGAAGAGCCACCAAGAGACGCTCCAGTGCGTCCTTGTGAGTGGCCTTCTGAAAATTTTATGGATCAAGCGGGAATAAAAGAAGAATTCAACGCATATTTGCGTAACGCTGATCTCATGAGCTTCGAGGAAGAGAAGTGCAGTCAGTATCATGAGCTCACTAGCTCCTTTGTGAGGAGGTTTGAATTTTCCACTTCACGTAATTTTCCAACTGTCCTGTTTGATCTTTATGATAAATCTTATACCATGGACTTAGAGGATTTTACCACTGCATGCAAACTTCCACAATGGGGTAGTATAAGGGATCCTCGCAAATATGAATTTAGAGATTTTCTTGCCGATATAACTGTGGGAGAATCTAGGGATATTACACAAGCTACCATAGGGGGCATTCACTTTCCTGCCATACATTATTTTGCTCTCTTCATAGGTAGATGCATAAATGGTAAAGATGAGGCATGTCACGTGTGTGTCCCTGACCTCAGTATTCTTAGGAGTGTTGTGTTAGGAGACAAATCATATAATTTGGGAGCCATTGTTGCACGTAGGTTGCATCTTATAGACGTAATGGAGATTTCTTTGGGGGAATTTATGCAACCCGCGTAGCTAATTTTCTTGGTATAGATGTGCGCAAAGATGATATTGAATTACCTCCTGCCTATCTAGATTTTAATGCTATGGTTCATCACCAGTTTGTTGAGAGGAATGAATCACCTCTCCAGTACCGACTAATCTTTGACAGATGTCGTGCTGTCCGTATTACTCTCCCTGCCCCTTCCTTCTTTGATTATCAGGCAAGAGGAGGATATACTATTACCAGAGAGGAGGCAAATGAGTACGAGAGGAGAGAGGAGGCCGCTCGTTGCCATGCTGCAGCTCAGCAGGCGATAGCTCCTGCATCACAGTACGACCCCAACAACTATTATTATGGATATCAGCCATGCCAGCCGTGGCCATAGACCAACTTAGGTAAAAAGCCAAAGCTTGGGGGAGTACGTATTCCTCACCGACATTACATTTATGCTCACACACTCATTGCTAGATGTCGGTGCTCATACTTTTTCATTGTATCATCCATGCTAGTTTATTTTCCTTTTTATGCTTTCTTCTTGTGTGTTTAATAAACCTTAAGAAAAACCAAAAAAATTAGTTGTAGCTTTTAATTAGTTTACTTTCCATGCTTGTAGTAGTAATTAAAAAGAAAACCCAAAAATATTTCCTATTCTTCTTTTGCTTGTTGGGAGCTTTCCCGTGTAAATAGTTTTATTTCTTTTCTTTTCTTTGGGGGTCGATAGGAGAAGACTATAATTAAATTCTTGAAATGGCTCTTATATGCATTATTGTGGATCTGACAAAAGAGCCCATATTGCCTTGTCTTCTCCTGTTTATTGCATGCTTGCAGATTCCAGCTTAGTCCAATGCATGTGCACTGTTATTATTATTCACGTCGTTCGGTCGTGCAAGTGAAGGGCAATTATGATGATATATGATGGACTGGCTGAGATGAGAAAAGCTGGTATGAACTCGACCTCTTTTGTTTTTGTAAATATGATTAGTTCATCGTTCCTGATTCATCATATTATGAATAAATATGTTTGCAATGACAACTAGAGATCATAGTTTCTTGTGCCATGCTTGATTAACTATGAGTTATAATGGTTTACCTTGCGTGCCAACATGCTATTGAGATGGTTGTGATGTGGTGTGATAGGGTGGTATCCTCCTCTGAATGATTTAAGTGACTTGACTTGGCACATGTTCACGCATGTAGTTGAAACAAAATCAACATAGCCTTCACGATATTTATGTTCATGGTGGATTATATCCTACTCATGCTTGCATTCGGTGTTGATTAATTTTAATGCATGTTCATGACTGTTGTCGCTCTCTAGCTAGTCGCTTCCCAGTCTTTTGCTAGCCTTCACCTGTACTAAGCGTGAATACTGCTTGTGCATCCAGACTCCTTAAACCCCAAAGTTATTCCACATGAGTCCACTATACCTACCTATATACGGTATCTACCTGCCGTTCCAAGTAAATTTGTATGTGCCAAACTCTAAACCTTCAAATAAATATCCTGTTTTGTATGCTCGAATAGCTCATGTATCAACTAGGGCTGTCTGTATCTTCCATGTTAGGCGGGTTATTCTCAAGAGGAGTGGACTCCGCTCCTCACTCATGAGATAAATGGCTGGTCACCGGGATGCCCAGTCCCATGCTTTATGCAAACTAAATCAAAATAATTGCAAACAAAACTCCCCCTGGGACTCTTGTTAGTTGGAAGCACTCGTTGTTTCGAGCAAGCCATGGATTGATTCTTGTGGTGGAAGGGGGAGCATAAACTTTACCATTCTGTTTGGGAACCGCCTATAATGTGTGTAGCATGGAAGATATCGCCATCTCTTGGTTGTTATGTTGACAATGAAAGTATACCGCTCAAAATATTATTCACCTCTGTTTCAAAACCGAGCTCTGGCACCTCTACAAATCCTTGCTTCCCTCTGTGAAGGGCCTATCTATTTACTTTTATGCCGAGTCATCATCCTCTTATTAAAAAGCACCAGTTGGAGAGCACCGCTGTCATTTGCATTCATTATTGTTAGTTTACATTGAGTATGACTTGACTGGATCTCTTTTACCATGAATTACAATGTCTAGTCAGTCCTTGGTCTTTAAAGGTGCTCTGCATTTATGTTTTGCGGTCTTAGAAAGGGCTAGCGAGATACCACCTTGTTATATCATATTATGATTGTTTTGAGAAAGTGTTGTCATCGAGTTTTATTATTATGGCTCGCTAGTTGATTATGCTATTGATACGAGTAACTTGAGACCTATGCGTTATTGCGATGTGGTTAGTTATAATCTTTGCTGAAAACATGAATGCTGGCTTTACATATTTACAACAACAAGAGCAAACAGAGTTTGTAGAAGTTTTTCTTTATCACTTTTAGTTTGTCAACTGAATTGCTTGAGGACAAGCAAAGGTTTAAGCTTGGGGGAGTTGATACGTCTCCAACGTATCTACTTTTCCAAACACTTTTGCCCTTGTTTTGGACTCTAACTTGCATGATTTGAATGGAACTAACCCGGACTGACGTTGTTTTCAGTAGAACTACCATGGTGTTATTTATGTGTAGGATCAAACGTTCTCGGAATGACCTGAAACTTCACGGAGACACTTTTCAGAAAATAAGAAAAATACCTGCCAAAGATGAAGGCCAGGGGGCCCACCGTCTTGCCACGAGGGTGGGGGCACGCCTGCCCCCCTAGGGCGCGCCCCCTACCTCGTGGGCCCCCAGATGCGTCTCCGACTCCAACTCCACCTCCACCTCCATATATTGAGTTTCGATGAGAAAAAATCAAAGAGAAGAAATCATCGCGTTTTACGATACGAAGCCGCCGCCTAGCCCTAAAACCTCTCGGGAGGGCTGATCTGGAGTCCGTTCGGGGCTCCGGAGAGGGGAATCTGTCGCCATCATCATCATCAACCATCCTCCATCACAAATTTCATGATGCTCACCATCATGCGTGAGTAATTCCATTGTAGGCTTGCTGGATGGTGATGGGTTGGATGGGATCTATCATGTAATCGAGTTAGTTTTGTTAGGGTTTGATCCCTAGTGTCCACTATGTTCTGAGATTGATGTTGCTATGACTTTGCTATGCTTAATGCTTGTCACTAGGGCCCGAGTGCCATGATTTCAGATCTGAACCTATTATGTTTTCATCAATATATGAGTGTTCTTGATCCTATCTTGCAAGTCTATAGTCACCTATTATGTGTTATGATCCGTTAACCCCGAAGTGACAATAATCGGGATACTTATCGGTGATGACCGTAGTTTGAGGAGTTCATGTATTCACTATGTGTTAATGCTCTATTCCGGTTCTCTATTAAAAGGAGGCCTTAATATTCCTTAGTTTCCGTAAGGACCCCGCTGCCACGGGAGGGTAGGACAAAAGATGGCATGCAAGTTCTTTTCCTTAAGCACGTATGACTATGTTCGGAATACATGCCTACATTATATCAATGAACTGGAGCTAGTTCTGTATCACCCTAGGTTATGACTGTTACATGATGAACCGCATCCGACATAATTCTCCATCACCGATCCATTGCCTACGAGCTTTCCATATATTGTTCTTCGCTTATTTACTTTTCCGTTGTTATTGCTATCATCACTACAAAATACCAAAAACACTACTTTTACTACTGTTACCTTTTGCTATCGTTACCACCACTATCATATTACTTTGCTACTAAACACTTTGCTGCAGATATTAAGTTTCCAGGTGTGGTTGAATTGACAACTCAGCTGCTAATACTTGAGAATATTCTTTGGCTCCCCTTGTGTCGAATCAGTAAATTTGGGTTGAATACTCTACCCTCGAAAACTGTTGTGATCCCCTATACTTGTGGGTTATCACAGGCCCATGAAGGCTTCATTCAATCCTCCTTTCGCGGACAGAATCCTCTCAAGCATCGTACCCATCAAGGTACGATGCTCCTCTGAGATTGGCGAATTCCATAACATGTCCGTCAGTGTATCCGGCGCATCCGGATTCCCGGAAGCAGCTGTGGCAGTATGGACTCCCTTTGAAAGGGTATGTCTACTCGACCCTAGAGTCATCTCCGGCTGTAAACCGGATAGTCCGGAACCTTTATTGTTAACCCTTGTAGGGATCGCACACTTCGGACCCTGGGCGGCCAAAGTTTCACCTTGGGGCACCGGCTCCATTATCCCCTGATCGGGAGAGACCCTCTAGGACGACACCTCGACGTCGTCCACCCTATTGGGTGAGGAAGCTTGTGGGGGCGTTTTGCTTTCCATCATCTCTGGCAGAAGGTCCCCCGAGGAGGAGGATTGTTGAGGAAGACTGTGTGCCGGACTACAAAACGCATATTCTAGATGTTACCTTTGCAAAGAAAAAAGGAACGAGGTATGTTTAAAATATGTTTGTTCACTTACGATTCGGCTGGAGGCTTGTCCTTACGAAGGGATTGTGCGACAACGACACCTTTCGAGCCTGAACCACCCAACAGGGGCGTTTTGCCCCGCTTAGGAGCCCTTACCTCCCAACTCTCAGAGGCGGCCCTTTTCTTACCATAGGAAGAAGGGATGTCAGCTTCTCCTTATCTTTTATCTTCGGAAGAGGGATCCCTAGTCTCCTCGGACACAATGTGTGGTTTGCCTCCAGGATGGAAGCCACCTTTGGCTCCCCCACTCTCCTCATTCTCCTCTTCCACCGGCGCCTGGTATGGCACCGGGACCAGCATCCTTGTTAGTACGGGACTAGCTGAGTCTTCAGGAAGAGGAGCCGAACACCTGATTCACTCCGCCTTCTTTATCCAGCCCTGGAAGAAGATGGTTTTCTCAGCATCTTATTATGAGTTGCGTGTCTAAGCTGTATTCGAGAGTCAAGTGCTTACCAAGGTATCCGGATGGTTGCGGTCAAGGCTGACGTCCTTTATAGTATCCGGCCACTGTTTTCGTTTCTCGAAAAATAACTTCAACATTCCTTTGTGCGTCGCACCGAAGAAGTGTTGAAGGGTTCGTGGTCCTTCTGGATTAAACTCCCACATACGGAGGGGCCGTCTTTGTCATGGGAGGACCCGACGGACTAGCATTACTTGAATCACGTCGATGAGTTCGGTGTTCTTCTCAAGGAGACTCCGGATGCGGCTCTGTAGAGTCTGCACTTCATCGGTTGATCCCTAGTCCAACCCCTTATTGACCCATGATGCGAGCTGAATTGGAGGGCCAGATTGGAACGCGGGTATAGCTGCCCACTTGGTGCCACGGGGTTCAGTGATGTAAAACTACTCCCGTTGCCATAAGTCGAAAGATTCCGTGAAGGATCCTTTTAGCTAGGGAGCGTTGATAAGTTTGTCCACTGTAGCACCACTGCACTCTGCTCGTACCCTGTTGACTACCTTCGGCTTCACATTAAAGGTCTTAAGCCGAAGTGTGGGGGAATACGGAGAAAAGCCTCGCAGGTGATAATGAACGCCAAGATGTGAAGGAAGGAGTCCGGAGTTAGATCGTGAAAATCTAGCCCGTAATAGAACATAAGCCCTCGAACAAAGGGGTGGAGGGCAAACCCTAGCCCTCAGAGGAAGTGGGAGATGAATACGACCCTCTCGTTGGATCTGGGAGTAGGAATAACCTGCCTTGAGCAGGAAGCCTGTGGGGGATTTCCGCGGTCAGGTATCTGGCCGCCCGGAGCTTCACGATGTCCTCCGCTGTGATGGAGGAAGGCACCCACCGACCTTGAGGACTGGGGCTGGCCACGACTGGGAAGCTTGAAACAATCGAAACTTTGGGCGCTGGAGCTCGAGGTTGGAGAGGATGACGAAAGGGTTGGCGTAAAGAAGCCAGACGGGTCGTAGTCCCTTTATAAAGGTAATAACTATCGAACGCCTACTCTTCGACCTTGAAACCTGCCTATTCTTAAGGAATCATGCCAACCGGACGGTTGGAATACCCACGTCCGTGTTGATGAGGATCCCGCAATAAGGGGACACGATCTCTGCTTCGACAAGACGTGCCAATGAAACCGCGTCTCGGAACATGATATCACGTCACAGAAAAATTGTTAGCGGATTGGACTTGCAAAATATTATTTCCTCAGCGATGGTGTGTGGTATTTGTTTTGTAGAGCCGGACACGTTCGTTGCGTCCGAAGACTGTGTTGGAGTGTTCGGAGAAGGAACCCGCCTTGCAATGCAGAAGAAAATTTACGCGCGGGACACCTCGTCATTGAAGCCTGGTTCAGGGGCTTCCGAGGGAGTCCTGGATTAGGGGGTCCTCGGGCGTCCGGACTATGGTACGTGGGCCGGACTGATGGACTGTGAAGATGCAAGACCGAAGACTCTCACCCGTGTCCGGATGGGACTCTGAAGGCAAGCTTGGCGTCCCAGTATGAAGATTTCTTTCTCTGTAACCGACTTTGTACAACCCTAGTCCCCCCCGGTGTCTATATAAACCGGAGGGCTTAGTCCGTAGAGACAGGGAACCATAATCATAATCAGATAGGCTAGACTTCTAGGGGTTTAGCCATTACGATCTCGAGGTAGATCAACTTTTGTAACCCCCATACTCATCAATATTAATCTAGCAGGACGTAGGGTTTTACCTCCATCGAGAGGGCCTGAACCTGGGTAAACATTGTGTTCCCTGTCTCCTGTTACCATCAACCTCAGACGCACAGTTTCGGACCCCCTACCCGAGATCCGCCGGTTTTGACACCGACACCCTCCTCGGCCCCTGAGCCGTTCAGCCTGATTTGGGACATCCACCTTCCACTGAATATCCGGATCTTCTTGTGCAAGTGGATTCGTGGCCGCCTCCCTTTTGGGGTTGAGGTCCTCAAGCGCAATGGCCCGGGAGATGGGATGTGTCCCCTGTGTGGAACGGCGGAGGACGTGAACCACATTTTCTTCTCTTGCGTTACGGCCCAATTCCTGTGGACGTGCTTCCGCGATACGGTCGGTGGTCGTTGGTGTAACACCAACTTCCCGGACTTGCTAGCGGAAATTAACGCTTCCGCCCCCCGCCACCGCCACATTAGGTGGTTGTGCGTTGGGGTGCTCGCATGGACGCTTTGGACCATCCGCAATAAACTTGTCATACAAAGAACACCTCTTCGACGTGCAACTGACATGATCTTCAAACTGTGTGGTTACTTGCAGCTCTGGCGGCCGCTTAGCCTCCCCCAGAATCGAGACGCCATCGACACCCTCATCGCCGACCTTCATGCGATGGCCTTCCGAGTGGCGCCACCTCTTCCGCCCCCACCCCCGGAGCCCGACTAGGCCCGTGGCCTCACTGAGGAGCTGGATCCGTGACTCGCTCCTTGGGACCTTGCATGTTGTGCCTTGTGCTTTTTCTGCTTTCAGGGCTTGTTGAGCTGTGCCCTCAGCATTAACCCTTTTTCTGTACTCTTGTCTATGTTGACTCTTCGCGCGTGTGTGGTATGAACCTTGTTGGATGATTGGTTCGAGCGGTTTGTTTTATATATAAGACGGGGCGAAAGTCTTTTTTTGATACAATATATTTTATTACCTCCTTCATATTATGTCGCAGGTTTAAGATAAGACAGCACTGAAAATTGCAATTATTTTCCTTTTTTGGGGATACAATTCATGTGCGTAGTCGTGAGCTAGCAAGGTAACGATCGAGCACCGACGAAAACAAAATGGGTGGTAGGTCCGAGTTGCAACTTGCAAGCCTAACACCTTACATTAGGTCCCTCGTCGTCGTCCGTTCCAGAAAGAAACAATCATCACGTATGTTTCCAAAGAAAAAAAAAACTCTCATACACACGACCCTCGCTGATGTACGCAGGTGAAAGGTTACGGCCGGCCGGCCGGCCGGCGTGTCGCGCACGGGCTCTGCGGTGTGTACGTATCGAGGCGGTGGTTGCCGCGTCGCCGGCGAGGGGGGCCACCCGAGCGTCGCGGTCTCGACTCTCGACCTCTCCTCAGGGGCGGTCAGAGTCTCCCGTAGGTTACGCCGTCCCTTTCCGATCACGTATCTGGGAAGCCGCGGAGGCGTAGCAGGATCCTGCGATGCGCCCGTCTGTCGGTGCTCTTGCTTCGCGGCGGGAAAGAACGTAGCATCAACCGAGCATGACAGGTGGGCCCTGGGAGGAGGATTCATGTCCCCACGTGGCGGCAGCCCGGCAGCCGAGAGGACGGTACGGATTTGCCCCCACGCGCACTCGCTGGCCTATTCTCGCTCCTTTCCACGCGACGTTAGGGGCGCGGGTAAAAACTCTCTTTTTTTTTCATTTCTAGCGTCGAGGTATGCGAGGCCGGGTTAATTATTTGTCAATCGTGAGTGAGCTTTCTGCTGACACGTTGATTAGGAGGATGAACTCCAACATACTGTTGCACGTGTTTTGCGCGCTGGGCACAGCTGCATGCCCGCGAGGCGCACGCTTTGTTTGGTCTTCTTCCGGGGTGTTCGCCCCTCACCATATTCTCGGGGTGGGGCCGGGCGACCGAGCCAGCTTAGTGCTAGCGAAACATGGTTAAATGAACGGCCGCGGTGCAGCATTTTGCGTTATTGTCTACTACACTGTAGCTGGTTGCCAGCGGCCAAAGCCACGTACTGATGGTAGTAGAGTATCTGGTAGGCAGGCACATGTGCATGCAGCATACTCAGGTCGCATGGGACATGCACGCATGCACACCATGCAATTGGATTACAGCCTGACGGAACGAACCGATCAGGTCAGGTCTACTGTACTGTGCGCATGCACACCAAGGGCAAGTGTTCCAGGTTCCATCATAGCAGGGACAATTAGTATACAATCAGATCATGCAAACAAGTGTGAATGTCCCAACTTCCAAGCCATGCATGATTGGCGAATGAGCGATGCTCCTCCCGCTGGCACCTCCCAGAGACCGACACTTGGGCTGGATCTACACCCACGTACGTACTCCCACGTACACTCCAAGATTCACAAGGAGAAAAGACTTTACAATGGTGTGCACATGAAGCATGCATATACCGATCCTTGGTGCCCTATGAAAAAAATATGTATATTCAATTGAAATCTGGTAGGTAGGAGGAGAACGAATAGGAGCGGTGAGGTGGCGAGCTCCATCGCCTCAAGAAAGCCAACAAAGAGGCGGCTGGCCTGGCTTTGCTTGGAGGCGAAGGCCGGCAACGACGGCGAGGAGGAGGAGCAGATGAGGAGATCCATCGATGGATGGAGCCGTCCAGAGCAAGCCAATTGCAACCAACCACCAACCCGAGCCACCCACCCGAACCCCTCACCAACCCGGAGCGGACGCGTCCATCGACCAAGCGTACGCACACAGAAACGCGCCACCTCAACCGCCCAGCCCGCGCGCGAGTACCACCTCCTGTCCGGTCCTGCGCACCCAGCCCAGCCGTACGATCAATGACACTCATCACAGGGTGAAAACCTGGGTATCCGTAATTTCCAGACCAATTTACAGCGAGATCAGGTGCAAATGTGCAATTGCCAGATCTTGCCCCACACCAACAGCTGTTTTATTGCATGTTGCTCGCTTGCTTCGTTTTTGTTTATCACTATAAATATTTCTCTGCTCCCCCTGCCACGCCCCGCCCTGTCTCTTACTATTAGTTGTACCCTGTCCCTCCCTCCCACACAACCTGACACCCACTTGCTTCTTCTTCCTCCCCCTCCTCCCGATTTCTCGAATTGGGCTCGCAATTTTGGTTCCTTGTATTAGCCTCTTCCTGCACATAGAGAGAGCATCGATAGCAAGCTGATTAGGCTAGGTAGATAGATTAGCTAGCCTCTGCTGCGGCTCTGACCAGAGAAGTATACAAGCTTGATTGGGAGGAGATCGAAGCCAAGATGATGCGCGGGAAGGACCAGCGGCCCGCGGCATTCTCCCCGATGAGGGAGTCGGTGGCGGCGGCGGTGCAGGAGGAGGTGTGGGAGGTCCGGCCCAGCGGCATGCTGGTGCAGAAGCGCACCCCGGACTCGGACCCGCCCCCCGGCGGCGCGCCCGTCCCCACCATCCGCGTCAAGGTCAAGTACGCCGGCGTGTACCACGAGGTGTACATCAACTCCCAGGCCTCCTTCGGGGAGCTCAAGAAGCTCATGTCAGAGAAGACGGGGCTGCACCCGGACGACCAGAAGGTGGTGTACAAGGACAGGGAGCGCGACTCCAAGGCCTTCCTCGACATGGTCGGCGTCAAGGACCGCTCCAAGATGACGCTGCTCGAGGACCCCACCGCCCAGGCCAAGCGCCTCATCGAAGAGCGCCGGAATGCCAAGGCCCAGCGCGCCGCCAAGGCCATCTCGCGCGTCAGCCTCGACGTCGACAAGCTCGCCTCCAAGGTAACCTTCTTTTCTTTACCGCTAGCTCCTCCTCCATATTTGTTGATATTCATGGATGGCCGGCGCTTCCGTTCCATGGGCTGTTGAGTTGATATGGCTTGGCGTGCGCGCGTGGCAGGTGTCGGCGCTGGAGACGATCGTTAGCAAGGGCGGCAAGGTGGTGGAGGCCGATCTGGTCACGCTCACCGAGGCGCTCATGAGCGAGCTGCTCAAGCTGGACGCCATCGTCGCCGAGGGCGACGTCAAGGACCAGCGCCGGATCCAGGAGAAGCGGGTGCAGAAGAACGTGGAGACGCTGGACGCCATCCGCGCCAAGATGACCAAGAAAAACAGTACACCTGCTGCAACGGCCAATAAGGCCCGGGCGCCGCACCTGCCCCCTCGTCCGCCGCCGGCGCAGCAGCACCAGCAGCGCCGGCAGTTCCAGCCCGCTGCGCCCACCACGGCGACCGCCCCCGCGCCGCAGACCGCGACGGCGAGCTGGGATACGTTCGACCTGCTGTCCTCCACGCCCTCTTCTTCCTCACCGGCGCCGGTGTCCACCATGGCGCTGGTGACCACCACCTCGCCGTCCCCGAGGTTCGAGTGGGAGCTCTTCTAGAGGTTGGGACAGGCCCGCCCACCAGCCACATGCGTGTACACGTTCATCAGCCTCATCTCGGTCATGGCGCGCATCAACTGTCACATTGTTCCCTTCTTCTCTCTCTCTCTCTCTCCATTCTTTCCTTCCATCTTTGTTTTTTCTCTTTCGAGTGTATATTGATCTCCTCAAAAAAGGCAACAGCTCCAGTGATATGATTGTGCCCAGCGACTCCCAAATCCACACGAAGATACACACACACACCCATGATCTCTAGGCATGCATGCATCGGGTGTGCTGTGCTGCAAATAAGTGGTGGCCTTATGTTGATGAAGGAATTTCCACGGCAAATTTGTGTATAGTATTGTACAGTGTACTACATCAAATCATCAATTACCATTATATGTGCCTGTCTTATACGTGAGGGATGTACTTGTACTATGATCCATCGATCCAACATTGTACAAACAAATGCTAGCTGGTGTATTGATTCAAGAGGGAAAATGATGATGGGGATTGATTAATTGCAGGTGCAAATGCAGCACTGATTGACCAATCGGGTTGCAATTATTTAGGCATCTGCCAGGGCAGGGTAGTTAGCTTTGTCTCTTCAAAAGGTTCCATTCACTACTACACTAGTGGTGGCTTTGTTTGTCCATCCCTTAATGTAGGATAGTACCTTTTCTTCACCTCTGGCTTCCTCCCCCTTTCTTCCATGCGGATGCGGTGTCCTCTAGTATATGCTGAATTTGTCGTGTCGGCATGACAGGCATCATTAGCTGTTGGGAACTCAGGGCTGAGGAGATATACATATATTTGCGTGCTTGGTATAAGCTTGAAGCTTCCATGCATGCTTTCCATGCATGTGGTTGCTAGGTCAGTGCGTGTTAGCTGTGATTGAATGGTACGGCAAAAACAACAATACTCATAGTATTACTACTATTATTACAGGCTGATTCCTTACAATGATCTTCTGGTATTAATGACCTGATCATTACATACCTTCATTCTGTTCCATGCTAACGATTGTAAGAGTCTGTTCACTGGAACTAGTACTAGAAGATGACCTACTTTGGGCACTAAGAAGGTAGTAGTAGGAACAAACAACGGCCTGAAGAGAAAGAAACTTAGTAGGAAGAACAGCATTAAAAGAAAAATGGAAGATTTATAAACATCCGTGTTAACTGCTACGGCAAGATCGCAGCCATCATTCAGATATACTACTACTACTATGAACACTTGTCTTATTTTAGGACAATTTGTTTGGGGTCGCGTGCAGTGTGCAGAGCATCTGCATCACAAGTGGTTGGTAGTTTCAGAGTCTGCTTCTTCCTTGCACACAAAGAATCAATGGAAGAAAGAAAATAGAAATAAAATCCAAGCAAATGCGGGCAAGTAGGAGTATGTTGGAAGAGCAGGAATAGCAGTCTAGGAGCGCACCCATGAAGTATAGTAGCTTAATTATTGGCCAGATGCAAATGAGCTGTATTTGTTCCATGCACGCGGCTAGCTGTTTTTCACCTATCAATTCAGCACCGGTGCATGGTCGCCGTCGACGGCGACGGCGACGGCGACAAGGGCCGGCACAAGGCAATTTGACATGAGTTCGTTCGCTACAAGCCTCCGTCCTTTTTCCTTGCCTTGCACATCTCGTAGCTTGTACAGAAACAGATGGGGTGAGAGATCATCTCTTGGTGAGCGCACGGATTCACGTGTACAGCTGCACATATTTTGCAGTTAGAACTGAGGCGTCGCCCTGTCGGTAGCGCCTCAACAGCTCGTTAGGTGCAAAGCCAGGCGTGCGGTGTGAGTTTGGTCGACCTGTGGAGGAAGGAAACGTTGCATTGACTTGTTATTTAAGCTGCTGCTGCTGCTGGTCTTTCCTTTCCTCGCGGCCCTCTGTCACTCAGACGCCGACCTTACGTGTGCGGGACTGCATGCAGATACCTAAAAGTCGAAGAGGTATTCTTCACGAGCAAAAAAACCTACTAGTGCCAGTGCTAAGTACTGTATGGTCAATACCATTAGGAGTGTGCATCTGTACGCGTTGCAGCACGCATGTGCCGCTTTCCCCGTTAATAGGACACGTTTGGGGTCGCTATATCGAGTGCTGGACTGCTGGATCGTGGACTTTGTTTTGCTACTCCATGGATCCACGGCCGTGGCCTCTAGGAGATAGATCGGTGATTAACAATGGCCTTCTTGAGTTGGTGCCAGAGTAGTTGACTTTGCGCAGCCAAACGGGGGCGATCATGTGTCCACCGATCCCGACATATTCTTCCCAAGTGCGAAGGCCTCACAGCATGTACAATGATCGATAAAGTTGTCTTATCTTATACTCATCGTGTGACAAGACATAAAAAGTGATGTACAATAGGTTATTCTTAGTCTTGTCTTCAATAACTAGATATCCCTAAATATGTGGTGAGTGTTAGAGTTATATTGATTATGACTTTTGCCTTTTTGTATTCTTGCCTTTTGGCATCCTCATGTGATGGCTTTCGCCTCCTAGTAACACAAGTTGCTTTCATAACATGATATCAGAGCTTCAGATATCTTTTTTTCCACACACGCAACTCGTGCTGATGCATTTGGCTGTTGCATGATCATTCCGCTATTGCCTTTTCAACAC